>NC_060143.1:117787819-118095319 GCF_021461385.2 Schistocerca piceifrons | reverse complement strand
CCTAAGACGCTGGGCACAGATTTTAAATTTCCTGTGTCGAATGTTTTCGAACATTTCCTTACTCCAGGTGACTACGTAAGCGAGACAACAGTCATTCGTTTTCGGAAAAAAAAAAAATTTCCTCCACTGGTGCTATTAGGTGCGTTCTGATTTCAGACAGCGGAGAATACTGCCTCCATTAATGAAAGAGGGTAGCGTTCGTCATCACAGATCGAACAAATAAAATGTCAATGTAGTATCGATTAACGGCAGGAGTGTCTATGAAAAGATCCCGGAATTATTCCCGGTCATAAACGGCAATAATGTCTACATTGCGGGAGAGAGCATTGCATCTGGAGGATAGAGTACCTAGGGACACATGATGTTTCACGGTCGGTGTTTCAATCTACTAACCAATTTTAGAATCACATGATGAAATACGCACTACAGACCGCCATAACCAGTTTCCGGCGTTTTCTACTGTTTTTGTTTTGTGAGACATGGGGTTGTGTTTTGTGCAGCGGTTGTAAATGTTAAGAGTTCTACAAATTTAGGTGGTGTATAATATATTAAAGAGCTATTTTGAGGATATTGTTAATTCTTCAGTTACAGAGTTTTAGGGTGAGTAAAACACTGTATATTTTTAAAATTACTTACATAAAGCGTGGACGGTTAAGCCGTGGTTTGCGGTAGTGCGCCATCTGGCACCTTTAAATGCGCGTTCTCTTTACCATGAAACACGTGAAATTTGCAAATGATTAGAGTTTGTTTAATGTATTAACAGTTGTCCCTGTCTTGAAAATGGAAATTTGTGCTAGTTGCCAATAGTTTGTACGTCAAAATGTTTTTAACTTGTAACTCTCTTTTGGATAAAACCTGTTAATTTGAGTTCACTTAGTGATTCACAGTATGTATTAGGGTAATAATGTAACAGATAGAGTATTAAACACAATACTGACAAGATTTTCTCGACTGCAGCTTTTCTAAATATGAATAGAATATTTCCTCCTACGTACATGGCCAGTTTTCCATATTTGGAAAAAACCCAACTTTTCTGAAGTAACTTTTGTAAATACAGGGAAAGAGTGCAGCATACGTAAGATAAATGCTATCACTTCAGAATGGAATAAGAAAATATATTAAACTTGTATTACAGGACTGACTAGAGCGGGAAGTCTGAAAACTGTTCCCAGGTATAATAGTCTCCTTTACTGCGAACAGAAACCTGCCTGAAATCAGGTGTTAATGGAAATGAAACTCTAAATTCAAATTCAAATGTATACTGCAAAGACAGATTGAAGCCGGTGGTGGAAGCTTGTTTATAGCGGTAAAAAATACTATAAATTCTAGTGCGGTCGGTACAGGCTCCGAATGTGAAATAATTTGGGTGAAGATAGATGTTAAGAATAGATCAAACATGATTATTAGATGTTTTTATAGACCCCTTGCCTGAGGACCAGAAACAAAAGAGAGTATCCAATGAACTGTGGATGAAGCCCGACCAACAGGAAATTACATGCATTGAGCGAAAATAATAGTGCATTGGGAACGGGTAGCTTCTAGCCGAAATCTAGATCTGCACAATAAAACTTTTAAAAAGGACGACTGATCGCCGCGATCTATAATTTACAAAACGAGAGAAAACGTGGACAATATTTAGCGTAAATTTCCTGGTCATGTTATAGTATTTGGCGGAGTTTCAACTTACCAGATATGAACTGTGACACTCAATTGATTACGGCGATCAGTAGAAACATTGGATCGTGCCAAATTGTCATAAATTCCTTATCCGAAAATTACCTTGAGCATTAATGAGAAAATCGACTCGTGAAGAACACCAGAGGACCTGAACATTTGGGCTCAATTAGCGTAGACCAGGGTACCAGTAAACATAAGGCCATTACAGCATCAGTCAACACGACTGTAAATAGGAATGTAGTGAAAGGCAGGAAGTTCTTTCTGCTTATCAAGAGCGATGAGAAACAGATTTCAGGTTCCCTAAGCGGCCAAAAAGAAGAATTAATCTCCATCCCTGATAATGTGGAGTGTCAATGGACAGAGTTCAAGAGCATTGTACGATATTCTTTAGACAGGTATGTGCCGAGCAAAGTAGTGAGGGATGGGAGGGACACACCGTGGCTCAGCATGAAGCATCCAACGTATTATATATGCTGACATCACAGAAAATAATGAGAAACATGGCCATATTTTAAAACAGTAAGCGGATCGAAGGCATCTGTTCAGACACTCTGCGACCATAGTGGCATCGATATGGAGGATGACACAGAGAAGGTCGAAATAGCAAATAGTGGAAAAGGAGAATGACACAGAGAAGGTCGAAATAGTAGACTTTTTCCAAAACTGTTTCACTGTGGAAGATCGCACTCCAGTGCCTCCTTTAAGTCATTGCAAGAACATCAGAATGACAGATATACAAATAACTGACAATGAGGTAGAAAAACAACTCAAATCGCTCACCAGAGGAAAGGCCACTAAGCCTGAGGAGATGCCAGTTCGATTCTATACAGAATATGCGAAAGAACTTGCCCCTTTTCCAACATTAGTTCCTCATAATTGGAAAAAAAGCGCTTCAAGAATGGTTGTAGAACAGGTTCACAAAGCTGAAGGCCTATATCTCTAACGTCTGTTTCCTGTAGAATTTTAGAAGATGTTTTGTGTTCGCTTATTATGACGTTTCTGAAGACGAAAAATCTCCTTTCCAAGAATCAACGTGTGCTCCCAAAACAACGCTCGTGTGAAACGTAGCTCGCTCCGTTCGCCCACGAGGCCCCGTAAGTAGTAGCTACAGCCCCCTGCCCCCCAAGCTGACTCCGTGTTTCTTGAATTCCTGAAGGTATTCCATACACTTCCGTACTGCCAAAAATGGTTCAAATGGCTCTAATCACTATGGGACTTAACATGTGAGGTCATCAGTCCCCTAGAACTCAGAACTACTTAAACCTAACTAACCTAAGGACATCACACATATCCATGCTCGAGGCAGGATTCGAACCTGCGACCGTAGCAGCAGTGCGGTTTCGAACTGACCACAGCAGCCGGCTCGGTACTGCCACCTAACGAAAAAAATAGGAGCGTTTGGAATGTGAGTGCAGCTGTAAGACTATATTGAAGAGTCTGTAGCAAACAGTCTGTAGCAAACAGCATGACATTCTCAATAGAAGAAAACTTCAGATGCAAAACTAAGTTCGGGCGTATCCAAACGGCTTTTATAGCACCATTACTTCTTGCAGTATATACACAAATGACATAGTACATAACGTCGAAAGTTCTATGAGGTTTTCGCGGTTAATGCTGTTGTATATAGAGAAATCGCCACACTAGAAAATTGCAGCGAAATACAGGAAGCCCTGAACATGATCGTCGCTTAGTGCAGGAAGTGGCACTTGGCCCTCAACATAATTAAAAGTAGCGTATTGCGGATAAATGGCCAGTAGTGGTGCAGAGTACCCTCCGCCACGCACTGTACGGTGGCTTGCGGCGTATCTTTGTAGATCTAGATGTAGATAAATGGGCAGAGAGACCGATTGTTGTATGATTACACGGCTGCAGAACAATCACTGGAAGAAGTCACGTCCATAAAATGCCACTTGAAACAGTTGGCTAGATATTCCAGCTACTTCTGTACATAGTCCCCGATCCAACATAGGCATTTCTCGTAGCGTTCTACTAACTTTCCAATACGTTCGTCATAGAAATGAAATGATGGCGTGGCATTGATGGCCGCGAGGCCCCATACGGGGAAATTCGGCCGCCGGGTTGCTAATCTTATTGCATTTGACGCCACATTGGACGACTTGGGCGTCGGTGATGACGAAATGATAAGAACTACACAATGCCCCGTCCACGAGCGGAGAAAAATATACAACCCGGCCGGGAATCGAACCCAGAGCCGCTGCTTGGTGGGCAAACAAGTTACTGCTCAGCTAAGCAGACGGACCTCTTCACAGAAAGCAGCCGCCTTTGCTTTCCGTCAATTCTCTACACTGATCTACAGTTCGTCGACTGTGACAGAGCTTTTGTGTTCACAGCTAGCGGGTAATGTGAGCGGAGATGAAACTCAGGGGCAGCCATTTACGGGCTGTATTGTAGGTGATCAAACACTTCCCATCGGAAACGCTGCAGGAGAATCTTCATTGCAGAGTGCTGCCGAGAACTGTCATGAAGAAGAAATCGCATGACAGTTGTGTTCTGTGGGTTGCATGAGATCGGGCGAAATCTCTCATCAGGCCCTCGTACTTGGCGGGAGACGCTGTTTCCTAGGCATGTTTACGTGCTCACTGTACATCTAGAACTGAGAAGAGCGACGTGACGCGATCGGTGGGCATACTGCAGACACCGCCCAACACACCTGTGCAAAGCTTGATCGGACTTCCAAAGTGGTTACCATTTCGCGACACATCGGAATTTACTTTCCGAATAGCCCTAGTATCTAGGAGTATGCTTACCGTTGTGATGGTTCTTGTTTAGATATATATTTATATATCATGTAAAGTTGGAGTATTATTCTGCCTGCTTCACAACTGAGAAATTATTTAGGTTATGGTACTGTGATGGTACTTCTCGCAGTTAGTTTTCCCGACAAGCTGTTTTTATAACAAAAGGCACTGTCAGCACGCAGCAATATCGAGCTGTATTGGTACTTTAAAGAAGTTGTGATGCTGACGAGATTATCGCCACCTTCGTTAAATGGGGATCCAAAAGCCCTATGGAATGCACGATATGTGAATGTGGTACGGTATTAGAAAAACGCTACTATTTCTGCTTGAAGTCAAGAACCGCAAATCATGAAATATCTCCTGCATTTACCTTTATTTTTAATTCCTTATCAACATTAGCAACTATTAAAATATTTATTACGACTCTGGGTCGTTATTATTTAGAACAATGGCGTAGACCTGTGAACCAGTGTTCCCTTATAAAATTTGCAAAAATTAATCAAGTAATGTTGTTGTTGTTGTGGTCTTCAGTCCTGAGACTGGTTTGATGCAGCTCTCCATGCGACTCTATCCTGTGCAAGCTTTTTCATCTCCCAGTACCTACTGCAACCTACATCCTTCTGAATCTGCTTAGTGTATTCATCTCTTGGTCTCCCTCTACGATTTTTACCCTCCACGCTGCCCTCCAATACTAAATTGGTGATCCCTTGATGCCTCAGAACATGTCCTACCAACTGGTCAAGTTGTGCCACAAACTTCTCTTCTCCCCAATTCTATTCAATACTTCCTCATTAGTTATGTGATCTACCCATCTAATCTTCAGCATTCTTCTGTAGCACCACATTTCAAAAGCTTCTATTCTCTTCTTGTCCAAACTATTTATCGTCCATGTTTCACTTCCATACATGGCTACACTCCATACGAATACTTTCAGAAATGACTTCCTGACACTTAAATCTATACTCGATGTTAACAAATTTCTCTTCTTCAGAAACGCTTTCCTTGCCATTGCCAGCCTACATTTTATATCCTCTCTACTTCGACCATCATCAGTTATTTTGCTCCCCAAATAGCAAAACTCCTTTACTACTTTAAGTGCCTCATTTCCTAATCTAATTCCCTCAGCATCACCCGACTTAATTAGACTACATTCCATTATCCTTGTTTTGCTTTTGTTGATGTTCATCTTATATCCTCCTTTCAAGACACTGTCCATTCCGTTCAACTGCTCTTCCAAGTCCTTTGCTGTCTCTGACAGAATTACAATGTCATCGGCGAACCTCAAAGTTTTTATTTCTTCTCCATGAATTCTAATACCTACTCCGAATTTTTCTTTTGTTTCCTTTACTGCTTGCTCAATATACAGATTGAACAACATCGGGGAGAGGCTACAACCCTGTCTTACTCCCTTCCCAACCACTGCTTCCCTTTCATGTCCCTCGACTCTTATAACTGCCATCTGGTTTCTGTACAAATTGTAAATAGTCTTTCGTTCCCTGTATTTTACCCCTGCCACCTTTAGAATTTGAAAGAGAGTATTCCAGTCAACATTGTCAAAAGCTTTCTCTAAGTCTACAAATGCTAGAAACGTAGGTTTGCCTTTCCTTAATCTTTCTTCTAAGATAAGTCGTAAGGTCAGTATTGCCTCACGTGTTCCAGTGTTTCTACGGAATCCAAACTGATCTTCCCCGAGGTTGGCTTCTACTAGTTTTTCCATTCGTCTGTAAAGAATTCATGTTAGTATTTTGCAGCTGTGACTTATTAAGCTGATAGTTCGGTAATTTTCACATCTGTCAACACCTGCTTTCTTTGGGATTGGAATTATTATATTCTTCTTGAAGTCTGAGGGTATTTCGCCTGTTTCATACATCTTGCTCACCAGATGGTAGAGTTTTGTCAGGACTGGCTCTCCCAAGGCCGTCAGTAGTTCCAATGGAATATTGTCTACTCCGGGGGCCTTGTTTCGACTCAGGCCTTTCAGCGCTCTGTCAAACTCTTCACGCAGTATCATATCTCCCATTTCATCTTCATCTACATCCTCTTCCATTTCCATAATATTGTCCTCAAGTACATCGCCCTTGTATAGACCCTCTATATACTCCTTCCACCTTTCTGCTTTCCCTTCTTTGCTTAGAACTGGGTTTCCATCTGAGCTCTTCATATTCATACAAGTGGTTCTCTTTTCTCTGAAGGTCTCTTTAATTTTCCTGTAGGCGGTATCTATCTTACCCCTAGTGAGATAGGCCTCTACATCCTTACATTTGTCCTCTAGCCATCCCTGCTTAGCCATTTTGCACTTCCTGTCGATCTCATTTTTGAGACGTTTGTATTCCTTTTTGCCTGTTTCACTTACTGCATTTTTATATTTTCTCCTTTCATCAATTAAATTCAGTATTTCTTCTGTTACCCAAGGATTTCTACTAGCCCTCGTCTTTTTACCTACTTGATCCTCTGCTGCCTTCACTACTTCATCCCTCAAAGCTACCCATTCTTCTTCTACTGTATTTATTTCCCCCATTCCTGTCAATTGCTCCCTTATGCTCTCCCTGAATCTCTGTACAACCTCTGGTTCTTTTAGTTTATCCAGGTCCCATCTCCTTAAATTCCCACCTTTTTGCAGTTTCTTCAGTTTTAATCTACAGGTCATAACCAATAGATTGTGGTCAGAGTCCACATCTGCCCCTGGAAATGTCTTACAATTTAAAACCTGGTTCCTAAATCTCTGTCTTACCATTATATAATCTATCTGATACCTTTTAGTATCTCCAGGGTTCTTCCATGTATACAACCTTCTTTCATGATTCTTAAACCAAGTGTTAGTTATGATTATGTTGTGCTCTGTGCAAAATTCTACAAGGCGGCTTCCTCTTTCATTTCTGTCCCCCAATCCATATTCACCTACTATGTTTCCTTCTCTCCCTTTTCCTACACTCGAATTCCAGTCACCCATGACTATTAAATTTTCGTCTCCCTTCACAATCTGAATAATTTCTTTTATTTCATCATACATTTCTTCAATTTCTTCGTCATCTGCAGAGCTAGTTGGCATATAAACTTGTACTACTGTAGTAGGTGTGGGCTTCGTATCTATCTTGGCCACAATAAGTAATACACTTCATGAATATAGGAGTTGTTACAGTAAAACATTAACGACACTTTTAAGTAATATCTAATCACATTTAGCCTAAATATTACATGAAACACACGTTTTCGTGCCTCGTCACAAAATGGCTTCTTACACAACCAAAAAACAAAAGGGAAGTGTCTGTGATCCTTTTGCAAAAGAAACGGAGATTACAATAAGAATCATATTTGTTGATTACATAGTCTTTTCTGCGATAATATTTATATCATTACGATGCCAGCTTTCTTATATTTGAGAATTTCACCGATATTATTTTTTCATGTCATTTGGTGTACCGTCACATCGTGCGGATTAAAGTGGAACGTTCATATAATGACAGGCAAGGCAGATGTCTGACAGTTTCGTTAGAAGCCTCAGCAAATGCAGTCCACCCACAAACGACAGCCTATAACAACTCGCGTTCGACAAGTACTTCAGTATTGCTCGTCAGTCTGAGATGTGTACTAGATAGAACTGGTAGAGGAAATAGGGAAGATCCAAAGAAGAGCAACGCGTTTCGTTACAGGTTCATTTAATAAGCGCGAAAGCGCCACGCAGATGCTTAGCAAACTCCGTTGACAGGCGCTGCAACAGAAGCCATCTGCATCGTTGCATGGTTTACTGTTAAATTTCCGGGAGCGTGCCGCACGGGGCAGCCGCTCCGTCTTGGGCGCCTTGTCACGGTCCGCGCGGCTACCCCCGTGAGAGGTTCGAGTCCTCCGTCGGGTATGGGAGTGTGTGTCGTCCTTAGCGTAAGTTAGGTTAAGTAGTGTGTAAGCTTAGGGACTGATGACCGCAGCGGTTTGTTCCCATAAGAACTTACCACAAATTTGCAATTTCCGGGAGCGTAACATCTAGAAGACTAGTAATATGTTGCTTCCTCCTACGTGTATCCAATGAGGAGGCCTTGAAAGTAAAGCTAGCAAGATTCTACGAGGGTGGGTCAAATGAAAGCCTTAAATTTGTAATAACAAATCGAAATTTCGCCCCGTTATCCTGTAAGTTGGTAAGCGTGCTACAAACAGCGTGCAGAATGGCCTGTAGGTGGCAACATAGTGCAGATGCACACATACCGTCGCAGTATCAGTATAAAGATGGCGGCCCCACTTGAGACTAGCACCAGGGAAGAACAGCGTTCTCTTATTCGGCTTTTGCGTAGTTAAAGTGTGAAAACTATTGAAATTCATCGACGAATGAAGGTTCAGTACGGTGATGCATGTTTGTCGCAACAGCAAGTCTACGAATCGAGTAGGAAGTTCCCAAATGGTGTGACTTCAGTGGAAGATGCTCCTCGTCCAGGTCAGGCACAACGAGTTGTGACTCCACAGAACATTGCAGCAGTTGAAGCCATAGTGAAGGAAAACCGTCGAGTGACAGTGAATGACATTGCAGCATGTTTACAGATTAGTCATGGATCAGAACACCACATTGTGCATGATGTGCTCCAGTTTCAAAAAGTGTCTGCCAGATGGGTGCCACGGCAGCTGACTCCTGAAATGAGAGAACGACGTGTTGATGCTTGTGAAGAACATATTCGGCGCTTTGAAAGAGAAGGTGATGGCTTCCTTGCAAGCGTCTTTACTGGGGACGAAACCTGGGTTCACTTCCACCAACCGGAAACGATGAGAGCGAGCAAGGAATGGCGCCAATTCTCATCACCAAAACCAAAGAAGTTTCGAACAGGACCATCAGCAGGGAAGGTTATGCAGACTCTCTTTTGGGACGAAAAAAGCGTCATTTTGGAGCATTACATGTCTAGTGGGACCACTGTCACCAGTGCATCATACACAGATATCCTAAAAAATCATCTACGGCCTGCAATCAAATCAAAGCGACGTGGATTGCTGTCAGCAGGTGACCTTTTGCAACATGATAATGCGAGGCCCCACACTGCCCCTACAACAGTTGCAACAATCACAGACCTGCATTTTGAGTGTCTTCCTCATCCACTATACTCACCAGACCTTGTCTCAAGTGATTTCCATGTGTTTGGACCACTCAAAGACGGAATGGGAGGACAGAAGTTCCGTTCTGATGGAGAGGTACGCCACGCGGTTCATCAGTGGTTGCGCGGACTACCAAAACAATTTTTTTCTAAAGGAATTCATGCACTTTGTAAGCGCTGGAGAACTTGCTTTGAGCGTGGGGTATACAGGGTGTTACAAAAAGGTACGGCCAAACTTTCAGGATATATTCCTCACACACAAATAAACAAAAGATGTTTTGTGGACATGTGTCCGGAAACACTTAATTTCCATGTTAGAGCTCATTTTAGTTTCTTCAGTATGTACTGTACTTCCTCGATTCAGCGCCAGTTGGCCCAATTGAAGGAAGGTAATGTTGACTTCGGTGCTTGTGTTGACATGCGACTCATTGCTCTACAGTACTAGCATCAAGCACATCAGTACGTAGCATCAACAGGCTAGTGTTCATCACGAACGTGGTTTTGCAGTCAGTGCAATGTTTACAAATGCGGAGTTGGCAGATGCTCATTTGATGTATGGAGCAGCACGGGGCAATAGCCGTGGCGCGGTACGTTTGTATCGAGACAGATTTCCAGAACGAAGGTGTCCTGACAGGAAGACGTTCGAAGCAATTGATCGGCGTCTTAGGGAGCACGGAACATTACAGCCTATGACTCGCGACTGGGGAAGACCTAGAACGACGAGGACACCTGCAATGGACGAGGCAATTCTTCGTGCAGTTGACGATAACCCTAATGTCAGCGTCAGAGAAGTTGCTGCTGTACAAGGTAACGTTGACCACGTCACTGTATGGAGAGTGCTACGGGAGAACCAGTTGTTTCCGTACCATATACAGCGTGTGCAGGCACTATGAGCAGCTGATTGGCCTCCACGGGTACACTTCTGCGAATGGTTCATCCAACAATGTGTCAATCCTCATTTCAGTGCAAATGTTCTCTTTACGGATGAGGCTTCATTCCAACGTGATCAAATTGTAAATTTTTACAATCAACATTTGTGGGCTGACGAGAATCCGCACGCATTTGTGCAATCACGTCATCAACACATATTTTCTGTGAACGTTTGGGCAGGCATTGTTGGTGATGTCTTGATTGGGCCCCATGTTCTTCCACCTTCGCTCAATGGATCACGTTATCATGATTTCATACGGGATACTCTACCTGTGCTGCTAGAACATGTGCCTTTACAAGTACGACACAACATGCGGTTCATACACGATGGAGCTCCTGCACATTTCAGTCGAAGTGTTCGTACGCTTCTCAACAACAGATTCGGTGACCGATGGATTGGTAGAGGCGGACCAATTCCATGGCCTCCACGCTCTCCTGACCTCAACCCTCTTGACTTTCATTTATGGGGGCATTTGAAAGCTCTTGTCTACGCAACCCCGGTACCAAATGTAGAGACTCTTCGTGCTCGTATTGTGGACGGCTGTGATACAATACGCCATTCTCCAGGGCTGTATCAGCGCATCAGGGATTCCATGCGACGGAGGGTGGATGCATGTATCCTCGCTAACGGAGGACATTTTGAACATTTCCTGTAACAAAGTGTTTGAAGTCACGCTGGTACGTTCTGTTGCTGTGTGTTTCCATTCCATGATTACTGTGGTTTGAAGAGAAGTAATAAAATGAGCTCCAACATGGAAAGTAAGCGTTTCCGGACACATGTCCACATAACATATTTTCTTTCTTTGTGTGTGAGAAATGTTTCCTGAAAGTTTGGCCGTACCTTTTCGTAACACCCTGTATTATGTTGAAAAGTGATACAGCTTTGTACCACTTCAGCACAATAAATAATATTTAAAAAATATTTAAGGTTTTCATTTGACTCACCCTCGTAGCTCAACAGAGACTCACCAGCAATCGGTCTTCCCGCGAACCATTCGGGACTGGAACAGGAAAAAGGGGCGCAGGGAACGTACAATGGTACACAAAGTAGCCACACCCACAGACCGTATGGTGGCTTGCGAACTATAGATGTAGATGTAGTAAGCGAGTATCTGAACGTCTTGACAGGGTACGCGTTTACGTCGGTTTAATCAGCCGGTGCTCGTGCGACAAGCCATGCGCAGCCAACCACGGCTACGCGGCCGCTGGCTGGTTCGCGCAGGTGGCGCCGGTGAATCGGTGCTAATGGCCGCCGGGGACTGCGTGTGGCGGCCTTCCCGGAATCCGGCCCGCGATGCTGCTGATGCTGTTGCTGATGCTGGTGATGGGGAGGGGACCGCCGCCTTTGTGCGTCCGACTGGCGCCACACGCGTCCACTTCTGCACACTCACTGTCCGTTACAAAGACTCCAGTCCTACTCCACTCCACTCGACAATCTGCTTACCAAGTAATGCAATTAACCTCTGCAATCCTCACGCATCTTATATGCTACATCCAACTCCAAATTTTTTTCTAGCTCAGGGAATAAATTAAACTCGTTGTATCCGATTCCTTACATTGCACAACGTGATTACTGAGCGAGGTTGCGCAGTGGTTAGCGCACTGGACTCGCATTCGGGAGGACGACGGTTCAAACACGCTTCTGGCCATTTAGGTTTTCCGTGATTTCCTTTGAAAGGACACGGCCGACTTCCTTCCCCATCCTTCCCTAACCCGATGGGACCGATGACCTCGCTGTTTGGTCCCCTCGCCCAGACCAACCAACCAACCAACAACGTGGTTCTAAAAGAAAGAAGAAATTCCTGTCGTTTATTACACTCATACTATGAAAGACAGAAACTCATTGCGCATTGCTTTGAACAGAGTAAGTTTCAAAGTTTTATGTTTGCACAGACACCATAACACACACTCAACATGAGCACCATCAGTTGCTCGAGAAACATTGAAACGGTAGTACATTTCACTCTACACACGAATCTACAGGTCCCTGTTTATTAGATCGACAGCGTCAACAATTCTATTTCTCAGCTCTTGAAGAGTATCTATCATAGGTCCGAGAAACACTGTCTTATGTACTCTCACAGAAAAAAATTATAAGTGTGGGGTCTGGCGATCTGGGAGACCAAAAGAAATAAACAAGATCGTTTTGTCCACTTCGAATCCAACGTTGTGGGATGGTGTTATTAAGATAACGCAGCACCACAAGGTGAAACTCAGGTGGGGCGCCGTCGCGCACGAAAATGAAATCATTGGAATCTTCATGAAGTTGAAGAAACAACCAGTTTTGCAGCATGTCCAGGTATGACATTCTTGTCACAGTTTCCCCTGCAAAAAAAGGGATGTCGATAAACTTTGTGAACAGAAACGCCACAAAACACGTTCAGTTTGGGTGAGTCTCTTTCGTAAGCCAGGATTTTGTGACCCCCAAATTGTTACATTATGGTGGTTTACTTTATCCGATAGATGACACGTCGATTCATCCGAATATATCAGTCGTTCGGAAACAGTGTCCTCTACCAAATCATGGAGAACCGTACGAGGGTTGCTCAGAAAGTAATGCACTGCATTTTTTTTCTCAGCCGAAAACAATGCTACGAAAGCGAAAAGTTAACGTATGTATTGCTTGATGTCTCCTGAGTGAGCGCGCCAAGTTTCCGTCACTTTCGACAGATAGCGTAGCAGCACGACAGTTTCAAAATGGCGTCTGTAGGTGACGTACGTTACAAGCAACGTGCCGTCATTGAATTTCTCAAGGAAAAAAAAGGGGTTCAAATGGCTCTAAGCACTGTGGGACTTAACATCTGAGGTCATTAGTCCTCTAGACTTAGAACTACTTAAACCTAACTAACCTAAGGACATCACACATCCATGCCCGAGACAGGATTCGAACGTGCGATCGTAGCAGCCGCGTGGTTCCCGACGGAAGCGCCTAGAACCGCTCGGAGACAGCGGCCGGTTGAATTTCTCACTGCAGAGAAAGAAACTGTGGAGAATATTCACAAACGCTTGTGCAAAGTCTATTGAACATCTGCTGTCGACAGTACAGTTAGTCGCTGAACACGGATGGTGAGGTTATCAGAAGGCGGTTTTCGGAGCTCCACGATTTGCAGACTTAGAACTACTTAATTTTTTTTTTTTTTTTTTTTTTGAGAAATTCAATGACGGCACGTTGCTTGTAACGTACGTCACCTACAGACGCCATTTTGAAACTGTTCTGCAGCTCCGCCACGAGGTCAAGGATTGGTACCGAAAGGGCATAGACACCCTTGTTTAGCGTTGGAGAAAGGTCATTGAATGGGATGGAGATTACGTGGAAAAACAGAGTGTGTGGACAAAATACCATTCTTTCGTATTTCTAATTTTCATTAAGTACAACAAAGAAATGTTGAAGAAAAAAATGCGGTGCATCACTTTCTGGACAACCCTCGTTATACAAAATTTCTACATTCTGTTATGGTCGTCGGGAAGTATTTGCTACAATAGCTGCAACTTGTAGGCTAAGGCTTCACATGCAGGCGTCGTTTAAGGCCACGTCGCACAGTTGAGTGGACTTCGGTGGGCTCCGTGTGAACGCATTTCTGATGCGCTCGACATTTTCATCAGACGTGCGTGGCCGACCAGTGATCTTCCCTCTGCATATGCAACCAGCTTCCGAGAACTTTCTATGCCTGTCATAAATCTGCTTGTGCAGAGGCGACTTCCTGCTCAATCGAAGGCGCAACGTCCACTGTACTTGAACAATGGATCGACTTCACCCAAATTCCAGCACATAAGATGATTTATCTTGTGGTGTAGGCGTCATGTTGCTACAAGCAAACAACATAACAGCTGTGTCAAAATATTGAGCTTTCCGATATTTTTACTTATGGATTCATCCGTTACCTCTCGGCGGAGCAAAGAGGAATTTCCTCTAACGATTCGCATGTGCAACGTGTTTCTATCGTTCACAGTTTGTCTGTAATAATCAACTGAAATCTGTGCTTTCTTTCTGAATCACCTGGTACTTTCCACCATGTGCTTTCTGGGTCTCGCTGTCTAGTTTTCGTTTCCACGTATTCCCCGTAGGTGCCAGCATCTGCCTGAAGAAAGCTGTTTGCCACTGTGTCAATATGGCTTCGAGGAATAAAGGTAATTTTCTCTTCTTTTTAGTAATTTTGAATCCGAAAGAGTTTGTAATAAGCTGCAATACGTTAATATAGCATAAGCTGCTGAATATAATATGGTTTGTTTCTTCAGAACAATACAGAGATGTATTTCCTTCGATGCAGCACTGGATCTACATTCGGCAACGATCTATAGTTTCACATTCCAGTGGTACCATTTTTATAATTTCTAGGTGTTCGACTTCTAGTTTTCTGAATATTCCTCATATTTCAGTTATTTTCTGACCTAAGTAGTACTCACTTTGAAGATGTCCTACAATTTTCGTGAATCACACAAATTATATAAATTTACTATTTTAGTTTTATTTTGTTCCTGATCAATGCATTCACCACCAATATTAACTTTTCGTTCATAAAAGCTCAAGACGACGGTAGTTGATGAATCCTGTTGTCAAATGTATTTATACGTAAAAAAAACTAATTGCTCCGTAAAAAACCACAGTTTAATGTAACATCTTACAGAATGCGTGTCGAAGCTTGACAGCTGGAAGTCTGCCATACATACTAGTTGCCAAGTTCTTTGGGAGACGAACGTTCGTTCGGAACTGTCGTGCTGACAAAGCGTGTATTTATCATTTCGACGGGCGTGACTTCTTGATAGTATAAAAATGCAAATGTAGTGTGACTAGGGCCTCCCGTCGGGTAAACCACTCGCCGGGTGCCAGTCTTTCGATTTGACGCTGCTTCGGCGACTTGCTCGTCGATGGGGATGAAATGATGCTGATTAGGACAACACCCAGTCCCAGAGCGGAGAAAAATCTCCGACCCAGCCGGGAATCGAAACCGGGACCTTAGGATTGACCTTTTTTGTTTTTTTTTTCTTTTTTTTTTTGTTAAATCTCATTTTGATTTTGTTCGTTGTATGTGCTCTTGGTGGACGTCGAAAGACACCCGTTTCAGTTCGTTGTTGATCCATTAACTCAGTTTTTTTATTACAGAGGGCAACTATCCCTCTGACCGAACACGCTGAGCTACCGTGCCGGTTGTCATTCTGTCGTGCTGATCACTCAGCTACCGGGGGCGGACTTTAATAGTATGGTGTCAACAGACTGAGCCAGTTCGTCGCATATTGAGTGAGTCTAGGCAGAATCTGTCATCGAAAAGAGCTACGTTGAGTGTTGGTGAAGATTAAAAATGAAACAAACGCCTAATACGATGGGTAAGAGGTAGAAATGTGATGAAAGCAAGGACAGTAATTGGAGAATTTTCAATAAAAGATGTGAATAAGAAGATATTAAAGAAGTCTCGTTTTAATTTAAGTGGCTTGTGAGTTGAACGCTACCAATCGTTTGTGCACGATAAGTAACAGTAATTGCACTAGACGATGTTTCATCTACACTTTTCTAATCTTAACTGGGAAATTTACAGAATGGCACTAATCAGAGTGAGAATAGTCTTATAAAAGTAGTGAAGAGAGAGTGAAGGGAAGCTTATTAGATCTGAAGTTTTTTGCTTGTTAAATTTAATAAAACTAAAGTAAACTCAGTCCTAACAGGCTATGAAGCCCCAACGGTACCGACAGGTCGCCGCGTCATCCTCAGCCCACAGACGTCACTGGATGCGGATATGGAGGGTCAGGTGGTCAGCACACCGCACTCCCGGCCGTATGTCAGTTTACGACACCGGGGCCGCTACATCTCAATCAAGTAGCTCCTTAGTTTGCCTCACAAGGGCTGAGTGCACCCCGCTTGCCAACAGCGCTCGGCAGAACGGATGGTTACCCATCCAAGTGCTAGCCCAGCTCGACAGCACTTAACTTCGGTGATCCGATGGAAACCGGTGTTACCACTGCGGCAAGGCCGTTCGCTTCTTAAACTTAATACCTTCTTCAAATTTTAGTTCCCGACTAACAACAAAAGACATTCCTCATATATTAACAGAGTATGATAAATACAGTAATCTATAAATAATTTAATTTTTTGTAATACGTTGGGTTTTATATTTTGTAGCACAATCAGACGAGTGTCCTGCTACTAGGGTTGTGTGACATAATTCTGCGCATGTTTGGTCATGTATTCACGGCTACCACAATATGTATACCAATCCTTGTGTAAGGCTTGGAAGTGTGGCCCCCTCTAAGCATAGCTCGATGCCTAAACCGAAGGTGCACACCAAAATTTCAACTCTTAGGACCTAAAGTTCTACCGAGCGAGGTGGCGCAGTGGTTAGGCACTGGACTCGCATTGGGGAGGATGACGGTTCAATCCCACGTCCGGCCATCCTGATTTAGGTTTTCCGTAATTTCCCTAAATCGCTCCAGGCAAATGCCGGTGTGGTTCCTTTCAAAGGTCACGGTCGACTTCCTTTCCCGTCCTGCCCTAATCCGATGAGACCGATGACCTCGCTGTTTGGTCTCCTTCCCCAAACAACCCAACCCAACCTAAAGTTCCTATACTATTTCTGAAAATGACTCAAAAAAAATGAATCGCGTCTATAACGCTTACGCTATTTTTGCAAACTAGACTGTTTTTTCCTACTGAAAACATATCGCGTTTGCTGCATCATGGCCATAGAGTGGAAGGACTTGTACAAACAAAATAAATAGAAGATTTTATCTGATAAACAGCGACTATAATTACAAGTGTGTTTGCCGAAACTATTTAATATAATCTATGTACATCCTAGCATCTATTTCATTGTAATAAACGTTTATTATATTAAAATTGGAACATGGACGCGGGATGGGTACCAGGCACTTGGACACTACTCTTAACCTGCTGTTAATCATTGGTGCGTAGGTTCTTCACCCCCGACGGCATAATTCCCGATTACCTTCTTTAAGTTTGCTGAGGAAAATATTTATAGAAATATAACGTGCCCACCTCTGGGGAGTGGTTATACTAAAGTAACACACACGACCAGAAGAAAATAGGAAAATTTAAGTCTGTGATACAAGGTACGCTTTGTGTCATTTCGAACATACATTGAAGAACCAAAGAAACTGTTACACCTGTCAAATATCGTGCGGGGCCCCCTCGAACACGCAGAAGTGCCGCAACGTGACGTGGCATGGTATCGACCAATGTCTGAAGTAGTGCTGGAGGGAACTGACACCATGAAACTTGGAGGGCTGTCCATAAATCCGTAAGAGTACAAGGGGATGGAGACCTCTTCTGAACAGCACGTTGATAGTCATCCCAGATATGCTCAATAATGTTCATGTCTGGGAAGATTGGTGGCCAACGGAAGTGTTTCAACTCAGAAGAGTTTTTCTGGCGCCTTTGTGCAGCAATTCTGGACGTTTGGGGTGTCGCAGTGTCCTGTTGGAATTGCCCACATCCGTCGCGATGCACAATGGACATGAACGGACGCAGGTGATCAGACAGGATGCTTAAGTAAGTGTCACCTGTCTTATCTTGATGTATCAGGGGTCCCATATCACTCCAATTGCACACGCCCCAAACCATTACAGAACCTGCACCAACTTGGACAGTCTCCTGCTGACATGCAAGGTCCATGGATTCAGAAGGTTGTTTCCATACCCGTACACGACCATCCGCTCGATACAATTTGAAACGAGACTCGACCGACCAGGCAACATGTTCCTAGTCATCAACGGTCAAATATCGATGTTGACGGGCCCAGGTGAGGCGTAAAGCTTTGTATCGTGGTGCACACGAGTGGGCCTTCGTCTCCGAGAGCGAATATCGATGACATTTCGTTGAATGGTTCGCACGCTGATCGCCCAGCATTGAAGTCTGCAGCAACTTGCGGTGTGGTTACACTTATGTCACGTTGTACTATTCTCTTCAGTCGTCGTTGGTCCCGTTCTTGCAGGATCTTTTTCCGGTTGCAGCGATGTTAGAGATTTGATGTTTCGCCGGATTCCTGATATTCACGGTACACTCGTGATATGGTCGTACGGGAAAATCCCCACTTTATCGCTACCTCGGAGATGTTTCCCATCGCTCGTGCGCCGACTGTAACACCACATTGAGACTCAGTTAAATCTTGATAACCTGTCACTGCAGCAGCAGTAACCGATGTAACAACTGCGCCAGACACTCGTGGTCTAATACAGGCGTTGCCGACCGCAACGCCGCCTTCTGCCTGTTTTCATATCTCTGTATTTGAATACGCATCCCTATACTAGTTTCTTCTGCGCTTTAGTGTATAACATGCGCTGCCTGACAAATAAGGCGAACCACACAGAATGTAAGGACGAAACGAAACATAAATACACAGAGTAGGAGGGTATCTGACGTTATTTTAGCGATTACAAAATCCAGACTTATTTACAAAGAATTTGGCAATACGCGCCCGCTTGTCAGACTGACGTTTCATCACCTCTGGCATCGATGCATGCACCGATTCGTTTCTGAAGGGTGTCATAAGGCCGATGAATCCTCTCCTGAGGCAAGGTGGACGACAGGTGTTGAATCTGTGCATTGAGACCACGGATACGGACAATGGGATGGACTTGACGTCCGATATGGTCACGAACACGTTCTATTGGGGACAGATCTAATAATGTTGCTGGCCACGGGAGTTGCTCGACATAACGCAGACGGTTCATAGAGACCGTGTGTGGGCGAGCATTAATGAATGGCATCATGCTGTTCTCACATGAAAGGTAACACTTGAGGACGGGGGATGTCCGCGATGTACTCTGCCTCTGCAAAACATGTATGTACTCCAGAATGAGATTTTCACTCTGCAGTGGAGTGTGCGCTGATATGAAACTTCCTGGCAGATTAAAACTGCGTGCCCGACCGAGACTTGAACTCGGGACCTTTGCCTTTCGCGGGCAAGTGCTGTACCATCTGAGCTACTGATGCACGACTCACGCCCAGTCCTCACAGCTTTACTTCTGCCAGTATCTCGTCTCATACCCTCCTGCGGGAGAGCTTCTGTTTGGAAGGTAGGAGACGAGATACTGGCAGAAGTAAAGCTGTGAGGACCGGGCATGAGTCGTGCTTCGGTAGCTCAGATGGTAGAGCACTTCCCCGCGAAAGGCAAAGGTCCCGAGTTCGAGTCTCGGTCGGGCACGCAGTTTTAATCTGCCAGGAAGTTTCATTTATGTACTCGTATGAGACCTCTCCATATGACACCACTGTACTCGCTGACAATAGTTCTCTGCGGTTGTGCAGAACCATATTCATCGCTGAACACGATAAGAAGTCATTCATGAGTAGTGCACCACTCCAAATGGATCTGTTTGTGTTGTGGTGTTAACGGCAGTCTGAGCATGGAGCGTTAATTCTGCAGTAAGGGTTCTGCCAGTCTCCAACCTATGGTGCAGGATGACACAGAACATTGCACGGAGTCCATTACCTGTTCTCGGAAGGCTGGCACGGATGTGAGAGGGTTACGGTGTGCTTGGTGCACAGTATGGTGACACTCCATTGTTGTGGTCAGGCGTTGGTGACCGATTCATCCCTTATTTTTGTTATTGTTTTAGGGTGCAGAACTGCTACGGTCATTAGCTCCAGTTCTGTGGCTTAGGGAAGGGTAAAAGAAATCCAGTTGGAAATCAGCAGCAATGGGAGCGAAATTCAAAAAGTGGGGAAACTAAAAAACAGAAGCAAAGCTTAGAAAACGACTATAGAAGGGGGGGGGGGGTTGTTTTCCCCAAAAAGAGCTTCAAATGACCGACGTCATCTCATGCAGGCCACTGTCACATCCGAAAGCACCACAAATCTGGATATTGCACTATTCGACCAGCCAGTCAGATGGAGACCAACAATGAATAACCTTTAAAAGTCTGCCTGGTGCTGATAACGCTGTCTTACACGAGTACACGACATCTCTGTGTCCTTTCGAGTGACCACTCAACATCTGACGCTCTTTACACCCCTTACATACCCTACCTTGTCTGGGAACAACATGAAACACGAACAACACTAATGCACTCTGAATGGCCGTTCTACATCACAGAGAATATTTGCAACTCTCATCATTCGCATACCTGCCAAAGGCGTGTATTTGTACGAAATTACATTGAAATCTGACCATGTATTCTGGGTGCTTAACTTTTTCTGTCAGGCAGTGTATATGGAAGAGGCAACGGCCTTGCCGCTGTGGTAAAATCGGTTTCTGTCAGATCACCAAAGTTAAACGCTGTCGAGCTAGGCTAGCACTTGAATGGGTGACCATCCGGTGTGCTGAGCGCTGTTGGCAAGCAGGGTGCATTCAGCCCTTGTGAGGCAAACTGTGGAGCTACTTGACTGAGAAGTAGGGGCTCCGGTCTCGTAAACTGACATACGGCAGGGAGAGCGGTGTGCTGGCCACATGCTCCTCCACATCCGCTAGACAGTGAGGCCAATGGGCTGAGGGTGACATGGTGGTCGGTCGGAACTGTTGGGCTTTCATGGCCTGTTCGGACGGAGTTTCGCTTAGTTTTAGTGCATGCGGAATGCAGTCGACAATTCGGAGCTATCGGATGATTTATTTAAAAACAATGAAAAATATAGTGTATCATCAAGTATCAGAAAATGCTTCTGAGACAGTCACCTGTGTCAGCTGTCTTATATGCGCATGTCATTGCGTGTTGTAGCACATGTTAACAACGTCATATACAACATCTGACCATACACCGAATAAAATGTAAAGATCACTTACATGGTACGTCAAACCAGTATCAGATTTCAATTCAACATCAGCCGAACTCGAAATGCAACTTCACTCTCACCTATATACATATTTTATGGCTAAAGTATGACTTCACTCTGTGTCACATAGGTTGCCATTAAGTCTTTCTGCAGGTAACAGCTCTTGTTTACCGAGCGAGGTGGCGCAGTTGTTAACACATTGGATTCGCATTCTTGAGGAAGACTGTTTAAATCCTCGTCCGGCTGTCCTGATTTAGGTTTTCTGTGACTTGCCTAAATCGCTTCCGGCAAGTGCTCGGATGGATCCTTTGAAAGGGCATGGTCAACTTCCTTACCCACCCTTCCCTAATTCTATGCGGCCTATGACCTCTCTGTCTGGTCCCGTCCCCCGAATCAACCAACCAACCAACCAGCTCTTATTGGACGATACATTTAAACCGCAAACGTACAACTACTAACATTAGCTATATGGGCGCAGTGCACATACCGTAACATCGAACTCAAAGAAAAATGTCAAAGAATCTGCTAATAGAAATGAGTTGCAGTATAGTTACAAAATGGTGGAACAGGAAAAACTTAAGTTTTCTTTGACAGAGAAATTATAAACTTTTGTGTTTCTTTTTTTATTGTTATTTCGTCCCCCTGTGCCATATGGGCTGCCAATGATACAATCAGCTCGCTCTTTAGCCAAAGGATATGTAACACACGAAAAGACGGAAAACAATAAATTAAAAGGTGAAATATCTACAAATAATTTTTAAATTTTGCAATGATGAATTTAATGAAGGTTTTATATAAAACTAAGATGATTTACTCTTTTTTAAAATTTGAAACAGGATAAATAAATCATCAAACGAAAAAATGAGGATACACATAAAACATTTAAAACATAACATAAAAACTGTAATTTTAATAACTAAGCACTGCATTGTCACTGACAGCTGAAGGAGCTACCCTGGGGAACACCGTCTGTTGTTGGAGAGAATAAACTTAGACGTTTAGTAGGGCATGAGGTGTGGGTGTAAGTATGGAGGACTGATGGGTAGACTCAATGCAGGCAGCCTGGGTGTTGGGTAGACAGGAAGGGAAGAGTTTGGGTATTGGTGAAGCCATAATACGAAATGGGAGAAGGGTAGGGAAAGATGGGGTGAAAAGGGAAAAGGGGATACGGAAATATGGGGAAGGAAAGGTGAAGAAGCACTGATGAGATGGGATGGTTGGGGTGGAATTCTGATTGCTAGCATGCTTAAATGTTGGGAGGGATTTCGTTGTTGGAAGAGTGAGGCGGTAGAAATTTAGTCGGAAGAGCACGTGGAGAGTGTGCACTTGTAGCATGTTTTGGTGCCACGCAAAGATGATGGCACTTTGGGACATGCATTATATCGGAAACCGGTCGGTATTGATTTATATTTACGTTCAAATAGCTTTGCAGACGATGAATGTTCTCGGAACTCTGGTACACAAAGCACACATCGTTACTGATGACAGCAGCCTGGGGGGCGAACTTCTACATCTGAGAATAGTTTTTTAAGCCAACAGGTACTCTCCACAGCAGATACCTAATACACTACGAATGAAACCAACAATGGGCAGAGGAAATACAGAACAGGACACTGCCATATGTGGGAAACCGATCGTCAAAAATAGGACAGATCCTAAGCAAACACAAAGTGAAAGTGATTTTTCGCTACCCACCAAAGACAGCAGCACTCCTGGGTTCCGTTAAAGACAATTTAGTGCTTCAGAGGCCTGGGGTTTACAAGATCTCCTGTGAGTGTGGCCTTTCATACATCGGACAAATGATACGTACGGTCCACGAGAGATATACAGAGCACCGTAGGTACACCCGGCTCTTAGAACCTAATATATCCACGGTGGCGGAGCACTATATTGACACTAGGCACTCTATGGTTTACGACAAAGTCGAAATTTTAGCCTTGACTGCATTATTTCTGGGACTCAGTTGTCAAAGAAGCAATAGAAATTCGGTTGGTGACGAATTTATGTAACAGAGGTAGCAGTGAAAAGTGTCGGTATGGTCGCAGCAGTGTACTAGGAATGGAAATTAGAGAGGAGGCAATAAAATTACTGGAGTGGGATGTTATAGGTAACCATTCTGCTGATGCAGGTATTACCAGCCTTTATGAAGGAGCGAATGTAGTCCAGCGGACGTAGCAGCTCTTTGGACGAAGGCGGATTCCCGGCGCGCAGCGACCGTTGCTGCATACCGCACAAAGCAGCGGAAATGACCAGCGTGACGGGCTTTGAGACGCGACGCGCTTTGCCGAGCGTTTTGTGGCGTTGTTCGCTTCTGAAGAACGGTGTGCCGTCTTCGGACATGGCGTTGTTCGCGGATCTAGCGACGGGCAGAGAACAGCACGCGACTGTTACGGCCACTTTCTCGATGCGTGTGTTGCGGAACATCTTTGGTAGCGTCCACGTCAACTAAAACGGACCACAAAGATTTGCTTAATGGTGACGGTCAAAGCCTCATTGCAATCATTCAGCAATCAACTATAGGTTTTAACTTAGCGTTAGTTCGAACTCCTCTTTCAGCTGCACACGAAACTGCTCGAAACAAATAGCTCTGTGGTTGACTGTTCAGGGAAGCGTGGTTCAGATTTCCACCCAGTTCGTGCTATTAAAATTTGTCAAGGTTTCCTTAAATTGTAAAGCTGTGAAGGTTTGTATGAATACCACATTGCTTTTTTAGGCATACTAGTACGCCCTTGCTTTCCTCTTACCTCTGAACTGACTTACCTTGGCCAGTTACATGGATTCGGAACAACGTGAAAAATGACCTCTGTTTCTTCCGAAATATTCTTGATTATCCTCCATTCGACATCCCCTGCTGGTTAAGGACCTGGAGATCACAGCTTTCAGGTGTTCGCATGTTTTATGACTTAAGAATTTTACTAACCATGTACCATATATTCACTTTACTAAATGTCCCACGATTTTCTATTTCATTTTCATTATGGTCATAATTATGTCTCTCACTTCAATTTTTCTCTGTAATATATCTGCCTGTTTTGCTGTATCGTCATCGAATTCCCAAAACGTTTTTCTCCATTGTTTGCTGGGCAACTGTTAGTTTCACTGTAGCAATTACTTCAGTACAGCTTCTCACGTTGGTTGAATGTAATGTATCTCAAGAATTTTTAGGGAATTGAATCTGATGTATTTTGTAAACGTTTTAGTGATAATTTTGGTATATATTAAGGAATGGAGGCTGATGTGTCTAAAGCTTTTTCACAATGTGTTTGCCACCGTTTTTGTGAAATAGAACAATTATGAAACGTCCTCTTTGAACAATTATACATGACTGTGCTTAAACTGACACACAATATTTTTAGCGCAACGCAATCTGACTTTCAAAAATCCCTACAAAAGAATGGCACTGACTAACATTAACATATACGTTTCACAAATCACTTACCTCACAAAAATCTTCGTTACTCGAGCTACTGCAATACAGCGAGCGCCACTACCGCCAGCTAAATATAAAATTCAAATTACTGAAGGCACTAACTACTGATAGGCATAGTATGCAAATGAAAGATTTTGATGGAGAACAAACAATGTATTTACCTTACTAGTGTTCAAAAGTCATAATACATATAGCAGTTCATGACATCCAGTCTTACAAATTTCAAAACTCCGCCATTTCTCTCCCCACATCCACCACTGCTGGCGGCCCACCTCTAACTGCACAACGCTACGCGCTGTTCACATCCAGCTGCCGCTGCCCAACACTACAATGGCAGACAACAATGCAAACTAGCCACAGACTGCACACAGCACAGGCGGTGATTTTCCTACAGAGCGCTACGTAACGTTGCCAATAAGAAAACATAAACAGTCTACACAGTGCGCTATGTAACGTTGCCAATAAGAAAACATTAACAGCCTACTTACACAATTATATCATTTTTCCTGCCTTCCTGAATTAACGTCTTTGGCAGACTTTTGAGAACAGTTTTCAAATTCCCTTTTCTCCAGCATTAACCATTTTTATTGTTCTCTGATAGGAGTTAAGCACGTAACAAGGGCAAACTACCAGAACCCGACCACGAGAAGATCAGTTTGGGTTGTGGTGAAACGTACATCTACACTCTGCAACATGAACAACTGAGGTGAAAGGAATGGAAAGGAAACGGTATATCGAAAGAGTCAGGGTGCCCGTAATGAGTTCCAGCCGCACAGGGCACTGCGGCAATGCAGCGGCCAGAGTTGAAAATTTGTGGCGGACTGGGACTCGAAGCCGCATGCTCTTCTTCTGTAGAACAGTTGCTTTAACCGCGTCGGTCATCTTGAGATGCTTTCCATCAGATCCAAATTCCCAAATTCCCCACGCTGCACCGCAACGACACTCGCCCATTGACCGATTACTCCCAGATTTCCGATTCCAATAGGACTTGGGACGTTGGCTGTGCATCCGCATTGAAACTTTTTCATCATACAGCCGTCGGGCCCATAGAATCATAGATGTTAGTGGTGCCTGTTCTGTCAGAAATGACCGACAGAACATACCCCACTCCCATCTATAATACACTCTACAAATCACCCTAAGGTGTGTGGCGGAGGCTATTTTGTGTACCGTCGTCACTTGCCCCTTTCCTGTTGCTTCGCGAATCCCCACAGCGATACGTTCACGGGTCTTTTGCAAGATATATGTACGGGGAACCAATACATTGGTTGACTATGGGGGGAGCGTACGCTCTGGGAAATAAAACAATACATCACACAGAGATACAGAACGTCTCTCTTGCTGCGTCTGCAATTGGAGTTGGTTGAACATCTCCTTGGCGCTTTCGCGCTTCCTAAATGAACATGTAACCAAACGCGCTGCTCTTCTTTGGATCGTTAGTTCCTCTGTCAATCCTAAACGGACACACAATATTCAAGCATCGTTCGAACGAGGGTTTTGTGTACCACCACCTTTGTGGGTAAACTTCATTTCCTGAGGACTCTTCCAATGAATCTGTCTAACTTCTGTCTCACTTGCGACTAGTTTTAAGTGGTCATTCCACTTTAAACCATTACGTGCACATACTCTTAGATAATTTAAGTGTCACTGCTTCCAGTGATTGTTCTGGAACATTTTAATCATAAAGTAATGTGTATTTCTCTCTAATTTATGCGCAATACTTTTTTGTTTCTGTTGAGCGTCAGTTGCCAATTCCTGCACCATGCGTCGACCCTCAGCAGGCCTCCATACTTTCGATACAATTTTCTACCGTTGCAACTTCTTTGTACACAATAACATCATCAACGAATTGCCTGATGGAACTTCAACCATTAACCATTAGGTCACTTATACATATTGTAAAATTTAATGCCCCTATAACACTCCCATTGCGTAATCCTCCAAGCTATTTTCAAACATGAAGATTTCTCTCCGTTAAGAGTGACATTTTGTTTTCTGTTTGCTAGAAATTTTTCAGTCCATTGACAAAGCTGGTCTGGTGCTTTGTTCATAAGGTGGTAGTATGGAATTGTACCGAACGCCTACCGGAAGTCAAGGAACACGAGATCAACCTTTACGTGGGTACTCACTGCTTTTTGGGCTCGTGGACGAACAGAACGAACTGGGTTTCGTACGATCATAGTTTCTGTAACCTATGCTGATTCCCACAGAGGCGATTTTAGGTCACCAAAGATGTCATAATAGACGAGTATAAAACATGCCGAACACTACAGTTTTGTGGGCCTGCTCTATCAACCTTGTTGGAAACGAAAATGTAGGAACACTGGACGCCATATTAACCATATGACCTACCTTAGAAGACGGACTGAAAACAGGCATACCTACTTTTATAACATTTCTTGATTTTTAGGAATTTTTTGATAGTATTGACTAGAATATCCTCTTTAAAAATCTGAAGACCGCAAGGATTTATTAAAATGTGTGAAAAGATATCAGAAACTTATACAGAAAACCGACTGCAATTGCGGGAGTTGGGAAAGGGCGTCTAAGGGTAACAGTGGTTGAGACAGGAGTGATACTAAAAAGTAGACGTGCTATTCGACGTGTACATTGAAGAAACAAAAGGGAATCTTGGCAAGGGAAATAAAGTTCAAAGTGAGGAAATGAAAACTACAAGGTCACTGAAATTCTGTCAGAGCTGGTAAGAGACTTGCAAGGTCAGGTGAACGGAACTGATAGTATCTTGACGAGAGCTCGTACAATTAAAATCAATAAAATCCAAGCAGTTGTAATGGAGTGAAACCAAATTAAATCACGTGATGCTGAGCGAATTACATTAGAATATGAGATACTAAAGTAGTAGATGAGGTTTGGTATTTCAACAGAAAAGTTACTAACGATGTAGAACTAGATGATATAAAATGTAGACTGGCATTCACAAGAAAAACTCTTCTAGAAAAGAGAAAGTTATTATCATCGAATAGCAATTCCAGTGCTTGCAAGTCTGTTCTGAAGTTATTTGCCTCCAGTGCAGTCTTATGCGGAAATGAAACGCGGACAAAAAACACTAAGGACAAGAAAAGAATAGGGGCTTTTCAAATGCGGTGCTGCGAAAGAATGCTGAGGATTCAATGGGTGTATCGCATAAATAATAAAGTGGCATAGAGCAGAATTGGGAAGAAAATAAATTTATGGTACAACTTGACTAGAAGGAAGGATCGATTCGTAGGCCACGTGCTGAGCTGTGAAGCAATTGTTAGCTTGGTAATGGACGGCAGTGTGTGGAGAAAAATGTTAGGGGAACAGTATGGAATGGTTGTGCGAAGATGAAGAGACTTGCACTTGATAAAATACGTCGAAGAGTTGCATAAAACCACTCTTGGGAGTGTATCACGACAATATGTTTTTGGAACCATTGAACCATTATGTATCTGCTCTTAGTTACTGTACCGCTTGCGACATAACGGACAAAATTTTGTGTAGTATTAGTAGTATTAGGTAGTATTAGGTAATTTTTCGTCCACTTTCACTGTTTTCATTCTCTTCTCTTACCAGATTTTCATTGTACAATTTCACCTGTAATCTAATAGCCAGCGTATGGAGTAAGACAGACAGGAGATGGTGTACCAGAATGATCTTCCAATTGCATTTGTGGATTGGACACCAAATGTAGGGCTATCACAGCTCTTCTGTGTAATCCCTAATTTATACATCTACATGTACATCTACATTTATACTCCGCAAGCCACCCAACGGTGTGTGGCGGAGGGCACTTTACGTGCCACTGTCATTACCTCCCTTTCCTGTTCCAGTGGCGTATGGTTCGCGGGAAGAAAGACTGCCTGAAAGCCTCCGTGCGCGCTCGAATCTCTCTAATTTTATATTCGTGACCTCCTCGGGAGGTATAAGTAGGGGGAAGCAATGTATTCGATACCTCATCCAGAAACGCACCCTCTCGAAACCTGGACAGCAAGCTACACCGCGATGCAGAGCGCCTCTCTTGCAGAGTCTGCCACTTGAGTTTGCTAAACATCTCCGTAACGCTATCACGCTTACCAAATAACTCTGTCACGAAACGCGCCGCTCTTCTTTGGATCTTCTCTATCTCCTCCGTCAACCCGACCTGGTACGGATCCCACACTGATGAGCAATACTCAAGTATAGGTCGAACGAGTGTTTTGTAAGCCACCTCCTTAGTTGATGGACTACATTTTCTAAGGACTCTCCCAATGAATCTCAACCTGGTACCCGCTTTACTAACAATTAATTTTACATGATCATTCCACTTCAAATCGTTCCGTAAGCATACTACCAGGTATTTTATAGAAGTAACTGCTACCAGTGTTTGTTCCGCTGTCATATAATCATACTATAAAGGAATCTTCTTTCTGCGTATTCGCAATACACTACATTTGTATATGTTAAGGATCAGTTGCCACTCCCTGCACCAAGTACCTATCCGCTGCAGATCTTCCTGCATTTCGCTGCAATTTTCTAATGCTGCAACTTCTCTGTATACTAGAGCATCATCCGCGAAAAGCTGCATGCAACTTCTGACACTATCTACTAGGTCATTTATAGATATTGTGAAAAGCAATGGTCCCATAACACTCCCCTGTGGCACGCCAGAGGTTACCTTAACGTCTGTAGACGTCTCTCCATTGATAACAACATGCTGTGTTCTGTTTGTTAAAAACTCTTCAATCCAGCCACACAGCTGGTCTGATATTCCGTAGGCTCTTACTTTATTTATCAGGCGACAGTGCGGAACTGTATCGAACGCCTTCCGGAAGTCAAGGAAAATGGCATCTACCTGGGAGCCTGTATCTAATATTTTCTGGGTCTCATGAACAAATAAAGCGAGTTGATTCCCACAGAGTAGATTCTAGGTTTCCGGAAACGACATGATACGCGAGCAAAAAACATGTTCTAAAATGCTACAACAGATCGATGTCAGAGATATAGGCCTATAGTTTTGCGCATCTGCTTGACGACCCTTCTTGAAAACTGGGACTACCTGTGCTCTTTTCCAATGATTTGGAACCTTCCGTTCCTCTAGAGACTTGCGATACACGGCTGTAACTTTCTTGGCGTTGTCAATATCAAATATGTGTGTTGGGGGAAGTAACATTTCTTGGTCCATTTTAAGTCGTGGGCTCTCGAATTTCGTGTGTCAAGCTCGTGATACATAACACCTTCGCTGATGTCCCTGCCACAGCAAATTCTTAAGCTTTTCTCGTGCTGACCAAACGAACCACTGACGAAGTGTGTAGCTTTCCTTTCAGTTAATGAGTGTTGCCTCTAGAACAAGATCTGACTCTGTGACCATGTGATTTTTGTGTCTTATTCATCAATACAAATCGCAACACATCAGGCAAGTGCTGAAGTGACATTTCCTTCCGCGGGCAAGTGGTAGAGCACTTGCCCGCGAAAGGCAAAGGTCCCTAGTTCGAGTCTCGGTCTGGCACACAGTTTTAATCTGCCAGGAAGTTTCATGTCAGCGCACACTCCGCTGCAGCGTGAAAATCTGGTTCTGGAAACAAGTGGGAAAGTCATTGATGTATATCAGGAATAGTATTGGTCCTAATATGCTACCTTGCGGAACCCCTATATTAGTGTATTTTCGTTCTGATAAGTATTTTTCTAAATGTTTGGATCTGTTTGAAGTATGTGTTATCTCTACTCTTTGTGCCCTATCTGCTAGGTATGTTGGAACCCAGTCATTAACTACCCCTCTTATTCCTAATGCTTATAATTTAATTAATAGAATCTTGTGGCCGACTGTATCAAACGCCTAAGAAAGATCGAAAAATATGCCTGTGACACACTCATCTTTATCAAGAGCGTTAAGTACAACTTTTGTGAATTCTACTATGGCTGAATCCGCATTTTTGCCACTTCGGAAACCAAACTGTGATTCGCTTAAAAGATTGTACTTATTCAGGTAATTCATTAATCTGTGTTTTATAATTGCTTCTATTACTTTTGAGAATGCTGACAGCAGGGAAATGGGCAGCATTACCTTGCTTAAGCAAAGGTAGAACTCTTGCCTGTTTTAACTGCTCTGGAAATGTCCCTGATACGAAAGACTCATTTATTATATTTGTTAAGGGGCCTTGTATAATCCCTATGCATTGTTTCAGTACGCACATTGGTACTTCATCTAAGCCTACTGACATTTTATTTTTTAGTTTTTGAACATTTTATTGATTTCATTCTCTGGGGTTGGAAGTAACATCATTGTATTTAGTGCAACATTATTGACAGGTGTTATATTTGTTTTGGGGAAGTTTTGCTGTGACTTCTCTGCAGTACTTGAAAAATGCTCGTTTACATAGTTTGCTAAGTGTTGTGGATCATTCATTACCTTATCCCCCTCCGTTAGCAGTATGTTATTCTGTGATTGTTTGCCTCTTCCCGTTTCTTTCTTTATAACATCCCAGACTGCTTTCCTTTTATTCTCTGCATTATATATTTTTTATTTGGCTCTGAGCACATGGGACTTAACATCGGAGGTCATCAGTCCCCTTATTTCTTGTCATTAAATGATTTTTTGCAGCAGTCAGCACCTTCCTATAGATCTTTTTGTATCCGTGATAGAAATTTAATAATTCTGGATCACGGTGAACCGTTTTCATGGAACTGAGGTGTTTAAGTTTTTGGGAGGCCTCCTTAATACCTGCTGTTACCCATCTGTTTTTGTGATATGTTGAAAGAGACATGCATACTTTTGGAAATGCCTTTTCAAAGTTGAATTTAAACAATGTGGAGAATTGAGAGACTGCTTTCATATTCACATTGGTTTCCTTATACACTTCATCCCACCTTTGTTTTTCTAGTTCTTTTGAAAAAACTGTAACAGTGACCCCAGTATCAGCCCCAGGCACGTGGAACACTAGCGTAGGGTCAGCCAGACGACCATGTGCAACGTACTCGACGTCAGCTGTCACTTTACGCATCACTTGCAACGTGTGCAGGCCTTATTACCTGCGGACTTGCTTCCACAGCGATGGTTTTGCCGCTGGCCTGTCATACAGGCAACCACACTGCTAGGAGTTTTCTCATCTACCAAATTCATAGAGGCGCTATCGTCAAACTTCACAACACCAGCCAGTGGACTGCAAAGAATTCCCATGGTATGATGGCATCAAACCATCAACACTGCTACTAGAATGAGATTTTCATTCTGCAGCGGAGTGTGCGCTGATATGAAACTTTCTGGCAGACTAAAACTGTGTGCCGGGCCGAGACTCTTTGTCTTTTACGGGCAAGTGTTCTAACACCTGAACTTCTGTGAAGTTCGGAAGGTAGGAGACGAGGCACTGGCCGAAGTAGAGCTGTGACGACTGTTCATGAGTCGTGCTTGGTCAGCTCAGTTGGTAGAACACTTGCCCGCGAAAGGGAAAGGTCCCGAGGTCGAATCTCGGTCCGGCACACAGTTTTAATCTGCCAGGAAGTTTCCACACTGCTACTGGTTCAGCCTCAACGTTTGGGGGGGGGGGGGGGCAGGAGTGGGGAGGGGGGGGGGGGTCATTTATTGGCAACTGCTTCGTAGGACAAGTCATTCTCCCACAGAGTCTCAAAGACGAGGACGAGGTATATCTACACTTGCTGCGGACGACTATTGTCTCCAGCAATGCTAGAAGATGTGCCTTTGGTGGTACGAAGGATAATGTGGCTGTTACATGATGACACTGCAGCTCCTTTTCACATTTCTGGGCGAACGCATTTTGGATTGGACGAGGCGGTGCAGTCGTATGTCATGTCCGGTCGCTGGATCTCAACCCTTTAGATATCTATCCCGGATGTGCAGACAGTGGAGCAACGCATTCACGTCGCCTGTGACACTATCCAGCTTGAGAGCGGTACGTCTGAATGTATGGATCAGTGGCTACTGCATCGTTTTCGTGGGGACACTTCGAACACTTTGTCCAATTGTGGTCTCATCGAAGCATGTCAAACGCTGCATTGTACTGTACCGGTATGATGAATTAATAAGCACCCTGCACCACAGGCACCGTGCATTTCCGGGCATTGTCCCCACATAGCAAAGTCGCTCTATAGACGCGTCTTGCATGCTCATGATTAGCAATGAAAGTCTTTCCAAGTGTTTCCTGTCTTTCCATGTCTGAATCGGATAAAGGTTGGTTGATATGGGGGAGGGGACCAAACAGCGAGGTCATCGGTCCCATCGGACTAAGGAAGGATGGGAAAGGAAGTCGACCGTGCCCTTTCGAGGGAACCATCGCAGCATCTGCCTGAAGCGATTTAGGGAAATCACGGAAAACCGAAATCAGGATGGCCGGAGTTGGGTTTGAGCCTCCGTCCTCCCGAATGCGAGTCCAGTGTGCTAACCACTGCTCCAGCTCTCTCGGTGCATCGTATAAACTGGAGTAACATCCGGACAGATGTCGTCCCACAGCAGGATACAGCTAGGAAAGCAGCGCTCGCCTCACAGGTAACAGGCAGCACGCTGGCTGTGACGGCGAACAGGCGTTCAGCTGTCTGGCCACTACCTGTTCGGGCACAGTGGGGCGCCGAAGGCATCGGCTGTTTCGGCCGCCTACGCGTCTTCATCTGTCTGCGTCCTGCCATATCCCCCAGCCGTATAGGCTATAAACACACATGCACACAGGCTTCTTGCTTCGACATTTTGTAGTGCACATCGCGTGAAGAGATTTTTGTGGAAATGAATTCGTTAAAGTACCCAATCATCTCTTCTTAGCTCTCAGCAACAAGAGGTGATTCAGGGTTGATGCATGAAGTTCGTAGAGTTTTTGCCTAAGTTTAATAAACACGGCACATACACATAACAGAGACTTTAAGCACCAGTAACATGTCCTTCACTATTTACAACCGTCTGCCAACGCTGGGGTTACTTTTTAATTAATTATTTTCTATTTTTAATTATTTACATGTCTAGTTACGTAGGATCAAATTGAGGAGCAAATCTCCGAGCTCACGGAACGCATCATTACATGAAATCACAACATAAAAGTAATAACAGATAAAATAAGATATTTATGAAACCAGAAAAGGTCAAGCCATAAGTTTAAGTAAACGAAATCAACAATATAACATAAGAATCAGCCTAATTTTTCAAGTAACTCCTCAACAGAATAGAAGAATTGAAGCATGAGGAAACTCTTCAGTTTCGATCTGAAAGCGAGCTGATTACTGTTAAGATTTTTGAATTCTTGTTGTACCTTATCGAAAACGGATGCAACAGTTTACTGCACACGTTTCTGCACAAGAGTCAAGGAAGTGCGATCCAAATGGAGAGCGTATTTCTGCCGAGTATTAACTGAGTCAAAGCTGCTAATTATTGGGAATAAGCTGATATTGTTAATAAGAAACGACAGTAAAGAATATATCTATTGAGAGGCCAATGTCGAAGTACCCAGACTCTTGAACAATGGTCGACAAGAAGTTCACGAACTTAAACCACTTATTGCCCGAACTGCCCGTTTGTGAGCCAAAAATACCCTTTGAGAATAGGAAGAGCTACCCCAAAATATAATACCATACGACATAAGCGAATAAAACTAAGCAAAGTAGACATTTCTGTCTTTATATATTGAAATTGTTTTACTATTTGTATATATATATATATATATATATATATATATATATATATATGCATTTATGTCGATGTATAATTGATTTGTTTTGTAAATATTATTTGTATTTTTACGCTGGGTCTTGCCTAGGGAAAACTATGCTATCGAACGATTACATCGATAGGTCGTGTGGAGGACCAAAGTGTTTAGGATCTTTGGTAGTGTTAACTCTGCCGCGTGGAGCGTGGGCAGAGGAAAGTTTGGCTGGAGTAGGGCGCTGGAGCAGGTGTGTTGAGTGGCGCTCCCGCGAGTTGCCGCGCTTCCGGTGTTGGCAGCATGTAATTGCGCTCGACTTGCTATGATTGTTGCTGGCACGGTGTCACGGACGGGAAACATTAGCAGGCACACATCAAGAGCCCGTTTCGCCTGGTGACCGTGTTGAGAAGAAGGCATGCCAACATCCAGCTTCTGCAACAGCTACGGCCGACAATGAGTGATTGTCGCCACCTCCTCGATCGACGACTTCAAACCTTCAATCAACCAACAAGGAAGACTGAAAGCACGTAAAGTTTTAGAACTGTATGGCAACCTCAGCTTTTAAAACTATTCCATTAGCATCACTAAAATACAGCAACTTAGCATGAACCTTTATTGCTCATTGTCCCAATTGCATTACCAAGCAGGGTCCCTTCCTTTTACGAAATGAACTCGAGTGTAGTTGAAATTCAAACGCCAGCATTAAAGTAATATCATTCCATTTCACTGCTTTAATTTCAGTTCAGTTAAGGTATTCATAGCTGGCTACACTATTTAGATTACACAAGCACAAATTAAGAGTGCAAGTTTTGTTACCGTATTTTAGCTTACCTGTGACTGCAGCTCAGCTTGGTACGTACTAAATTTTACTATTGTTAATTGTTCAGAATCATTTAATTCAAGTTCAAAGTTAAATCTCTAATTTCTAAATTGCGTAGATTCAAGTAGCTTTTGAAATGATTGTTGAGGTAGCCCAAGACTAACCTTATTTTATTGAATTTCGTAGTGCTTCAGAAACAAAGTTCACTATTAATTTCAGTCACTAAATTAACTTTCAATTTTCCGGTTTCATTAATTCTTTTGCTAAATTAAGTCAGAGTGTAGCGAAATTTATTATTTCTGACAAACATTCAGTTTTCACACAACACGTGTCAACCTTCAGTTGTCACGCGTTTAGTGCTAATTATATGTGCAATAACCTTTCTTACTCAGTTATTATAGTAGATGTCCATAGGACTGGCGACCGTAATTTTCCGCAAATCTCAAATATCTAATTAACGCCAGTTAATTGTTAACGTAACGACCGCACATTTACTTTCTTTATTAACTTTACTCCTTTTCTAAATTAATTTCCACCAGTTGCATTTGCATTTTTCCTTTCATTTAGATGTAACCCTTTCCTCCCTCTTTACCGACAGATTAACTTCGGTGACGATTGCTTTTCCCAAATTTCCATTAGGCACACGCTGTTTAATTTTTACTGTCATTGAGGTCGATAAGTGAGGGGCAGGTTACGTTCTGTCTTTCCGATAGGTAACCGCGTCGTCTGCCAACAGACCCATGGGGCTTCCGAGGGTGCCCACTAGATTGTTCAGTTGAGAACAACATGTTGAGTTGTATCTGCAAGATAGTCGTAAACCCAACCTTCAGTCCATTTCGCTGGCCGGAGTGACAAAGCGGTTCTAGGCCCTTCAGTCTGGAACCGCGCGACCGCTACGGTCGCAGGTTCGAATACTATCTCGGGCATGGATGTGTGTGATGTCCTTAGGTTAGTTAGGTTTAAGTAGTTCTAAGTTCTAGGGGACTGATGACCTCAGATTTTAAGTCCCATAGTGCTCAGAGCCATTTAAAGCAGCCCCGTTACATACTCGAAAAACTACTTGGGTCAATAGACGATGGCGTACGGCGTAGAAATATATCAAATGCATCAACCTGGGCGCCGACTGTGAGTACATCCGTATTTCCGGAATACGTGTTTTTCAAAGCGGAGATTTTTGTCCGTCACAGACGTAGCAATATCTGGGCACAGAACACGTTCCCATATTGTTACTACAGACTGGATCCAGTTATATAGGACCATAATAATTTCCACCTGTCCTACATCAGCTCTTGGAAACGGTAATGACCTACGCTTCTTTGCGGTCGCTATAAACCCTTCGTTCCTCTAGCATGCTGCGAAAAATTACTGATAGATATGGAGCAATATATATAGAATCTTACATGTATCTAATCCTGTTTTTCTATTACTGAGCCTCTATAATCTATTTTCTACTCCACAGACGCCAGTTCAGCGTTTGTGCAAAGATCGTTGTGTACAGCGAACTGTAGTAAAGTGACAACGTTTGGAGAACCAAGTGTAAGATGAATGACGGAGAACGAGCTGTGTGTTAAGAAGAAATGGGAAGAGCATCCGCCACTGACATACCACAAATCTGATTAATCAAGTAACTGTCAGATAGGGAGATAGGAGATTATGCACATTAGAATCCCCATGATGGAGGTAGTCTTCGAGGATTGCTGTATCAGTACAATCAATCCCTCTAAGTGATGGCAAAGGGAACACAGGTAGTGGAGTAGAAATTGAGCTTAGAATATATAGTGACGAGCGAAAGAAAGTGGTTCATCTACCAGAAGTGACGCAGCACGACGTGCCGTGGACTCGACTAATGTCTCAAGTAGTGCTGGAGGGAACTGACACTACGAATTCTGCAGGGCTCAAGGCTATCCATAAATCCGTCAGAATACGAGGGGGTGGAGATCTCTTCTGAACTGCACGTTGCAAAGCATCCTAGGTATGCTTAATAATGTCTGGGGAGTTTGGTGGCCAGTGGAAGCGTTTAAACTCAGAAGACTGTCCCTGGAGATACTTTGTAGCGATTCTGGACGTGTGGGGTGTGGCATTGTCCTGCTGGAATTGCCCAAGTCGGTCGGAATGCACAATGGACATCAATGGATGCAGGTAATCAGACAGGATGGTTACGTACGTGTCACCTGTCAGAGTCATATCTAGACATAGAGATCCCATATCACTCCAACTGCACACGCCCCACACCATTACAGAGCCACCATCAGCTTGAGCAGTCTCATGCTAACGTGCGGGATCCATGGATTCATGAGGTTGTCTTCATACCCGTACACGTCCATCCGCTCGATACAATTTGAAACGAGACTCGTCCGACCAGGTGTTGACGGGCCCAGGTGAAGCGTATAGCTTTGTGTCGTGAAGTCATCAAAGGTGTACGAGTGGGCCTTCGGCTTCGAAAGCCCATATTGACGATGTTTCGTTGAATGGTTCTCACGCTGACCCTTTTTGATGGCCCAGCAGAGACATCTATAGCAATTTTCAAAAGGTTTGCTCTTTTGTCGCGTTGAACGATTCTCTTCAGTCGTCGTTGGTCTTGTTCTTGCAGGATCTTTTTCCGGCCGCAGTTATGTCGGAGATTTGATGTTTTACCGGATTCCTGATATTCACGGTACACTTGTGAAACGGTCGTACGGAAAAATTTCCACTTCATCGGTACCTCGGAGATGCTGTGTCCCATCGGTGGTGCGCCAACTATAAGACCACGTTCAAACTTATGTAAATCTTGATAACCTGTCATTGTAGCAGCAGTAACCTATCTAACAACTGCGCCAGACACTTGTTGTCTTATATATGCGTTAACGTCAGCAGCGCCGTAATCTGCCTGTTTACATATCTCTGCCTATACCAGTTTCTTTGGCGCTTCAGTGTAGATTACCAGGTATAAGGTTTTCTTCAGAGGCGATACAGACTGCGGTATAGAACGACAATAGTTCTCGTATTTCAGAGATGTGGCAGTAGTGCTCATTACAATTTCAGTTTATAATCGCCCTGGGGTGGATAACCATAATCCATAGTCTTCACTCCTCACCTCATACGTGGGTGTAATGTCCATGTTATAGTAAGGAGATCAGGAGTCACTCTCTTCTTGGATTTCTTTATCCACATTTCTTTGGCACGGTTAAAGGTTTTCAACGTCTGTGAAGAATTCACCATCTTAAGACTGGGAACTGCAAAAAGCGGCGGGCAGCTCTATTAGCCAAAGCCTGTGGTTCCTTCAGCCGTAGAGTGATTCTGGGAGGAGGGTCCCTCAGATTGTGCTTCCTCCTACCAAAGCGCGCTGGAGAAGATCAACGTTTCTCAGGCTGAAGATGGTGGATCAGGGTTCCTGATCTTCGTAGAAGACTTGGTTTTCAAATGGTCGATGCCGCCTCAGATCGGGGCAGTATGACAAGTAGCTGATGTCTTTGGACATTTTCCGCGATTGTTGCAAATTTTTGTCATTACGATAACTGAGTGAGGACGTTTGTACTTTTTAGTATCAAAGCAAGCAAAACGATAATAGGTCTTGTACTCCTCCATTCGCTCTTGTAAATGGGACACATTGGTGAGTGGGAGGACTGCCAGTCCTGACAGCTGACTGAAGTTGTAGGAGAGTAAGTCCACGATTGTCACAGGTGGTCCACTCGGACATTCAGGAGACATATATATCAAATTTTTGGAAGTGTAGTCCCTCGAACGCTACGGCAATTGCTCCAATCTGAACCCTACTATTCTTCGGCCCCTCTTGCATATGGTGGACGATCTGCATCCTGCATGGTGCAGACTGGCACGCAGTTCTTCATCAGATTCTAATATAATGTTCAGATGGAAGATAATACCCTTTGCTTTGTTTAAACTTCATTGGTAAGTAAAAATACTGAAATGTCGCACACGAAAGTACTCGAAAGTAATGTTCGAGACTGACCTGAGTCCGCTGCCTTCTACATCTACATCTACATCCGCATACGCATAGATATTCTCTAAATCACACTTAAGTGCCTGGCAGAGGGTTCATCGAACCACTTTCACACTAATTCTCTATTATTCCACTCCAGAACAGCGCGAAGAAAAAAGAACCCCTATATCTTCCCGTGGGAGCTCTGATTTCCCTTATTTTATTATGATGATCATTTCTCCCTATGTAGATCAGCATCAACAAAATATTTTCGAATTCGGAGGAGAAAGGTGGTGATGGGAATTTCGTGAGAAGATCCCTCCGCAACGAGAGGCGCCTTTGTTGTAATGATGTCCACCCCAAATCCTGTGTCACGTATATGACACCCTCTCCCCTATTTTTCGATAATACAAAATATGTTGCCCTTCTTCGAACTTTCTCGATGTACCCCGTTAATGCTTTGTGGTAAGGATCCCACATCGCGCAGCAGTATTCTCAAAGACAAGCGTAGTATTTGTAGTTTCTTTAATACATCTGTGGCACCTTCTAAGGTTGCTGCCAATAAAATGCAGTCTTTGGTTCGCTTACCACGTAGCATTTTCTATGTGTTATTTCCAATTTAAGCCGTTCATAATTGTACTTTCTAGGTATTTAGTTGAATTTACGGTCTTCAGATTTGATAACCCAAGTTTAACGGATTCCTTCTCGCACCCGTGTGGCTGACCTCACACTTTCCATTAATTAGGGTCAATTGGCAATTTTCGCACGATACAAATATATTTTCTAAATAGTTTTGCAGTTTGTTTTGATCTTCTTATGAGTTTACTAGATGGTAAACGGCAGCATCATCTGCAAACAACCTAAGGCGGCTGCTCAGATTGTCTCCTGAGTCGTTTTCATAGATAAGAAATAGCGGAGGTCCCACGACGCTACCTTGGGGAACGCCAGAAGTCATTACCTTGATCAGAAGGGGCAACTACATGTCTTCTGCAATGTTCCTGCTTCTCCAAACCAAACACGAAGAACTGAAGTTTAGTAATTAAAAATGTCTCACCGTCTGTTCCAGTACAGACTAGATGCTGTGGGTGTTGGGTTCTCCAGGTCGACATCGTTTTCCCAACTCCCACGCCGTAGCCAAGGATGGGAGCTCCTTGGAATTGTACTGGCGAGCATCGTAAGGAGGGTTCCAGTCTATAAAGGCTAATTAGGTCTAGCGAGTACCGGAGGAGGAGGATATTAGTGTTGAACGTCCCGTCGACAACGAGGTCATTAGAGACGGAGCGCAAGCTCGGGTGAGGGAAGGATGGGGAAGGAAATCGGCCGTGCCCTTTCAAAGGAACCATCCCGGCATTTGCCTGAAGCGATTTAGGGAAATCACGGAAAACCTAAATCAGGATGGCCGGAGACGGGATGGAACCGTCGTCCTCCCGAATGCGAGTCCAGTGTGCTAACCACTGCGCCACCTCGCTCGGTGCCTTAGCGAGTACCGGCTTGAGTACGTTCTCAGTCACTTCATGGTACAGTGTCCACCCTTGCGTCACCCACTCCAGTCCACAAGGACCACCCTAGCACCGCAGTTGTCACCTGGAATGGATCGTGTTGCCCGTAGGGTCAGTGCCCCAGTGGTACTGGGTGCCCACTCCTTGCCGTGCATCTCGAGTTTACAGCACATACACCAGAAATACGATTCCTGCATTGTCAGGGGTCACAAGTTTGCAGGTACACGGCGAGCCCCTACAATGGACTGGATACTGCGTACGATTTTGAGCGTGGTGCGTAGTGTTCCAGGAACGAGGTGTCAGGATGGTTGCACCCATACACATACCCATGTACCGCATTGGGTACCAATCCTTGCATAGTTCACTCTACGGAGAAATTTGGAAAAGAATTCAAAAAGTTAGTGAGGATCAAAAGAATTTAAGGAAGATAGGAAGTCATGTACGGGACGAGAATAAGCCAAGTTAAGACCTAAATGAAAGCCATGTTATCACTAGGAGAGGCGACAAAGATAGACTTGTAAGCTTTCTACTCCTCTTAAAATTTAATGTGAGTACGTAACTGGCGTGACTTCAGTATCAATGCCCTGAAAATATTACCTATGTCAACATGCTTTTGATCCATAAACGAATATTGGCGCGATCTCACTTCTTTTTATGAGATATTCGGAAGTAGGAAAGACTTTTCACAGGGCAAACGGAAATATAGAGGTTGTTGAAAATGTATCTAAATAATGGGAAATTATACCATTGCATTCAAAATTTACTAACACAGTATGAAAGTATGCAGCATCCTCTTTTATAGCGAGAAGGCGTACAATGGAGTTACACATTCCACGTTGTATAAAGTAACACATACTCAGAAGAAACATTAATCGCAATAGCCTTTCTCATCATATTCAGGATCAGCATGTATCTCGAAGTTTTCTGCAGCTTAGGGCTGCCTTAGTCTTGCATGCAAAGATATACTGCATTATGTACTAAACCCAGCTTGTACAAACAACGACTACACGAATGGCAGAACGTTAAGTGTGCTTAAGTCGGTTGTGACTTTACACAAAGAGTCAATAAGGACATGGGAGCTGACCAAGGAAGCAAGGTAGATTATAAATGACTTCGTGACGAGAAATGCTTACAGAGAAATTGGAATAACAGTTGGTCTGTATTCAAGAAACTCAACTCGACAGCTCGGCAATGATATTACAGAATTCCTCCATAGGCCCATGTGGAGGACAATGATCACAAATCACCAAAATCAGGACAAAACGAACACCTCATAATTCCTAATCCCCGTAATAATACTAAATAAGTAGGATAGTAATGTGAGCCAAGATCTAACGCTGACGGATGAGTTAATGAGAAATTGATATTGATACTTGAACAGGGGTAAAATTATCGTGCTCGGAATAACGTATTTAATCCTGATCACAAAAAATTCCCTCTTATAGTACCGAAAAATAAGTGTAATTTTACGCCAAAGAGAGCGAGTAGACAACGTTCTCACAGCAAATTCTTATAGGTTGCCATCGATATGAATCATTAGACAAAGTAGTCGTATTTGAACCAACAGAAGCACGAAACTGCAGGCAGCGTCACGAGATGCATACAGCCTCACCGATCCGGGAAACAAGGGAAAACTAGGTCCTCACGTGCACGCTAGCTCAAATCTCAACCGCTCTGACACGGGAATGGTTAGTCAGTTAACGCCTCCAAAGTACAGTTCATAGATGTGCTTGTCCTATAGACGCAAAGACTGTCACACTCCCATCACACCGAACCCTGGCACATCGTGTCTTTGCATCTCGTCAGCGACTTATAACTCCTGTAAGATAAATGAAATGGAAGATGTTTTGTAACGAACAGCTTTCAGAGTGTGGAATAGAGTAGAATGAGGCGGGAAATTGCAGTACGCAAAACTAGCACTGTAATAGCATGGATCCTGTGTACGCCTCACAACTACCCATGATAGAGATTTCAGTCGCACTGGGGAAGCGATTAAGGGACGTGGCAGGGTGACAATAACGTATTACGTGCAAGTAATTGAGTGTTTGTTGTCCTGTTTAGTGTCTGGAGAGAAATTAATATCGCATGCAGGTCTCAGTCACTTTTCATCCATTGTAGGCAGATCAAACTGCCTATTTCTAGTGTAGTTATTGTCTCCAAATTTCTCAATATTTACTTTACCTTTATCAATTAAGCAAAAATCTCTTTTTCTAGCAGACATTGCGTTGTTGAGTGTATGTCCACAGAAAACCTTACATGCCTTCGACTTGAAAATTGGAATAAGAGGTTGGTTCGATTTCGGAATTATGTCTATAGTTTCTAAAGTTAAAAACTGCAGTAAAGTGCACGCTTTGTCACATAATTAACTTGCGCAATGTATTTTCAAAAATCTAGCTTCTTTTGCAACTAATATGTTGTACAGTACATGTGTTATACAGTGTCATGTAATATACCATTACATGCACCATTTCATTCATGCAGTGAAGCGGTACTGAAATACTGTACACTCAGAACAAAAAGCATATTGTTTATTTTGTGACTGAATTACGGTTGCTAGGCTATAATCACGGAAGTCTTTGGAAACTTTTCGATTTTCTGTTAAAGGCGTGTTAGGCATGTTTATGTTATTGTCCATTACAGAAGGCAAGAAAAAAAACAGTCTACGTTCCTAAAATGCTAGGATGGCTCGAGTCATTCACAACTGGAGTCATATTTTGCTGTTGGCAGCAGATTGGAAAGTTTTTAGAAAAATAGTCGTCTGACGATTCCAGACGATTTAAAAACACATCTATGAGCTGCAAGGGGGTCACATCCAGCTCTGAAGGCCGTAAAAGGCGATAAATGCGAGATTGAACGAAAACTGAACAGACAAAATTGTACAGGTGTTTATATCTCAACACAAGGAATACAATAAAGAAAAACATCGCTTTCGTAGATTATATAACGGCCTTCGATGTATAGGCAATAATTATGGGAGATATTAACAAGAGGATGCATACCAATACATCTTACACAGGTAATTTAGAATATCTGTAATAATACAAGAATCCAAATAATTGAAGCAATGAGAATAGAACAGAGTAAATTAACTTAGGAGCTCGAGAAAGTTGCAAACTTTCGCCACAGCTCTTTAATACATAAACTGAAGAAACTGTGTGGCTATTGAAAATGAAACTACAGAACTACACGTACGATTATCACAAACAAGATTATATAACGAGAATGCTATTCGTAGATGATAAAGTTTTAATCTTGAACAGTGAAGATGGACTATAGACATCTGCCTATGAACTACACAAAACATGTCTGATGTACAATATGTCAATGTCAGTACAAAAAACAGAAGCCATGACTTTCGATGGGTAAATCAATTAAGTACAAAAATGCTAATAGAAGACAAGTGCACAGAGCAAGCAGATGGATTTAAAGTTTTAGAGATGTAGATCAAAAAGACAAAATTAAGAAGTTCAGTTACCTAAACGGTACTATTAGAAGTTCTTCCAAAATAAGGTAAGAAGTTGTTTTTAACATCGTACAGTTATAACGGTAGTAACATTGCTGTATGGGAGTGAATCTTGGGTGACGAAAACCAAAGATAAAATGAGATTACACGGCAAACAAATGAAATCCCTTAGGAACATAGCGGGATACATCAAGTTAGACTATAAAGGAAATGTAGATATAAGGAAGGACTTGATGGTATTTGATATACACTCCTGGAAATTGAAATAAGAACACCGTGAATTCATTGTCCCAGGAAGGGGAAACTTTATTGACACATTCCTGGGGTCAGATACATCACATGATCACAATGACAGAACCACAGGCACATAGACACAGGCAACAGAGCATGCACAATGTCGGCACTAGTACAGTGTATATCCACCTTTCGCAGCAATGCAGGCTGCTATTCTCCCATGGAGACGATCGTAGAGATGCTGGATGTAGTCCTGTGGAACGGCTTGCCATGCCATTTCCACCTGGCGCCTCAGTTGGACCAGCGTTCGTGCTGGACGTGCAGACCGCGTGAGACGACGCTTCATCCAGTCCCAAACATGCTCAATGGGGGACAGATCCGGAGATCTTGCTGGCCAGGGTAGTTGACTTACACCTTCTAGAGCACGTTGGGTGGCACGGGATACATGCGGACGTGCATTGTCCTGTTGGAACAGCAAGTTCCCTTACCGGTCTAGGAATGGTAGAACGATGGGTTCGATGACGGTTTGGATGTACCGTGCACTATTCAGTGTCCCCTCGACGATCACCAGTGGTGTACGGCCAATGTAGGAGATCGCTCCCCACACGATGATGCCGGGTGTTGGCCCTGTGTGCCTCGGTCGTATGCAGTCCTGATTGTGGCGCTCACCTGCACGGCGCCAAACACGCATACGACCATCATTGGCACCAAGGCAGAAGCGACTCTCATCGCTGAAGACGACACGTCTCCATTCGTCCCTCCATTCATGCCTGTCGCGACACCACTGGAGGCGGGCTGCACGATGTTGGGGCGTGAGCGGAAGACGGCCTAACGGTGTGCGGGACCGTAGCCCAGCTTCATGGAGACGGTTGCGAATGGTCCTCGCCGATACCCCAGGAGCAACAGTGTCCCTAATTTGCTGGGAAGTGGCGGTGCGGTCCCCTACGGCACTGCGTAGGATCCTACGGTCTTGGCGTGCATCCGTGCGTCGCTGCGGTCCGGTCCCAGGTCGACGGGCACGTGCACCTTCCGCCGACCACTGGCGACAACATCGATGTACTGTGGAGACCTCACGCCCCACGTGTTGAGCAATTCGGCGGTACGTCCACCCGGCCTCCCGCATGCCCACTATACGCCCTCGCTCAAAGTCCGTCAACTGCACATACGGTTCACGTCCACGCTGTCGCGGCATGCTACCAGTGTTAAAGACTGCGATGGAGCTCCGTATGCCACGGCAAACTGGCTGACACTGACGGCGGCGGTGCACAAATGCTGCGCAGCTAGCGCCATTCGACGGCCAACACCGCGGTTCCTGGTGTGTCCGCTGTGCCGTGCGTGTGATCATTGCTTGTACAGCCCTCTCGCAGTGTCCGGAGCAAGTATGGTGGGTCTGACACACCGGTGTCAATGTGTTCTTTTTTCCATTTCCAGGAGTGTACACGAAAAGGTTGAAGGAAATACGCAAAAATGGATATCTCATCTGTAACGAATGGTGGAGTCAAAATTACTACTGCATTTTGGTAACATGTCCCACAGGATAAAAGATCCATATTAAGACCAGCAAAAAGATGAAAGAAGAAAAGTAGGTGCAGTGGAAGAGCAAGGTCTAGCGCACGAATGAAGGAGAACAAGAAGAAGGATGAAAATCCTATGTACAAGAAAAATATGGCCAAGGTTAATTTTGATTCGCCTTTACCAGTTTGAGAAATAACAGGAGCTTTCGAAGGAGAGATGTGGAGAGCGCTACACCTGAGTTCTCATGCCGGTACATCGCGGTTTCAACCACCCTCACCACTGCCTTCGCCGTTGCAGTTTAAGGCCGCAACAGGTGGCCACTTAGGAGTGCTCAGCTCTTGTAACTTCCGTAATCTGTATTCTTTTCATTCCTTTCTTATTCTGACAGTGCACTTGTTCCGAATTCCAAGCGGTTGGTCCCACGAAGTCCATCAGTTTTACTAATGTTTCCGCCGGTGACAGAGCCTGTGTACACGAGATATTAACGGACTCGATGATTCGGGAAAAAAACTGGATATACAGTCGTGTAGAAATGTTGCTCCATAGGCAGTCCACCATGGGTGTTTATGCTTCTTGTTTGAGTAATATAAACCATATTATACATTGACACGAAAGAGATCACATTGTAAATCTAAAATGGCTTCTTCCTCTGATATAAAATTAGAGCCATATGGCTTTCAAAGAGAGATTTGAATTTTATATGTCGAGTTCTGCTAAGAAAAGTATGATCCATGAAATCGAAGATATTGACTCTTGCAGAGATCGGCTACATCTCGTGTTTATCGTCGACTGCATGAAGGCCTCCACATTCGGTAGTTCCGCGGTATTCACTAGATGAGTTAGTGCAATGTGTGATGTCGTATACGATCAACTGAACGGACAATGTACATGAGGTGTACAATAACGACGATACGCGCTTAACAAGTGCAAGTGATATTGAAACAGGTGTTGAAGCATGCAGTTCATCATCTTTGTCGAACAGGGAGCCACAAATCCACTCTCAAGTGAAACATAAAAAGACAATCGTTGTTTAAGGAGTGGGTACTAAACGTAATTACGTACGTGGAAGATCATCCACAGTATATTAAGAAAATAATTACGAACAGATTTCTAGTAAGACTGCAGCTATATGACCGAGTAGTGCATCAGCAAAACTACAGATATTCAAGAAGCACTTATTACAAAAACTAGTATTTGCGCGTTTCGAGGATGCTCGATACGTTTTACAGGATGGGCGCATCAAATTGCGCGCGACATGCATTACAGTGATTTGAAAACAAGCAGTTGATGGTTGCATAACTTCAACATTGACACAGAGTTGGAAGGCGTTCAGTAATAAAACTTCAAACAAAGCGTCAACTGGACGATGCACAGCATACTGCGGTATTTTGAAAAGTTGTGGATGAGATACACAAACGTACCCCATCGTTCAATAAGCTATTTATTTTCAACTTCAACTAATTGGTATTTGAAGAGGAAGTGCATATGAAAGGAACCCTGGAAATTAGAGGTACCTACAGAGTTGTATAAAGAATAACTAACATCATTGTCTTAACGCATTCGTATACAAGCAACGCATTCGTATAAAATTAATCTTGATAGTAAATTGGCTGGAAGGTTATTTATTGTACTGCGAGAGTTGGATTTGCTCTGTCCCCTAAAATCTTTCTCACGTGCGTGATCTTGCAAGCGCAGTAGGAATATTTATGTCACAGTAAGCAAGAATGGGAAAACGGGCTTAAGAGAACTGCAAATTTGGTATGAGCACTGCTTTTGGCCAGTAGCTCGTCAAAGAAAATTGCTTTTGCTCGTTTCCTGGTCTGTGTATAAAAATCAAAATCGTTTAGAGGACAATACCCCTCCTGAAAAGTGCGTAACTTGGCAATTCATATCACCCGGAACCACTGGACAATTTCAGCCCCTGGGTGCTTGTTTTTTCCGCGCCTGTAAAACATATTATCTCACTGTTCTGCAGCTACGCATTAAAGGATAGCCAGTTTCACGAAAAGCTCCACGACAAACTGTTTCACATTAGGTTGAATACATCGCGTTCCATCAGTTCTTATCATCCCGTTACACCAATATGCATTGGGTAAGAGAAGACACCTAGCTCAAAGTCCTGCACGGTCACCTTCGATGTTGATGGTGCGAATCTTTGTGATCACCGTGCCGCAACGTTTTCCATTCGGAGCTCGTGGTGTAAGTTAATGCTCCCGACACTCATTTTTCTGTCTCTGTCATGATGCACATGGTGAATGTTTAGCAGCTAATATTTTTCCTGTCATAACTGTTAACACAAAACTATCTAATGAGCCTAACTGAAGACTGAACTTGCGACCTCGCAATCAGACAGTTCCCTGTCAGTGTGCAATGCGAGCAACGTTGTCGCACAGATGACAAAATGGTTGATATCGAAATAGACGACAGAGGGATATAGAAACAATTAAAATCGCTCAAAAGAGTAACGGCCGCTGGACCTGATGGGATACCAGTTCGACTTTACACAGAGTACGCGAAAGAACTTGCCCCCCTTCTTGCAGCGGTGTACCGTAGGTCTCTAGAAGAGCGTAGCGTTCCAAAGGATTGGAAAAGGGCACAGGTCATCCCCGTTTTCAAGAAGGGACATCGAACAGACGTGGAGAACTATAGACCTATATTTCTAACGTCGATCAGTTTTAGAATTTTGGAACACGTATTATGTTCGAGTATAATGACTCTTCTGGAGACTAGAAATCTACTCTGTAGGAATCAGCATGGGTTTCGAAAAAGACGATCGTGTGAAACCCAGCTCGCGCTATTCGTCCACGAGACTCAGAGGGCCATAGACACGGGTTCCCAGGTAGATGCCGTGTTTCTTGGCTTCCGCAAGGCGTTCGATACAGTTCCCCACAGTCGTTTAATGACCACAGTAAGAGCAATGGACTATCAGACCAATTGTGTGATTGGATTGAAGAGTTCCTAGATAACAGAACGCAGCATGTCATTCTCAATGGAGAGAAGTCTTCCGAAGTAAGAGTGATTTCAGGTGTGCCGCAGGGGAGTGTCGTAGGACCGTTGCTATTCACAAAATACATAAGTGACCTTGTGGATGACATCGGAAGTTCACTGAGGCTTTTTGCAGAGGATGCTGTGGTATATCGAGAGGTTGTAACAATGGAATATTGCACTGAAATGCAGGAGGATCTGCAACGAATTGACGCATGGTGCAGGGAATGGCAATTGAATCTCAATGTAGACAAGTGTAGTGTGCTGCGAATACATAGAAAGAAAGATCCTTTATTATTTAACTACAATATAACAGGTCAGCAACTGGAAGCAGTTAATTCCATAAAATATCTGGGAGTAGGCATTAGGAGTGATTTAAAATGGAATGATCATATAAAGTTGATCGTCGGTAAAGCAGATGCCAGACTGAGATTCATTGGAAGAATCTTAAGGAAATGCAATCCGAAAACAAAGGAAGTAGGTTACAGCACGCTTGTTCGCCCACTGCTTGAATACTGCACAGCAGTGTAGGATCCGTACCAGATAGGGTTGATAGAAGAGATAGAGGAGATCCAACGGAGAGCAGCGCGCTTAGTTATAGGATCATTTAGTAATCGCGAAAGCGTTACGGAGATGATAGATAAACTCAAGTGGAAGGCTCTGCAGGAGAGACGCTCAGTAGCTCGGTACGGGCTATTGTTAAAGTTTCGAGAACATACCTTCACCGAAGAGTCAAGCAGTATATTGCTCCCTCCTACGTATACCTCGCGAAGAGACCATGAGGATAAAATCAGAGAGATTAGAGCCCAGACAGAGGCATACCGACAATCCTTCTTTCCACGAACAATACGAGACTGGAATAGAAGGGAGAACCGATAGAGGTACTCAAGGTACCCTCCGCCACACACCGTCAGGTGGCTTGCGGAGTATGGATGTAGATGTAGACAGATGTAGATACGGTTCCTAGCGACTCCTCACGTCATTAAGAGGAGAAGGCTAGATTGAACACATGCTGGAAATTTCCGTGGTCCGGCTGGGATTAGATTCAGCGATCTCTAGCTATACAGGCTCGCTCTTTCCCTCTAGGGCACCAGGCCCCACTGTTTCTTGTGCTGAAGTCATCGTGGTCGAGCTGTAAAATGTCCTACACCACACAATTCCTTCCGTAATTATCAATACGGCCTCGCTAAAACAAAGCCAGACTGATTACTACTAGTATAGATAGTCACCAAATTTCTCAGAATTTACTTTACCTCCTTTCGTCCAGCGTAAACCTGTTTTCTTCATGTGCTTCACTTGCATTTGCTGCGCTTTATAGTGTATTTACGAACTAGCTTTAGTTGCCTTTGTCATTCCTAATTTGAATAAAATGTTGCAATCGATGTCGAACCAAGAACTATAGATTTTGGTACTGAAAACATAAGCTGAAAACACCGTTTCCAATGTATTCTGATATTTGAGTCCCTTTATAATTCTGTAGATTAACAAGTGTTGCTACTAGACGTATCTTTATATGCATTTGTGAATAATGAAGTGAAGCACATCTCCCTGAGCTTCCACCAGTTAATTAGCAGGTCGTACAATTTTCATTTGAGTTGCTAGTCGTGAAGAAAATACCGCTTCCGTGCTTTCCCAATAGCATAAACGGGAGGCAGGAAGAGTATGTTAGACGCCTTTCCGCTGTTACGACGAGCGCAGAATGGAAATGTGCTCTATTGACAATTTCTTATGACAGACTTCCTGGCAGGTTAAAGCTGTGTGCCGGACCGAGACCTCAACTAGGAACCTATGCCTTTCTACGGCTAGTGCACTCACAACTGAGCTACCCAAGCACGACTCACAACGTCTCCTCGAACCTTTACTTCCACCAGTTCCTCGTCTCCTACCTTCTGAACTTCACACAAGTTCTCCTGCGAAACTTGCAGGACTAGAGTCCTGGAAGAAATGCGGGGGACGTTTCCAGGATTTCATTCTTTGAACTTTTTAAGCTTCCTCATAGATGCTTTCCGGTTAAGCTGGTGTAAGGAAAAACAACGCTCTCCAGGGCCTTCTTGTCGAGGAAAACGATGCTGATCTAATAGATGTGTAATGTCTCTGTCACTGTGGCGTGCCGATACTGGAACAGAAAAAATCTGCCAGATACTCATTATGACATGAAAATTGTAATTACATATCACTAAGCCTTAAAACTGTAGATCAAAACTGAAGAAACTGCAAAAAGGTGGGAATTTAAGGAGATGGGACCTGGATAAACTGACTAAACCAGAGGTTGTACAGAGTTTCAGGGAGAGCATTAAGCGAACAATTGACAGGAATGGGGGAAAGAAATACAGTAGAAGAAGAATGGGTAGCTTTGAGGGATGAAGTAGTGAAGGTAGCAGAGCATCAAGTAGGTAAAAAGACGAGGGCTAGTAGAAATCCTTGGGTAACAGAAGAAATATTGAATTTAATTGATGACAGGAGAAAATATAAAAATGCAGTAAATGAAGCAGGCAAAAAGGAATACAAACGTCTCAAAAATGAGATCGACAGGAAGTGCAAAATGGCTAAGCAGGGATAGCTAGAGGACAAATGTAAGGATGTGGAGGCTTATCTCACTAAGGGTAAGATAGATACTGCCTACAGAAAAATTTAAGAGACCTTTGGAGAAAAGAGAACCACTTGTATGAATATCAAGAGCTCAGATGGAAACCCAGTTCTAAGCAAAGAAGGGAAAGTAGAAAGGTGGAAGGAGTATATAGAGGGCCTATACAAGGGCAATGACTTCAGGACAATATTATGGAAATGGAAGAGGATGTAGATGAAGATGAAATGGGAGATATGATACTGCATGAAGAGTTTGACAGAGCACTGAAAGATCTGAGTCGAAACAAGGCCCCGGGAGTAGACAACATTCCATTAGAACTACTGACAGCCTTGGGAAAGCCAGTCCTGACAAAACTCTACCATCTGGTGAGAAGAATATAATAATTCCAATCCCAAAGAAAGAAGGTTTGACAGATATGAAAATTACCGAACTATCAATTTAATAAATCACGGCTGCAAAATACTTACGCGAATTCTTCACAGACGAATGGAAAAAACTAGTAGAAGCCGACTTCAGGGAAGATGAGTTTGGATTCCGTAGAGATATTGGAACACATGAGGCAATACTGACCCTACGACTTATCTTAGAAGCTAGATTAAGGAAAGACAAACCTACGTTTCTAGCATTTGTAGACATAGAGAAAGCTTTTGACAATGTTGACTGGAATACGCTCTTTCAAATTCTGAAGGTGGCAGGGATAAAATACAGGGAGCGAAAGGCTATTTACAATTTGTACAGAAACCAGATGGCAGTTATAAGAGTCGAGGGGCACGAAAGGGAAGCAGTGGTTGGGAAGGGAGTGAGACAGGGTTGTAGCCTCTCCCCGATGTTATTCAATCTGTATATTGAGCAAGCACTGAAGGAAACAAAAGAAAAATTTGGAGTAGGTATTAAAATTCATGGAGAAGAAATAAAAACTTTGAGGTTCGCCGATGACATTGTAATTCTGTCAGAGACAGCAAAGGACTTGGAAGAGCAGTTGAACGGGATGGATAGTGTCTTGAAAGGAGATGAAGATCAACCTAAGCAAAACGAGGTTAATGGAATGTAGTCGAATTAAGTCGGGTGATGCTGAGGGAATTAGATTAGGAAATGAGACGCTAAAAGTAGTAAAGGAATTTTGCTATTTGGGGAGCACAATAACTGATGATGGTCGAAGTAGAGAGGATATAAAATGTAGACTGGCAATGGCAATGAAAGCGTTTCTGAAGAAGAGAAATTTGTTAACATCAAGTATAGATTTAAGGTTCAGGAAGTCTTTTCTGAAAGTATTTGTTTGGAGTGTATCCATGAATGGAAGTGAAACATGGACGACAAATAGTTTGGACAAGAAGAGAATAGAAGCTTTCGAAATGTGGTGCAACAGAAGAATGCTGAAGATTAGATGGGTAGATCACATAACTAATAAGGAGGTATTGAATAGGATTGGGGAGGAGAGGAGTGTGTGGCACAACGTGACTAGAAGAAGGGATCGGTTGGTAGGACACATTCTCAGGTATCAAGGGATCACCAGTTTAGTATTGGAGGGCAGCGTGGAGGGTAAAAATCGTAGAGGGAGACCAAGAGATGAACACACTAAGCAAATTCAGAATGATGTAGGTTGCAGTAGGTACTGGGAGATGAAGAAGCTTGCACAGGATAGAGTAGCATGGAGAGCTGTATCAAACCAGTCTCAGGACTGAAGATCACAACAACAACAACAAGCCTTAAAAAGAAACTGCTAGCTTAGCGCAGCAATCATCAGCATAAATATTGGAAATTTGTGGCAAGTTCCAATGGGACCAAACTGGTGAGGTCATCGGTTCCTAGGCTTACACACTACTGAATCTAACTTTAACTTACGCTAAGGACAACAGACACACCCATGCCCGAGGAAGGATTCGAACCTCCGACGGAATAAGCTGCGCGAACCGTGGCATGGCGCCTAAGACCACGAGGCTGTCCTGCGCAGCAACCAGGTCATACCCATTCACCAAATTTCCAGTAATGTGACGCGGAAAACTTTTTCTAATTATCTGTCTGTAACGTTGGCTACAATGGTCACAAAAAAGCTACAACAGTGCACCATAGACTGTCTTAGGTGTTCTAGCGTCCTAGGAGAATGGTGTACAATTTGAGCGGCTGCGACGACACTAAGAGACCCCTTCAAAGCGAGCGTCAACAAGAGTCTGATATACGAAGCTCATTAGATGCCCCAGATAAAGTGGCGAAGATACGTCAGACTGGTCTCTGACTTCTCGTAGAGAAAGTACCCCGAAGCTCCACTGTACTGAAAAACGTAAGACTACCAAATATGAGCATCACATCTTTTAAGAAGCACTGCAAATTTCACTCTTCAGTCTTCCGACAAATTTAATTGCTCCCTGAAACTCAAACATTCGCAATATCAATTAATTCACCAAAATACCTGTTATATTCATACCTAAAAACTTAGAAGCCGTTTATGAACACATGCAGTACGTTAGGAAATTTTGAGACTAGAGGTCTACCCTAGGCTATGTTCCTTTCTATATCTTTCGTCAACGTAAAAACCCTTCGCAGCGCACCCGTCAGCTTTGAATAAACTTCCTTTTTGAAATGAGGCGAAAGAAACAGAGGGTATATGCTAGCTGTAACTGCAGCGAATATGTCAGTGAAAACTGTGTCAAAGTTTTTAGTGAGGACACAACGGTTTCACGTGGAACACACAGACAGTGACAGAAATAGAGTGTGTTTTATGAATAAAATTCCGTTTACCGCTTAAAATATATAAAACATCAAAATACGAAGAGTCGACGAATTTTTATTCGTAAAATATATGCATCAGCGTTTGTTCAGTAAAGTTCAGCTGGTGACACGCAAAGTTCCAAAGTCTGATGTCACTGCAGTCTTCGTCAGCTAAGCTCGCCCTAAACATCACACACGACAACCACACTGTGGTAAGGTAATCTCTTTGTTAGTCAGCACTTTAACGGTGTCATGTCGGCCACACAGAATCCTAGTAAATCCCGCAGCTTTCCTTTCTAGCTTTTCTGTGTCTCTATTTTATCCGCTACAAACAAGTGCCATTAAGATCGAGGAATTTCATAAAAAATACCAAGTGTGTAGGACAGACCGGAGCAAATTTACACGGATCTCTTTTCGGAATTTTTTAAACTATTTTGCTTACATTTATTTAGTTTAAAATTGTTTAGTCGCATAACATACTTATCAAAATACTTCTTACTAAACATTACATATAAGAGTGAAAAATGGTTTTATGTAGGCTCAAGGCGAGTGCGTAAAGGTGTCTCGTGCATACGGCAGGTTCACCCACCTATGGGGGTATGTTCATGCATATCACAGGACACAATAATGCGTAAACAAAACACACTACTAAACTTTTCAAAATAGCTTTAGTTGGCAGTGAATAAATATATAGTCCTACAACATCAATAAACAGCGTAAAGCATAACAATTTGATAGGCAGTAAACCCTTTTTTGGTGGACTTCCTATTATTAGCATAATATGGCCTGCATAGAATTTTGAACGTTAATTAAAGATCTATTCATCATCACTTTTCGAGACGCATATGATGCATAAAAAATAATCTTTTTTCTGTGGCACAATTGTCGTGAGCCAACCTTCTACATCTAGGGAACTGGACCCATCCTTGACTTCTTTCTGATTGGCTATATCGTTTCAAGCAATAAATACAAAGGTAATTTCATCGTTTTCATCAGTCTGCTGCAAAAAAAAAAGTGGTTCAAATGGCTCTGAGCACCATGGGACTTAACTTCTAAGGTCATCAGTCCGCTAGAACATAGAACTACTTAAACCTAAGTAACCTAAGGACATCACACACATCCATGCTCGAGATAGGACTCGAACCTGCGACCTTAGCGGTCGCGCGGTTCCAGACTGTAGCGCCTAGAACCGCTCGGCCACACCGGCCGGTTAGGTAGTGGTGGTGGTGGTGGTGGTGGTGGTGGTAAGTTCCTGTGGGACCAAACTGCTGAGGTCATCGGTCCCTAGGCTTACACACTACTTAATCAAACTTAAGCTAACTTACGCTAAGGACAAAACACACACACACGCGCACCCATGCCCGAGGGAGGTCTCGAACCTCCAACGGGCGGAGCCGCGCGATCCGTGGCAATGCGCCTGAGACCGCACGGGTACCATGGGCGGCTAAGAGAAAGGAAGAAGAACTGTGTGGAACATTCCTTTACATGGTAGTGCTTGCTAAGCACTTTAGTAAGGGCTGCTTTTTGAGAGGAGACTGAGAGGCAGGGGGATATACAACATGGTAGACAACATACAGTGAAGTGAAAATTAGGGAGGCCTGAGGAAAATGGCGGAAGACAGGAGAGCATCGAGAGTTAACACGTGAAGATCTGTCTTTGGGCAGAACCTAATGATATTAGAGGTGTGTCTATCCACATTTTTTCTTGTTCTCGCTTTCATCAATTATTTGCCCTTATCACTCCTTGCTCTCATAAAATTAATTCTTTCTACTTGAGGTTCATTAGGTTCAAATAGGCTTTCTTAGCAATTTCTACCTCGCATTCTGCTGTCCCTTCATTTATTTAGACTGCTTTTCAATGTGCTGTTATCTTAAAGTTTCCCTGACTGTTGTATGAGTTAGGAAGGCAATGCAAAATAGTGAAAATAGTGAGTAAAAGCGTAGCAGCAGAACTGCGTAAGCGTGCCCCATCGCCATGTTTGAATTAGTTTCGAAGTTATAGTAATAACTTTCATGCTTTAAAGTTATACAAATGCATATTGAAAAAGTAGAATAATCTCAATTTTGAAATGGTTCAAATGGCTCTTAGCACTATGGGACTTAACATCTGAGGTCATCAGTCCCCTGGAACTTAGAACTACTTAAACCTAACTAACCTAAGGACATCACACACACCCATTCCCGAGGCAGGATTTGAACCTGCGACCGTAGCGGTCGCGCGGCTCCAAACTGTAGCGCCTAGAACCGCTGGACCACAATGGCCGGCCCTCAATTTTAAAAGATATGTTTCCCTAGAAGCTTTGATTTACGAGTAGTAAATTTCACTCATCTTGTATAAAACTACATTATGTACTTCGTGATAAGACAGTTTATGAGAGGGGTCAGTAGATGGAAGTACTAATGTTGCAGTGTTGGTAGTACTCTAGCAAGAACGGTTCCCGAGGAAAGTGCTCTGCATAAACGTGCCCAGTGCGTAAATGTGGCCCGGACTCCGTGCAACTGACGCCTGACCAGCAAAACCCGTCACAACAATTTCAATTCTAACTAAAGCAAAAAAATATTTTCCTTGTGCCTCTGACAGCCTGGAGTTAAGTTATCATACTGCTGAAGTCATTAAAATATGAAGAGGATTCTGGAAACTCAGTACAGGAGCATACCGGACATCCCGAATCTCTGAGAATAGATGTACATTCCGGCTGTAGATCTTCAAGTACAAATGTTTTCATATAATTTCTCAATTTTCAAGAGGTTCATTAAAACACGACAGCTTTGTACTAATCAAACATCTTTCAGCAGCAGCCGGCCTCTGTGGCCAAGCGGTTCTAGGCGCTTCATTCTGGAACCGCGCTGCTGCTACGGTCGCAGGTTCGTGTCCTGCGTCGGGCATGGATGTGTGTGATGTCAGGTTAGTTAGGTTTAAGTAGTTCTAAGTCTAGGGGACTGATGACCTCAGATGTTAAGTCCCATAGTGCTCAGAGCCATTTGAACCATTTTTCTTTCAGCAGCACTGACAGTTCGGGAGGATGATAGTTCAAATCACCGTGCGCCCATTCAAAATTAAGGTTTTCCGTGATTCCCCTTAATCGCTCCAGGCAAATACGGGGAACGTTCCTTTGAAAAGGAACGGGACGTCCAGCTCCATTTCTCCTTCCTTCCTTCCTTCTACCACTGACAATAATACACGTTAATTCATCAGATTGCACGACCGTTAAATAACAAAACAGCCCCGGTCGAGATCTTTCTCATATCTTATCCGAAAAGAAAGGGAGGAACATTAGAATTTAACGTCTTCTCGGCGGCGAGAAAACTTTTCCGAGTCATTTGACTGTGACACAACTTTTTATTTAAAGAGAGAAAGCATTTTTAACGGAGTTAATGGCAGAATTAACAAATTAACTCAACCCATGCTTCAGACTATAAAGATACGGCACATAATTCGACAAATGTACGAAAGTTGTAGGCATCACTTTTTTCTTTCCTTTTTAAAAAAACATTGTAGAAGAAACATGATTTAAATTACATCACACGTCTCAGTTCTATATACACTGTAATATTAGGACCTATCGTTTAGCAGCCATAACCTAAAATTAATTCTTCTTCCTGGCGGTTGCAGTGTTATAGGCAATCGTAAAACTTCACAGCAGCTCTTCTGCGAACCCTGCAGAACTAGCACTCCTGGATGAAAGGATGTTGCGGAGACACGGCTTAGACACAGCCTGGGGTATGTTTCCAGAATGAGATTTTCACTCTGCAGACTTCCAGGAAGACTGAAACTGTTTCAACCATGAACATACCTACAATCACTACAAAGTGTATGAAACAGTTCCTTATCGAACCACCGTTATTAACTAGTTGATATAGCCTAACAGTTGACCGTGTGTAACTGATAAAGGCTGATCGGTTAATATTTGCACGGGAATTCTTTCGTATCAAATCCAACAAAGCTAATTAGGATGTCAGGTTGCAATAATCGTCACATACTCTGATGTGAAGGTTCTATATGTATTGTCTAAACAGCATGAATGAGGCAGTTACTCCCTTCGTCTGACAAAGTAATAAGGGTTAACCCATCACAGGTCACCTATTAATGGAGTCTCACACGCCAATATACTTCATGTGGCACTGAATACACAATCCTCATTGCAATACGAATCGTGGGTGTCGGGCGCGGTTGTCGCGCAATCACGGTGCACAATTGAACACTTAAACACATCAACAAATCACTTAGTCAATGCCATTTGCGTATTTGCTGGAGGTCAGCCCCACGGCGTTAGGGTACACACACATCCGTTAAACAATTGCAAATGCGGTCAGTCGTTCTGCCGAAATCCGCCCTTCTCCTTTAACAGTCAACAACTTACTTGCTCGGAGTCTCAACACAGACTACTCTGGCGCACCGGACGCTCGACTACCGATAATACCTACTGCGACCTGCATGAGGCCAAGATACATTGTTCTCTATACGTAAGGGGCTGTTGACCCCTATACATGCACATGTTCAAGTTATAAAAGGCAGCGCATCTGCCGTGCATGGTTCATCAGAGGGAGTATGGAAAAGTGACGCCCTAAAACCTTTCAAATGTGTCTCACGTAAGTCAACCATACGAAGCGTGTTCAGAAGTCAGCATACTGTGCCCATACCGGACTGTGGTTTCTTTTTGTTTTTTGAGGGTTGGCAACACCAGATTGTAGAGGGGGATCCCCTGACCAGAGCGAGCATCGAAAGAACACGGTACCCCATAAACTCATGTTGTAGTGTCCAATTGCTTGAAAGATGTCGGTAAGAAATACTACCAAGTGCAAGCCATGTACTGTGGTGCGCTTCCTAGTCGTCTAGATAATAACACTGCCCCTTTTACTGCAAACTTATTCCAGCACTGCATACAGTATATAGCGCTTGGTTCTTTTGTCCCATCTCCGGTGATGAATATTTTTAATGGCGCCCTGGGAGTCGAGCATAATTAATACCTGTAAGAAGGGAGTTGAAGATACCAACTTGAGTGTTTCCAAAATTTCAACTAGCTCTGCCGGAGAAAACTGAAGTGGTTTTAAATAGTTTTGCTGAGAAATAGCTGTTAAGAAAAAAAATTGGTACCTAGTGCCTTTTTCGAATTAATTACTGGTAGCATTGAACGTCTACATCTACATCTACATGGATACTATGCAAATCACTTTTAAGTGCCTGGCAGAGGGTTCATCGAATCACCTTCACAATTCTCTATTATTCCAATTTCATATAGCGCGCGGAAAGAACGAACAACCATATCTTTTCGTGCGGGCTCTGATTTCCCTTGTTTTATAATGGGATCGTTTCTCCCTATGTAGGACGGCGTCAACAAAATATTTTCGCATTCAGAGGAGAAAGTTGGTGATTGGAATTTCGTGAGAAGATTCCGCCGCAATGAAAAACGCCTTTGTTTTAATTATGTCTATCCCTAATCCTGTATCATTTCAGTGACACTCTCTTCCCTATTTCCCGATAACACAAAAAGTGCTGCCCTTCTTTGAACTTTTTCGATGTACTCAATCAATAATCTCTGCCAATGATCCCAAACCTCGCAGTGTTATTCTAAAAGAGGACGGGGGCAGGGAGTCCACCTGTTGTGTGTGCATTTGCACGCTGGCATGCGTTATAATGAGGAAGATGAGATATTAGCGAAGTCCTCGATTTGAAAATGCCGTATGCAAGCTACATACCTTAGGTGAAGAGCCAATGGCAAGAGATCTGCTAACATGTCTCAATAAATGTTCCGTGGATATTATGCGGCATTACAACCTCTAATTCCTAATAGACCGTGGTTTACGGGAAAATATTTGGACTGATCAACGATTTATACCACCATTAGACTTCGTTTACTGCACGCCTCTGTCCTTTTACATCTAGACAGAATCAATGTTCTGCTACATCGGAGTCTTATTGGGAGTTAGAAGCTGATGTAAACCGCACCTTGTTTTCATGTCCCAAATTTAACAGTGAAAGATCAGAATTTCTGAAAACATCGATGAGTATCGGGTAGCACCTCCCTCGGGCAGCTTCTGTTTAATCTACCAAAGACATTTGCCATTATAAAGTGGTTGTATGTCCTTACTAGTAAAAGCGAAAGTTTGCGGGTTTTAATAGTACACATATTTCATTTTTAAACACTGCTTGTGATTAAGCTTAAGAATCAGTGTGAAGTAATAACACAAAAATCTCTACTTTAATGGTAATGGTTTAAAATTTTACTGAGCCAAAAATTGTCGCTACTTGAGCTCTGAAATCTGTAAATCTGCATTTATTTTTTTTGTCTGTGCAGTTAAGCGAACAACGTAAACGTGTGTTCTAGATGGCTAAATACAGTACCATATCTGGAGGTCAAATGAAAACCTGTATACTACTTCCTCGTACAGCATGCGAAAGGCGACACGAGAAAATCAGGTAGATTACAGCTTTTACGGAGGTTCATCGGATTTCGTGCCTCCCACCGCACGTGGAAAACGAAAGAGGGCACTCGTAATGGTAGCAAAAGTTTCCAGCGCCATACACCGTGACGTAGTTTGCGATGTACGGGCGCAGATTAAAGTATCGTGCACTAAATAACTAAATAATAAGTTTGACGTCTCGCGTGAACACCGTGACGCGCGTGAAATACGGTCCCCTGTACCGACAAGGGACTTAGAAGGCTCAGAATCGCACGAAAATGTGCTCAGAATATAAATCGCTCAAAAACACACAAAAAGACAACAAAATATTGGTCAACTTTTGATGCGTACCTTTTTAGTGAACGTAAAGCTCTACATGAGAAGGATCGTTGATTTTGTTAGACTACACTATGAAAACCGACAACTAAAGTTACACGACCATCATTTCATCATCAGACTTCATTCTGTGCTATGTAATCAACTTTATGCGCCGCAGTATTACGTAAGTCATAAGATGCTAGGTGAAAGGTAGGTTATGACCATGACATGCCAGTATTACCGATCGAAAATGCAATCAGTGTGGTGTCCGATAATGGATTGCTGTAATGCAGAAGTGATTTTCGATGTGGAAAAGCCGGTTTAGGCAGATGTGCATACTGTTCTGTTCCACTGTACTTTAAGAACTTCATTGGCATCCCATATGTTCCACTTTGAAGACTAAACAGCTGTGCAGGTCGGCAGAAAAAGTTTGCTGTTCACGTAGCGTGATTATTCCAAGCAGAGAGCAATATAGCAATAAATGACGACAATGATGGGTGTGCGTATTTGGTCCTACTGTATTAATATTTTGTTTCTTCGAGCTATCATAGTTCATATCTTACATCTTGAAGAGGCCATCATTCAATGTCTCTCCTTGTAAGTCCTGTAGTTTTGTATGCGAATTCCTCAAACCACACTATTTGCGCTGAGCGATTTACATCCTAACGAGAAGACCACAGCACGTAGGAGTTTTGTATTTCTTTCGGGACTCAAGTATGAATCCCGCACAGCCGTCCGATGCAACTATCAAAAATTGTCGAGAAAATCGACTGTGAAGTTTTACCGAGCGTATTGATGATGATGATGATGTTTGGTTTGTGGGGCGCTCAACTGCGCGGTTATCAGCGGCCGCCGAGCGTATTCAGTACCATAGGTTAGGGTCGAATCTTTCATCAGGTATCGTGACTCTGTCATAGAAAGTTTGCTTGCGACGGTGGCGGAGGAGGTTCAATTCCAGGCGGCGGTAAATTTTTAAACAAAGCTACGTGTTCTACGCGTATTTTCGTGAAGAACAAAATACACAGATACGAGAAAAAATTAATTTTTAATGTTTTTCAATTCAAACTATTCTTATATCACTCTTTTATAAAAGATGGGTAATTAATAATTTACATTTGCAGTGAAAGTATAACAAACGAAGTCTAAACCACTAAGTATTCGTATTTTTTTTCACCTTTATGTATTTCACGCTTCATGGAAACTCTCGTAAGACATGTACTTTTGTTTAAAAGATTGACGCGTCCAGGATTCGAACGTGGACCTGCCACGTGGTAGGAAAGCACTTTACCACAGAGTCACGATAGTTGTCGAAACACCGACGTTACTTTAAGGTCTTAAAAGTACTCGGAAAACTTAAAAGTCGATTTGCTTTAGAATTTTCTAGCGCTGGATCGGCTTCCTTTGAGCGATTCATATTTGAGTTACGAACATCAAGTACCACAAGTACAAAACATTGGCCAGGTGTGAGAAGGACTCGCGCATTCAGGGTTCCGTACACACTCAGTTATGTATAGAGACATTCATCCATTCCGGGAATCAAGAATGTCGATAATTTTTTTCCTGTTATCGACATTGATACTGGCAAGATGATGGAGCCAGAGATGCAAAGATTTTTTGAGAATGTTTTACTTTCAGTAACATGAATGTGACATAAAATCATGCAAGAGGCAGGCGACCATTATTGTAATAATAAGTAGTTCTACATTCAGGCTGAATGGCAATGGTAAAACTCAAACATCAGGCAATAAATGACTTCATTGCTTATATGACGCGTTTCAGAACTTATCCATCATCAGATTTCCAGTACCGATTCTAGCAAGTAGATATGGCGCTTCACGTTCTGTGTGAAACAAACATTCGCGGAGTAGTTTGCGTGCAACAGTCGCTCCTGAAAATCCGCCACACACCGACAGGTGGCTTGCGGAGTATGGATGTAGATGTAGATCTACAGATTGCGAAAAGCGTCATATGGCCGATTCCTTTCCTGGTGTTTGATTTTTACCATTGCCATCAAGTAAGCCTGAATACAGAAATAATGACTGTTCCAATTTCAAGTTTTATTTCGGAGAACAAATGACAAAATAAATATTTTTTTTCGCGTGATATAATTGGATTAACGATTTTAGGATTTTCCATTTACTTGTACTGTTAAACCTTGCTTCTTACCAAATTTTATGATTCTAGGTCAACGGTAAGTACCCTATAGTTTTTGATGGGTGAGTTTGCGAGTATCAAAATGCGTGACGTTAATGACCGTACATTTTGACTGCACTGACTTACAAGTTAACGTTTATTTTACCGCCAAGAGACCAAAGACCTCATAAATTTCAACACAATATGTCTACCTGAAGCGGCGCTGTGGCCGAGTGGTTCTAGGCGTTTCAGTCTGGAACCGCGCGACCGCTACGGTCGCAGGTTCGAATCCTGTCTCGGGCATGGATGTACGTGATGTCCTTAGGTTCGTTAGGTTTAAGTAGTTCTAAGTTCTAGGGGACTGATGACCTCAGATGTAAGTCCCATAGTGCTCAGAGCCATTGAACCATTTTGTCTACCCGTTCCTGAGAAAAAGGGGTGTTAACGGACAGACAGACAGTCTGATAACAAATGACTTTTTTTTTCAAACTCTTAAACATGGCTGCGAAACAGCAACTCTGTAGAGCTGAAGAGGTTGAAAAATCAGCCAATCAGTTGCAAAAAAAAAAGTTTTAGTAGCCCGTGACCTAGGTTTCTATATTTTTAAAAGCATCTTCATCAGAAAGAGTGGGCCTTGTTACACCATATGATGGAACATTAAATTAGATGAAGCCGAGCGGCTCTTGTCACCTATAAAATTGACAAAACAAGAATCATCCCCAGCCATTGCTTTAGATAGCAGCCAGATTACATATATCATACTTCAGAATGAATGCTCACTAGTAAATGCTCACAGGTTGAGACTCTCGTCAACATAAAATTGTTACAGGAGTCACAGGATACGTGCACATCATGCCAGAGACTAAGTCCACCGTCGGCCGTTGTGGCCGAGCGGTTCTAGGAGCTTCAGTCTGGCTGCTGTCTAAAGACATGGCTTTGGATAATTCTTGTTTTGACAATTGTACATATGACAAGAGCCGCTCGGCTTTATATAATCTAATGTACTATCATGTAACAATGTTCACTCTTTATGAAGAAGATACTTTTAAAAATATCTAAACCTAGGTCAAGGGCTAATAAACCTTTGTTTTGCAACTAGTTGTACTATTTTCCAACCTCTTCAAAAGTCTTTTCTTGTGACATAATTAGAAAATTATAGATTTCGGATTTTTTTCCTTTTGGCTGCACTGTGAAATCTTGCTTCATGATTCTAGACCGACAGAAAGTACACTATCGGTTTCCATGAGTGAGTTTGCGAGTATTATAATATGTGATATAAATGGCAGTAGCCGGCCGGAGTGGGCGTGCGGCTTTAGGCGCTACAGTCTGGAGCCGAGCGACCGCTACGGTCGCAGGTTCGAATCCTGCCTCGGGCATGGATGTGTGTGATATCCTTGGGTTAGTTCGGTTTAATTAGTTCTAAATTCTAGGTGACTGATGACCTCAGAAGTTAAGTCGCATAGTGCTCAGAGCCATTTGAACCATAAATGGCAGTAAGTCTTGGTTACATTGACCATAAAGTTTCAATTTTTTTACACCTTCAAGGGGGTGTTATCGTGCCCCTGCAATGCCTCAGGGACGCGGTTACCGTGGCCGTTGGCGGCGCAGTGTTGCTGTGTACAAGCCATTGAAAACAATAGACACTGACTTGGGTGGCCAATTCAATAGGCAGCAGCTTCTTGGTGATCCAAATGTCTTTCGTGGACTAAGAATGCAGTTCACGTGTTATGTTTCTGCTGAGTATGGAGGCAGTACATGGCTGACCTTGGCTGTTGTATGGGGGAATAATACAGACTATGGTGACCTTGAAGCTTTCCCTGGTGCAAACATTTTGGCTTGGATGACTTGAAGTATAGCGGATAGTACAGGTCTACTCACTAAGGTTCCCTATGGTACTTTGGTGGCAGAGAAGCCTTTCAACGTGTATACAAGAAGAATGAAGAAGCTACATGCAGGCGAGTATCTGTTTGTATGGGCAAAAGTAGGCCACAACAGTTGTAAAATAAAGATTACTGTTGACTGTATGTTGTATTATAGACAATAAAAATTCATTATCTCCTTGTTTGGGGGAGTAGACCAAACAGTAAGGTTCGAAAATGGTTCAAATGGCTCTGAGCACTATGGGACTTAACTTCTGTGGTCATCAGTACCCTAGTAACCTAACTAACCGAAGGACATCACACACATCAATGCCCCAGGCAGGATTCGAACTTGCGACCGTAGCGGTCGCGTGGTTCCAGACTGTAGCGCCTAGAGCCACTCGCCCACCCCGGCCGGCGTGAGGTCATCGGTCTCATCGGGTTAGGGATGGATGAAGAAGGAAGTCGGCCGTGCCCTTTCGAAGGAATCATCCCGGCATTTGCCTGGAGCGATTTAGGGAAATCACGGAAAACCTAAATCAGGATGGCCGGACACGGGATTGAACCATTATCCTCCCGAAGGCGAGTCCTGTGTGCTAACCGCTCTGTTCTTTAAGGGACTGTAGAGTTCTGGTGTGATATTAATTTCAGCTCGATACGACCAGCCGCTCCTGAGCGAAAGGATTTTTGATTGTCGGGCAGATAGACACGCAGGCAACAAAGTAACGCTACAAGGTTTCCGTTTTTTACTGACTGAGGAAGGGAAACTTGAAATTTGCCAAACTCTTATCGCTGCGTGGCCTCATAGTGTTTACATTTTATTGTGGTTCCGAGCTTTTGCAGTCACTCACTTCCCTTGTCACTACAGCGTAATGTCGCGCTCGTCACAAGAGGCTGTTTGCGTAGGCGCGGTGGAGATTGGCGGGCACTAATGACGTAACTGCAGCTAGACGCAACTGGACCCACCGACGCGCGGGGATGAGACGGATAGAGTGTGGGAGGTGTCGGGAGCGGCGTGCGTCACTAAGGTGCCGCGAGTACCCACGCACGCACACACACACGCCCGCACACACACACACACACACACACGGCCGTGTGTAAGTGACACGGGGGGACACGCGCCGCCGAGCGAGGCCTGGCGCCCCGTCTCCCCTTACAGCCGCGTGTCGAAATGTCACTCCAAACACTCTTCAGGGCAACACCGCATGGCAGACAGACGCGTCACGGAACCGCACTTACGTCTGTTCTGACGCACTGCTGCAGACTCTCACAGACCTTGCGAAAATGTCGTCACGTGGTCTCAGGGCCAGTTCTGGGTGGCACACGTCCCCCGTTCTTCAATATACACTCATGCTCATAAATTAAGGATAATGCTGATGCATGATGAAACAACGCTCTGGTGGGCGGTTTGCGCGTTTAAATCACACTGGATATGACCATGCGGTGCTTTTGACCTGCGGTCGTCACTCGGTCGCGTTGGCAGCAGTGCACATACGCAGAGGTGTGTTGGTGCATGTCAGAGTACGGTGCAGCGAGTAAGTGTGCAGACGTTTTTAGACGTGCTAATGGATACTGTGTATTGAAAATGGCTCAAAGAACACATATTGATGACGTTATGAGGGGTAGATTATGTAATGGTAAGACAGAGATTTAGGAACCAGGTATTAAATTGTAAGATATTTCCAGGCGCAAGTGTGGACTCTGGCCACAATCTATTGGTTACAACTTGAAGAAACTGCAAAAAGGTGGGAATTTAAGGAGATGGGACCTGGATAAACTGACTAAACCAGAGGTTGTACAGAGCTTCAATGGAGAGCATAAGGGAACAATTGACTGAAATGGGGGAAAGAAGTACAGTAGAAGAAAAATGGGTAGCTTTGAGGGATGAAGTAGTGAAGGCAGCAGACGATCAAGTAGGTAAAAAGACGAGGGCTAGTAGAAATCCTTGGGTAACAGAAGAAATATTGAATTTAATTGATGAAAGGAGAAAATATAAAAATGCAGTAAATGATGCAAGCAAAATGGAATACAAACGTCTCAAAAATGAGATCGACAGGAAGTGTAAACTGGCTAAGCAGTGATGGCTAGAGGACAAATGTAAGGATGTAGAGGCTTATATCACTAGGGGTAAGATAGATACTGCCTACAAGAAAATTAAAGAGACCATCGGATGGAAACCCAGTTCTAAGCAAAGAAGGGAAAGCAGAAAGGTGGAAGGAGTATATAGAGGGTCTATACAAGAGTGATGTACTTGAGGATAATATTATGGAAATGGAAGACAATGTAGATGAAGATGAAATGGGAGATATGATACTGCGAGTCTGACAGAGCACTGAAAGATCTGAGTCGAAACAAGGCCCCGGGAGTACATAACATTCCATTAGAATTACTGACAGAATTGGGAGAGCCAGTCCTGACAAAATTCTACCATCTGGTGAGCACGATGTATGAGACAGGCGGAATACCCTCACACTTCAAGAAGAATATAATAATTCCAATCCCAAAGATTGCATGCGTTGACAGATGCGAAAATTACCGAACTATCAGTTTAATAAGTCGCGGCTGCAAAATACTAACACGAATTCTTTACAGACGAATGGAAAAACTGCTAGAAGCCGACCTCGGGGGAGATCAGTTTGGATTTCGTAGAAATATTGGAATACGTGAGGCAATACTGACCTTACGACTTATCTTGGCAGAAAGATTAAGGAAAGGCAAACCTACGTTTCTAGCATTTGTAGACTTTAAAAGTGGTTTTGACAATGTTGACTGGAATACTCTCTTTCAAATTCTAAAGGTGGCAGGGAAAAAATACAGGAAGCCAAAGGCTATTTTCAATTTCTACAGAAACCAGGTGGCAGTTATAAGAGTCGAGGGGCATGAAAGGGAAGCAGTGGTTGGGAAGGGAGTGAGACAGGGTTGTAGCCTCTCCCCGATGTTATTCAATCTGTATATTGAGCAAGCAGTAAGTGAAACAAAAGAAAAATTCGGAGTAGGAATTAAAATCCATGGAGAAGAAATAAAAGCTTTGAGGTTCGCCGATGACATTGTCATTCTGTCAGAGACAGCAAAGGACTTGGAAGAGCAGTTGAACGGAATGGACAGTGTCTTGAAAAGAGGATATTAGACGAACATCAACAAAAGCTAAACGAGGATAATGAAATGCAGCCAAATTAAGTCGGGTGATACTGAGGGAATTAATAAAGAAATGAGACACTTAAAGTAGCGAACGAGTTTTGCTATTTGGGGAGCAAAATAACTGATGATGGTCGAAGTAGAGAGGATATAAAATGAAGACTGGTAATGGCACGGAAAGCGTTTCTGAAGAAGAGAAATTTGTTAACATCGAGTATAGATTTAAGTGCCGTTTCTGAAACTATTTCGCTGGAGTGTAGCCATGTATGGAAGTGAAACATGGACGATAAATAGTATGGAGAAGAAGAGAATAGAAGCTTTCGAAATGTGGTGCTACAGAAGAATACTGAAGATTAGATGGGTAGGTCACATAACTAGTGAGAAGGTATTGAATAGAATTGGGGAGAAGAGGAGTTTATGGCACAACTTGACAAGAAGAAGGAACCGATTGGTAGGACATATTCTGAGGCATCGAGTGATCACAAATGTAGGACAGCGAGGAGAGTAAATATCGTAGAGGAAGACCAATACATGAATACACTAAGCAGATTCAGGAGAATGCAGGTTGCAGTAAGTACTGGGAGATGAAGAAGCTTGCAAGCTTGCACAGGATAGGGTAGCATGGAGAGCAGCATCAAACCAGACTCAGGACTGAAGACCACAACAACAACAACAACATGAGGGGTAGAATACTAGGGCGACTGGAGGTGGTAAAACACAGCAGGTCGAAACACGGGCCCTCCGTGCGCCACAAAGTGTGATCTCAAGATTATGGCAACGATTCCATCAGACAGGAAACGTTTCCAGGCGCTACAGTACGGGACGTCCACAGCGTAGAACACCACAAGAAAACCGGTATCTCACAATCAGTGCCCGCAGACGGCCACGGAGTACTGCAGGTAGCCTTGCTCGGAACATTACCGCAGACACTGGAACAGTTGTCTCCAAACACAGGGTCTACAGACCACTGAACAGACATGGTTTATTCGCCTGGAGACCTGCAAGGGGCATTCCACTAACCCCTGGTCACAGGAGAGCCGGTAAAGCCTGGTGTCAAGAACACAGTACATGGTCACTGGAACAGTGGTCCCAGGTTATGCTCACAGACAAGTCCAGGTATAGTCTGAATAGTGATTCTCGCCGTGCTTTCATGTGGCGTGAACCAGGAACCAGATACCAACCCCTGAATGTTCTTGAAGGGGATCTGTATGGAGGTCGTGGTTTGATGGTGTGCGGTGGGATTATGATTGGTGCACGTACAAATGGTTCAAATAGCTCTGAGCACTATGCGACGTAACTTCTGAGGTCATCAGTCGCCTAGAACTTAGAACTAATTAAACCTAACTAACCTAAGGACATCACACACATCCATACCCGAGGCATGATTCGAACCTGCGACCGTAGCGGTCGCTCGGCTCCAGACTGTAGCGCCTAGAACCGCACGGCCACTCCGGCCGGCGGTGCACGTACACCCCTGTATGTCTTTGACAGAGGAACTGTAACAGGTCAGTTGTATTGGGAGGTCATTTTGCACCAGTATGTCCGCCTTTTCAGTGGTGCAGTGGATCCCATCTTCCTCCTGATGGATGATAACGCACGGCCCAGCGAGCTGCCATCGTGAAGGAGTACCTTGAAACAGAAGATACCAGGCGAATGGAGTGATCTCCCTGTTCTCCATACCTAGGCACCATCAAGCACGTCTGGGATGCTCTCGGTCGACGTATCGCTGCACGTTTTCAAATCCCTACGACACTTCAGGAGCTCCGACAGGCACTGGTGCAATAATGGGAGGCTCTACCCCAGCAGCTGCTCGACCACCAGATCCAGAGTATGCCAACCCGTTGTGCGGCCTGTTTACGTGTGCATGGTGATCATATCCCACATTCATGTCGGGTTACATGCGCAGGAAAAAGTGGCGTTTTGTAGCACATGTGTTTCGGGACGGTTTCCTCAAGTTATCACCAATACCGTGGACTTACATATCTATGTCGTTGTGTGTTCCCTATGTGCCTATGCTATTGGCGCCAGTTTTGTGTAGTGCCACGTTGTGTGGCACCACATTCTGCAATTATCCTTAATTTATAAGCGTGAGTGTACGTGTAGTTATATTCAAGAACTGTCACTTTTGCCTGAAACTCTTTACTTATGCGATGTAATGAGTGCTATCGACAGGGAATCACATGTTCGTTCCGCATTTGTAGATTTCCAGAAGGCTTTTGACTCCGCTCCTCACAAGGAGCTAATGATCAAACCAGTAAACCCACTTTTTTAGATTAAAATTAGGGTTTTCCTACCACCCCTACTAGAAGGAAGTGATATTAACAGAGGTGCTCCACAAAACGCTTAAGAATGCATAGAAAAGTACGGTTACCTTACTTCATCAAAATATTAAAAGATTCAGTAATAACGTAGAAGAGCTTCATGTCTATTTGGAAAACTTAGAGATCTCTGCAGAGATAGATATTCTGCGCCTATCTGAGCACCACATAACCACAGGGTTACGTAAATTACATATAAAAGATTACACACAAGCATCTTACTCATGCAGAAGTAATATGGGGAAATGAGGAAATGTTACATATAAAGTATTTTTGTAACATGAGGCAACTAAATATCTCGAAAACGACGCATCGTTCAAAATAAAATGTTATAGATGAAAATATTATACACTGAAGTGCCAAAGAAACCGATATAGGCATGCGTATTCAAACACACAATGCAGTACAAGTACAGGCAGAATACGGTGCTGCGATCGGCAACGCCTATATAAGACAAAAGTGTCTGCCACAGTTGTTGATCTGTTTCTGCTGCTACAATGGCAGGTTATCCAGATTTAAGTGAGTTTCAACGTGCTGTTATAGTCGGCACACGAGTGATGGGACACAGCATATCCGAAGAAGCGATGAAGTGGGGATTCTCCCGTATAGGTGTATAGGTATCAGGAATCCGGTAAGACATCAAACCTCTGACATCGCTGGGGCTGGAAAAAGATTCTGCCCGATGACTGAAGAGAATCGTTCAACGTGACAGAAGTGAAACCCTTCCGCAATTTGCTGCAGATTTCAATGGTGGGCCACGAACAAGTGTCAGCGTGCGAACCATTCAACGACACATCATCAATATGGGCTTTCGGAGCTGAAGGCCCACTCGTGTACCTTTTGTAACTGCACGACACAAAGATTTACGCCTCACCTGCGCCTCTCAAAACCGACACTGGACTGTTGATGACTGGAAACATGTTGCCTGGTCGGACGAGCCTCGTTTCAAATTGTATCGTGCGGATAAACGTGTACGGGTATGAAAACAACCTCGTAAATCCATGGACCCTGAATGTCAGCACGAGACTGTTCAAGCTGGTGGAGACCGTGTAATGGTGTAGGGCGTGTGCAGCTGGAGTGATGTGGGACCCATGATGCGTCTGGTTAGGACTCTGACAGGGCCACCCGGTGTGGCCGAGCGGTTCTACGCGCTTCAGTCTAGAACTGCGCGACCGCTTCTGTCGCAGGTTCAAACCCTGTCTCGGGCATAGCTGTGTGTGATGTCCTTAGGTTAGTTAGGTTTAAGTAGTTCTAAGTCTAGGGGACTGATGACCACAGATGTTAAGTCTCATAGTGCTCAGAGCCATTTGAACCATTTGACTCTGGCATGTGACACGTACGTAAGAATCCTGTCTGATCAATTCTCTCATTGTTTTCCTCCCAACTGGTCATTAGAGCACAGATTAGAATTTATGTGTTGCTACTTAGAGAATGAACCAGCTGTAAGAATGCGATCGGTCATTCACGATTGCCACAGTGAAGGAGAATTTTACCATGCCTTCCTCTCAGCATATTGGTCTCAAGCCACACAAGACCGAGTAAAACATAGCATCATAATGATGAAACATTTCGAACAAACTGAATTTTCCAGTGTTGTGAAATATTTTGAAGACATGTTGTACAAGAATCAGTACCTGTCAGACCCATACAGCCCCTCAGAACTCATTCGCATTTGCTTAATCAAATTGCCTGAACATTTACGACATATTATTTTGGCGGGACGTTGCAAAGACGATATTGAAGCTTTTCAGGGACTGTTACAAGAATTAGAAATTGACACTGACAGCTACAGGACGCGAAAACAGGAACACAACAATTACAGGTCACATCAATCACAATTCCGCAGTGACAGAAATAATAACTGGACACAACAAGGCTATTCTTACAACGCAAATCGTGACCAAAACAGACACCAACTGTATGACAACCGTTGGCAGAATAATAGTTACAGAGAAAGATTGCATTTCCGTAGTAATGTATATGACAGAGATAACCACAGAAACAGACAATATGGGAACAAAAACAATTATTATCAAGGGAGACAGAATTACTTCAGACGCAACAGTTCAGCGCGCAGTTACGATTCAGGAAGAAATTCCCCACCATGTGACCGGCTAGAAAGAAACTATGGAATCTACCGACATGACGACAGACGATATAATCATAATGACAGACCTGAATTTCGTCAGAACTGGCGAGATTCAAACACGGCAGGGCCCTCTCGACAAGGTGAATTTGTAGAAGTTAGACCTCCAAATCCCAATAACGACGCGCGCCAACAAAGAAACAGACAATGACCCGCACCAGCAGGCAGCCGCGTGCGCCGGCTGGGCTTGAGAAATATAACATAAGCTAACCTTGAGAAAAATTCCAGTGTTCCTTACCGACGTAACCACATGGTAATTGCGTTGAAACTGAAACTCTGCGCACTAGAAAGGGTAAAATATTGCACCGCATTTCATCTGTAAAACCGTTTATTGAGAGATAATCTGCTTTTTAACTTTGTCTTTGCCATAAAACTTTTCACTTCACATTTCTAGAATGCTTTGCCAGACTTAAGAAACTGTTACCATGCAACAACGTTTGAAGTTAAATATCCAGTCAAGAACCAAGAGAACTTATTCAAACAGAAATTACGAATGCATTGTTATAGTGAACAGACGACACAGTGTTGTTATTTGTACATTCTTGCTTGATAGTTGCACGATTACATAACGAATATACAGCTTACATACTTAGAACATATACTGCTAATGAGATTTTAATGCAACATTTTGGTTTACTTGAAACGATATTCTTTATTTGAAGTACATTCTGTGAGATTAAAGATGACTTAGCTTTTGGTTTCTCTGACAGCTACACGATTATATCACGACGCTACTAATATGTGACACAGCTTACGTTCTTGCTTTTGCGGTGTATTATTTTATATCTGCACAGTTTTTCTGTATTATTCTGGAAAGTAAAACATGTTTTAGTAGTAATTTTGTGGTATAGCTACAATGAGACAGCCTTTTCCATAGCACAACAATACGTTACAGTACAGTACTTACTTCATAACGGCAATAAGCGTAATAACTACGATATCTTTAGGCAAAGCATTTCACTTTTGTTTATTACGAGGTAAGTACATTGACTTCAGCAGAACTTTGCTTACAGAGGACGATAACTACGACACTTCCACAGAATTATCTTACAGCAAGACACACATTTAGCGCTACAGGACACGCATTTGAGTGATTAATTTTGTACTTAAAACATTTATTTTTAAAGATTTTTGAATTACAAAGAAAATTTTCCGTGATACATTTCATTCCACTGCTGTAATCTGTAATACCTGAGGGTATAATTACATTAATCCTCAGGGCGGTACACGCTTACTTTGTGTACAAGGAGCCCTAGTTAATATGGTATTTGCCCTCACAACTTTACACATCAGTACCGTATTTCTCTAACACAGAATCACACAGCTATCTGATTATTTTACAGAGAAACAAACTTTTCTTTACTATGTCAGTGACAGATGTTTACGCAATTACACAGTTGGATAACATCACACTTATGAAATTGTATTTTGTCTGTACTTTGTGAACTGTTCATATTTTTTTTGGAACCATTGTGATACTATGAGAGCTTTGAATGACGAATTTGGTATGGGATCATGATTTTTAAAGTACGTTTGAGGTAGATGACACTTTTGACATGAGCAGAGAATTTTTTTTAGGTTTTGAAATTATTGGAGGAAGCTACGACGATTTTGAGATTTGGCTGAGGTTTTATGATGTTATGATGACGATGTGTATTACGCTGTTGCGGTATGTTTATAATCAATAAGCTGATGCTATATGAGGAATTTGATTATGCTATGTATTTATTATGATGAAATATTGAAAAAGTGTCTACGAATAGGTATATATGTCATAAAGCAAGGAATAATGAGTAGTGGTTAGGGACTCTGGTTTGTGAAAAAGGATGTTGGAAACTGAGAATCGTACTTTAAGAGATGAAATGTGTGTATATGTGTGAATGTATCACTATGCTGGCGAAAATTTTTTGGACACTGTTATATTTACAGGATTTTGTCTCTACAGATTTGCAACGCAAATTCTCGACCTGAGAAATTTTTATATGAGACTGTCACTGTAGTGCAAACTGATGTTGTAAATATTTCAGTAAGAAAGTTAAGTGACCACCTTCACGTAATGCGTCGTGGGCAGTCAGCTGCACGACAGTCGCCTGGAAAAAAGCATTAGTGTGTGCCTTTCAGAGGCACAGGTGGAGAAAAAGAAAGAGACCATTAGCCTCGCTACTGACATTCCTTTGTAGAAAGCATCGCAAATACGACATGCTCAAACTTGAAACATATGATTACACTGTGGAGCTCTTAATTTATGATATTTACTAAAATGCGTAATGAAATGATGAGAAACATTTTACATATATAAACTTTTTAGTTGAGAGATTGTCATTTTGTTTAATATCTGGTTTCCAGCTGTGTTGCAGTATTGGTTTTATAAAATAAAATTAAGTGCATTTGCTAATGTGAACACTTTCTGCCAACAGATCTATTAAATAATAATTTTATGATCCACATTCTTCGAAAAAGGGGCGCTTGGAGTGGAAAGAACAATAAGAGGGGATTAATAACAGTAACTGCATACTTAATTTTCTTTTCAACTACTTGGTAATTTTTTTGGTAGAGTAAGTTATCGTGATGCATCACTCTAGTGTTAAGATGTGACATAGGTATTAAACATGGCCATTTTTACTGTAATATTTTTCCGCTTGAGCTTTGTCGTTTAGGTATAAGTTTTGCATTTGCTGCTGCTGTTGCTTGCCAGGCATAGTGCTATTAAATTTCACTTTGTATTACTCTGTTAAGCCAGTTTTTCTACTGATAAATCAGTAGAAAAACTGGCTTAACAGAGTAATACAAAGTGAAATTTAATAAATCAGTAGAAAAACTGGCTTAACAGAGTAATACAAAGTGAAATTTAATAGCACTATGCCTGGCAAGCAACAGCAGCAGCAAATGCAAAACTTATACCTAAACGACAAAGCTCAAGCGGAAAAATATTACAGTAAAAATGGCCATGTTTAATATATATATATATATATAGTGCTGCTTGCTTTGCCAATTTCCATTTTTTTGTCATTGCTGTTTGTGTTAATTTGTTATGTGCTGCTGCATTGCCTCGTCCCTTGGTATATATATCTGAGCTCAGTAGATTTAAGTTAGCTTAACAGGGGGTAGACTATATAAGAAACTAACTATGATGAAGTGGAAGAAATGCATTGAGAAGCTATAAGAAAATGGTTTGGCCAAAAAAGTAGTGTACAGTGGAGAAAAACTATTTTTGAAAGAGGATGTGAACAGAATACAGAAAGCAGGCTGAGATAGGACTTTTTGGGAATAATGATGAACGAAGAGAGATCTCCATGCAAAATACTGCAGTAAAACAAACCCTGTCCTTTCCTTTTGTGTTATACCTCTATGTGTTTGTGTACCCCTGTGTATTTGTGTTTTTCCTGTCTTTATGTGTTTAGCTGATGAGAGTTATGTTGTAGAATTTCTCTAATACTATGTTATTTACTTTGTAAAGATGTTTAGACATTATTTGTTGTGTTTTGTTTTAATGCTTATGTGTGAAGTTGATGTTTCGAAAGTTATTCAGACCTTTTATGTATTTACTTATGTCATAATTCCTGTAACACTGATGTATATGTTTATTTCTATTCTTTTGTAAAGCCCCTATTACTACAAATGTTATCTATATTATTATATTCTTTAATGATGTTTTTTGTACCTTTGTAATTGTATTCTTATGCTGTAAATTTATAATTGTATAGACACCATTTCTTCAAATTAAGTTTCATTTCAGTGCACACGTTTCTGTTGGTCATAATATATGCACAATATGTGAAAAAAGAGGACTGTTAGTGCTTCCACGTGTGTTGATAATTCAGCAAGGGACTGGTTAACAGCATTGCTGGTTCTAAGGACATACCAAACAGTATGTGAGTGCACAAATGGTTGTTTATACACTTGCTATATTCTTCGCAAGACTCTTCGATGGTGATCGTGCACCTGCACAGTCGCAGCAGATGGCTGCTGGCCGTCTGTACAAGGACTACAGTGGGTCTACACCTTTGATGACTCACCAGTACCATTATTTCTACAAGGACTGCAGTGGGTCTGCACCTCTGGTGGCCCACCAATAGCATAATCTCTACCAGGACTACTGTGGGTCTGCTCTGTGATGACCTACCTACCAATATTCTTCAAAACTTCGACTGACTCTGCTGTGGGTTTGCTCTGTTGCGGCCCATTACCTATCTGCATGTCAAGAGTCAGCACTGTCTTTCCGTTGGAAGGACGACACTACTTCTTCAAGACTTAATGGAAATCCACTACTTCCTTGTGCATTTTCTTTTACTGCTCAGACTTTGAGAAAAACACTGCAGTTTTACTGTGATGAATGATCAGGACTGTCTTTATGCACTGTGAGAAAACTTTAACTTTTCACCAAAATTGTATCAATAAGTGTGTGCATTTGATTTCTTTGTTATTGTAATTATGAAAAAATTTTTCTAATCTGTATTGGCCACTGCCCAAAACAATTTGTAAAATTTTTTGTGGGGAGCATGGGGGATTTGTAAATAGGCTGTTTAGGTTCTTATATTGGTAACGCCGCCGCCACGTAGCGCTCTGTATGAAAATCACTGGCTGTGCTATGTACAGTCTGTGGCTGGTTGGCATTGTTGTAATACTCGCCATTGTAGCGTTGGGCAGTTGGCTGTTAACAGCGTGTAGCGTTGCGCAGTTGGAGGTGAGCCGCCAGCAGTGGTGGATGTGGGGAGAGAGATGGCGGAATTGTGAGAGCGGATGATCTGGACACAGACAGTAAATTTGTAAGAATGGATGTCATGAACTGATATATATGACTTTTGAACAATATTAAGGTAAATACATTGTTTTTTCTCTATCAAAATCTTTCATTTGCTAACTATTCCTATCAGTAGTTAGTGCCTTCGGTGGTTAAAATCTTTTATTTAGCTGGCAGTAGTGGCGCTTGCTGTATTGCAGTAGTTCGAGTAACGAACATTTTTGTGAGGTAGGTGATTCATGAAAGGTATAGGTTATTGTTAGTCAGGGCTATTCTTTCGCAGGGATTTTTGAAAGTCAGATTGCGTTGCGCTAAAAATATTGTGTGTCAGATTAAGCACAGTCATGTATAATTGTTCTAAGGGGACGTTTCAACTTGTCAGAGCCATCGTGGATTTTCCGTTGCCCAATAGTGCATATTATGCCGGTTTACGTTACCGCTGTTGGTGAATGACGCTTCATCTCTAAATAGAACGCGTGCATAAAATCTGTTATCGTCCCGTAATTTATATTGTGCACAGTGGCAGAACTGTACACGACTTTCAAAGTCGTCACCATGCAATTCCTGGTGCATAGAAATATGGTACGGGTGCAATAGATGTTGAGGTAGCATTCTCAACACCGATGTTTTTGAGATTCCTAATTCTCGCGCAATTTTACTGCTACTGACGTGCGGATTAGCCGCGACAGCAGCTAAAACACCTACTTGGGCATCATCATTTGTTTCAGGTCGCGGTTGACATTTCACATGTGGCTGAACACTTCCTGTTTCCTTAATTAACGCGTAACAATCCGGCGAACGGTCCGGACACTTCGATGATGTCGTCCAGGATACCGAGCAGCTGACGTAGCACATTCCCGTTTGGCATTTTGATCACAACAGCCATACATCAACACTATATCGACCTTTTCCGTACTTGGTAAACGGTCCGTTTTAACACGAAGCAAATACCGTTCTCACTGGCGGAATGTTACGTGATACCACGTACTTATTCGTTAGTGACTATTACGGCGCCATCTATCACAAATCGAAAAAAGTGGTCCAACTAAGACATTCATATTTCTTTACGTACTACACGAATACGTAATGAAAATTGGGGTTCCTATTTAAAATAACCTATGGCAGCGCCTTCTAGCAGGCCAACCATAGCGCCATGTGGTTTCCCCCTTCAAGCTAGACAAGTTTCGTCCTTTGTAGTTTCTTCGTTTGACGCTTATTTTGTGACATATTCCGCCCTGTCACGATCAATGGACTACCCTGTATACGCGTTGCCGACCGCAGCGCTGTATTTTGCCTGTTTAGATATCTCTGTATTTGAATACGCATGCCTGTATCAGTTTCTTTGGCTCTTGAGTATATTACATCCACGTCGTCCTTCCTGGATCGCGCTAAAAGCTGGTTATAACCAGACTCTGAAACAGCTAACCATATTGTACTGTGCAATCAAATTTGCAGCACTAAAGTACATTTCGAAGATAAATGTAAACAGTTAGAACACAATGGCCAACCTTTACATCGTAAATGATATGTAGAATGAAGTGTGTCCGTTCTTAATTGCAGAAATACGTGCACTTGATATTTATACAGAGCGCAGTCTACTACGAAAGGAAGAAACGCGTTGATTAATCCGTGCGTACTTCTTGGTGTAGAATCTGAATATAGAAAACATGGGGAGATTAGGTTCGAAAATAAAAAGTTGACTCCGCCAATGCTGGAGGGGTCATTTGAAGGTGACATTTTCTAATATTAACTTTGCGCCGAAAAGATTTTTTTTTCTTACTGTGTGTCGTTATGAAGGTATTTATCTATCTGAAGTTAAAACAGACATCCTGCATGTTAAGACAGAACACAAGTTCATAAACATTGAGACAACTAGGTTTTATAGTAATCAGCAAATAGAATTGAGTTCTTGGGAATTAATAGCGAAAAATAGTTCAGTTTTTGTTGTAACTTTTTCTAGATTCCCACTGGGAAATTTTGAACTACTTATGACGAAACTGGATTCCTTTTAGTACGCTGTCAGATAGCAACAAGCAGTTAATAGTCAGTAGTGACTTCAAAGTAGATTTTGTAAACTCTGCCAGCAAATATGCCCTAGAAACCTTATTAGCATCCCAAAAGTTGATATCAGTAATTAACTTTCCAACATGGGAGGGTAGAGACCGTAGAACCCTAGTTGGCAATGTGTTCTTTGGTGAAGTTTTTACGCATGTCATTGTTTATGATGTCATATCTCCTGAACTATGTCTCATAGAAGATACAGTTTTCCACGTACGTTCAGTGGTTTACGTGGATCCGTCTGAAAACTGCACTGTGAGTGGAATTAGTAGCAAAGAAGTGATCAATTAAAACGTCAAGCCTCATGCTTACTGCGTGAACTGTGAAACTGTGGTGAGTGGTTAAGGTTTTCTTCCATCATTTGGTGGGGAGGGGGGAGGGAGGGGGATCTGGAGGGAGGGGGGTTCCAGCGAAAAATAGTTCGTAATCGTTTGAAATTATAAGTAGTGATTGTTGGAAGCCTGTAACTGCACTATTCTCAAATACTGGATGAATAAACTCTGGGTAGTTAGCGCGTTATGAGCGCTGCGGCAAGACGTAAACACCGTTTCTAACTGAAATACTTGCCTTGCTGTATTAAATGCTTGGCATTAACGTTATACCCCTTAATGAGTACATTATGGCAGAACTATATATTTTTTTAATTCGATCGATAATTACATGTGATATTGTGAATTAAATTTTTTTGACTCTGGAAGCCATTAGACAGGTAATATGCTACTGAGAACGTGCACCGTTCTAGCCACTTAACAGTACTGGTCGCGAGCCAACCAAGTATTGTCTCAGTTGTGCTACTGGAGGCGAGATTCGCAATAGAAAGGTCACAGTTCGTAGTAGCAGACGGGAAGCAATCTGGTAAACCAGAAATTACATCTGCGCTTACCCAAGGAAGTGTCACAGGCACTGCGCTGTCATGTCGCTCCATGTGTCTCCGGCCAGTCGAGAACAAACAAGGTCCCAGTGAAATACCAACCCAGACGTTGACCTCCATTTCTCTACCGTGTCGCGAAATGCTTCATAATACAAATAGATTCCTTAGTCTATACGCTAAAAGATATCTCAACAAAAAGTCCATGTAAAAGTTATATACCTATACTAACCTACATACAAAATTCTCATCGCTTTTATCTGAATAGTCTCCTGTTTCTCTCATACCTCACATACCTGAGACACACTGTTATCTTACTGTTACTAAAATCCGTTTTGGAAAACTCCTCAGTGATGCTGTTAATAACTGTTTGTAAACTAAAAAATCTTGATATTCAGGTTGGTCCCACAGCATTTATAATAAGGGACCTTCAACAAAATTTATGAAAACCATCACCACGACACCACTTATGTAATGAACAAAGTAAACTACGCATGGATTTTATCATCCTATTAGGCATAACCTACACCAATGCAGTAGCGGATTGTCTGTTCCTCGTACTTACTAGATTAAGGCTTTATCATAAACTTCACTTCCAGATGTACGAAGTACTACATTTTTGTTGGTAACTGCAATAGAGACTTGTGTTTGGCTTAGCCCGGGCCAGAGACACTTTGTACAGCCATTCGAACGTTTGTGTTACTGTAGCTACGTTACAGTATATTAAGCACCGTCCGGATTTTACGTGCCAAATTAGCCACCTTCAGATACCTTCCGACTAGAGCGAGTCTGCTGATTCGAATTTGGTCCAGCGGTTTATCGGACATCGATCTAAGATAAGGTTAAACCGATTGAAAGAATCTTGCTTCGTTTTGATTTTACGTGCAAAAAAACCGTTTTTCTGTGCGGCTTTTCAAGCGCACCGCTTCTATTCTCTTTAAGTTTGTACGAATCTGTTCAAACCTCACGCGAAGGTAGATGAATGGATAAATCCAATCCAATAAGCTTTATCCATTCTCGAGATACGATGGTTTGAAGTCTACATGTATGTAGCACGTAAAATTTGTTCTTAAGTGAACTGGATGCGCGGGAACAGTTTAATGTGAATCAAATAAATAAAAAATGCATTGATACGATAAAATTGAAAGCTCGCTTGCAAAAATATAGCAGAGCACTGGTGACTCCGTTATGTAAGGGGCGTTCGAAACGAAACGAGCCGGAGGCATAGTTACAGAAAGTAATACCTGTATGTTAGAAATATTGACCCTGGCTGTTGAGACACATGTCCCACTGCGACACAAGGCAGCAAACAGCTGTCTCATAAAATTCTCTGGTCTTCGATGTTAACCAGTACCGCACGTGCAGCTGGACGTTGTCGTCCGGGGTGAATCGTTTGCCCCTCACAGCCTTTTTAAAGGGACCAAAAATGGCCTAATCACAGGGAGAGAGTCCAGCCTGTATGGAGGGTGGCCGAGAACATCCCATTTGAAGTTCTGCAGGAGTGCCGCGACTGTGTTGGCCGTATGAGGCTTAGCATTGTTGTGGAGCAGAATGACGCTACGGGTGAGATTGCTTGGTAGTTTTGATTTGATCGCTTGGCGAAGGGTGCTGAAGGTTTGCGAGCAACGCTGGGCATTTACTGTTGTCCCGTGCTGCAGGAAGTGAAGCAGAAGGGGGCCATCTTGGTCAAAAAAGAATGTCACCATAACCTTTCCTGCACTCCTGTGGATGGCGTTGGGGGATTTTTTGGTGGTGGTGACCCTGTATACTTCCAATGGAGAGTTTGTCGTTCTGATTCTGGTTCGAAGTGATGACACCATGACTCATTTTCCAGCCACCATTCGTGCCAGGAACGCATTACCTTCCCGAGCATAGCGCTGCAGATGAGCAAGACAGTGGGACATTTTACATGCTTCCTGGTGTGGTTGAAGACTGTGGGGCACCCATTGGGCACATACTTTGCGCATGTGCAATGTTCCTTCATGATGGTGTGAACACTTCCGACGCTCAATCCGACCACTCCGGCTTGGGTCTCACTGCCACTCGGCGGTCCTGGCTGATGAGTGCATCCACCAGCTGGACGATGTCATCGGTAATGCAGTGAGGTGCTCCAAACCGTGCATCATCGACTGATGACACCCGTCCTCCCTGAAGCGCTAGTGCCAAGTCTTCACCCTTGCAAGGGACATGAAGTGTTCGCTGTACAGTTGTGACATTCGTCGATGAATGTCAGTTCCTCCTACTCCTTCCACCGTTAGAAAACGAACAACATCTGTTTGCTCTTCTTTTGGTGTTTCCATGTCACTGTTCGCAATGCGACTGGCCGCGTTGGACGATTGGAGTGCATCGGATTGTTTGGGGGAGGAGACCAGACAGCGAGGTCATCGGTCTCATTGTGACGGGGAAGGAAGTTGGCCCTGCCCTTTCAGAGGAACCCTCCCGGAATTTACATTGAGCGATTTAGGGAAATCACGGAAAACCTGAAGCAGGATAGCCGGACGTTGGAACGAACCGTCGTCTTCCCGAATCTGACGTCCCCGGATTTCTTTCTGTGGGGAAAGTTGAATGAAATTTGCTATCGTGATCCACCGACAACGCCTCACAACATGCGTCAGCGCATTGTCAATGCATGTGCGAACATTACGGAAGGCATAATATGAACTATTGGGCAACAGAAAATCCACGATGGCTGCGACAAGTGGAACATCAGCGACCTTGGCGGGTTAATGTATGTTGCGGCATTATGGGAGGAAGGATAATTGGCCCCCATTTTATCGATGGCAATCTAAATGGTGAAAGGTTTGCTGATTTACTACGTAATGTTCTACCGATGTTACTACAAAATGTTTCACTGTATGACAGAATGGCGATGTACTTCCACCATGATGGATGTCCGGCACATAGCTCGCGTGCGGTTGAAGTGGTATTGAATGGCATATTTCATGACAGGTGGATTGGTCATGGAAGCACCATACCATGGCCCGCACGTTCACCGGATCTGACGTCCCCGGACTTCTTTCTGTGGGGAAAGTTGAAGGATATTTGCTATCGTGATCCACCGACAACGCCTGACAACATGCGTCAGCGCATTATCAATGCGTGTGCGAACTTTACGGAAGGCGAATTACTCGCTGTTGAGAGGAATGTCGTTACAGGTATTGCCAAATGCATTGAGGTTGACGGACATCATTTTGAGCATTTATTGCATTAATGTGGTATTTACAGGTGATCACGCTATAACAGCAAGCGTTCTCAGAAATGATAAGTTCACAAAGGTACATGTATCACATTCGAACAACCGAAATAAAATGTTCAAACGTACCTACGTTCTGTATTTTAATTTAGAAAACCTACCTGTTACCAACTGTTCATCTAACATTGTGAGCCACATGTTTGTGACTATTACAGCGCCATCTATCACAAAGCGAAAAAAGTGGTCCAACTAAAACGTTCATATTTCTTTACGTTCTACATGAATATGTAATAAAAAATGGGAGTTCCTATTTTTTAAAAAATCCGTTTGACCTACGGCAGCGCCATCTAGCGGCTCAACCATAGCGCCATATGGTTTCCCCCTTCATGCAATACATGTTTCGTTCTTTGTAGTTTCTTCCTTTGATGCTTATGTCGTGGGATATTTGGCCCAGTCACGATCAATGGACCACCCTGTATATGAGTGGCTCGAAGACTTTTTAGAGAAGCAGAACCCAGTGTTGTGGTGTACGGCGAGTGTTGATCAGAGACAAGGACACCGTCAGGAGTATCCCAGGTATGTGTGGTAGGACCGCCCTTGTTCCCTATATACATAAATGATACGGTGAATATGGTGAGCAGCGATCTGCGACTGTTTGCTGAAGACGCAGTGGTGCACGGGAATGTGTCGTCGTTGAGCGACTGTCGGACGATACAAGATGAGTTGGTTAGAATTTCTATTTGGTGTTAAGAATGGCAGCTTGATCGAAATGTGGAAAAAATAACTTAATGCATACGAGTAGGAAAAAGAATCCTATAATGTTCTGATACGGTGCTGGTGGTGTGTTGCTTGGCACAGTCACGTTCTTTAAAAATATAAGCATAGCGTTGCAAAGCAACGTGCAGGGAACGAATTCGGCGGTAGGAAAAAGATAATGGTCGGCTTCGTTCTACTGGGTGACATCTAGGAAACTGTAGCTCACTTGTAAAGAAGATCGTGTACAGAAAGGTGATCCATTCTTGAGTACTGCTCGTGTGTTTAGGATCCTCACCGGGTCAGGTTAAAGGAAAACATCGAAGCAATTCGGAGACGTGGTAATAGATGTGGTACCAGTAGATTCGGTCAACACGCTAGTGTTACAGAAATGCTGTTTCAACTGAAAAGGGAATCTCTGGAAGGAAGAAGACGTTCTTATTGCGAAATGTTATTGAGAAAGCTTAGAGAACCAGGTAGGAACGTCGTAGTACAACCAATTATATCTAGCGCAAGCGTCTCTTGGATACTACAAGAGAAATCAGGGCTCGTATGGAAGGCTGTAGTCTGTCGTTCTTCCGTCCCTCTATTTGCGAGTGGAACGGGGTAATCTCCACCATGATCCGTATGGTGGCTTGTGCATTATGTATGTAGAAATGGAGGTTGCGTAATGGTTAAAAAACGTAACGGTGAACACACTTGACTTGCATCCAGCGAGAGCGAGAACAAATATTCGTAAGGCCTTTCACATTTAGGTTTCTCTGTGTTTTTCCTAAATCATTTAAGATAAATTGTGGGGTGCTTCCTTTTAGTTGTACATCCCATTCTTGTTCGATCCGACAGTGTAATGCAGTCTCTAACTGATCGAAGTTGAATAAAATCTTCTCGGTTTTCAAGCCGCGTCCGTTCGAATAATTTTTTTTTTTTTTTTCTTTGTTGAAATTCAATTCCCCATCCGGGACCGGTTGGCAGCAGAATTGGCGCCGCTCTTCAGACGAGAGACAGTAAGTACATAGCGTGGAGATAGTTAAAGCAACATAAGGCAGAAAATATGGCGAAACAGACAAATAAAAAGGGGGAAACATAATGGAAAATAGCATACAAAAGGGGGTGACTGTATAAATGGAGATAAAAATCTAAAAAAGTGTACAAAAAAGACCACACAATGTGACGATTAAAAGAAACACGAGTCTAAGTACGGCCGGAGCATAAAAGTTGCGATAGGCAGCGTAGCACAGAACGGTCACTGATAGCAACACTATGTACAAGACCAGCACACGATTAAAATCACAGCAGTTGACGTCACTATAGAACAGCACCGAAAACAGCACTGACGTAGCACACCGACGTCGAGGAACTAACTGAGAGGATCTGCCAGAGGTACGGAGACGAGGGACAAGGAAAGAAGGGGGGGGGGAGACGATCGGTGCTAGAAGGGGGGGGGGGAGAGAAAGGGAGAGGGGTCGAATAAATTTCTCGAGCTTTCGATGGCTATCTCCACCACTGTCGTCAGGAGCTAAACTACTGAGTGCTGAGGCTGTCTTTTTTTCTCTTTATTGTACCTCATTTCCCCATCTGGGGCGGCTGGCAGCAGCATAGGCGCTGATCTTCTGCCAAAAGACATTAATTATACAACAGAAGACATTTAAAGTAACAGAAAGGAAAAAAATATGGCGGTACATCGATGCAATTATAGAACAGAAGAGACAAGAAGGGGGGTACTGTAAAACAGAGATAAAACATTAAAAACGTAGCGCACACTAAAAACCATACACTGGAACATTTGGAAGAACATAAGGCGAAGTACGGCCGGAGCATAAAAGTTGAGAGGGGCGGCGTATCACGGAACAAAAAAATAGTTCAAATGACTCTGAGCACTATGGGACTTAACATCAGAGGTCATCAGTCCGCTAGAACTTAGAACTACTTAAACCTAACTAACCTAAGGACATTACACACATCCATGCTCGAGGCAGGATTCGAACCTGCGACCGTAGTGGTCACGCGGTTCCAGACTGTAGCGCCTAGAACCGCTCGGCCATCCCGGCCGGCCTTCACGGAACAATCACGGGCAGCAACACTATTTTCAAGTCCCGAGGCTGGCTGGATTGACCACTTATACATTATATAGCCACGATTAAGGCCGCTGTCACCAATCAGAGAGGACCGAAACGACGCGTGCACAGAATGTGAGCTTGGTAGCTCATAGCAGCTCCGGCGGCCTCGGGACCGAGTGACGTCAGCTGGCGCGAGGGGCCGGCTCCACGTTTGAAACAGCCGCTCCCGCCTCCCTACAAGCGTTAAGCGTCCGCCGTTGCTCCCTTTCGACATCCAAAGCCCGTCCCCACGCCCTACGCAGTGTACACCCCTACGGTTTCTGCTGAAGTTGTTGCTGTTCATTTTAATCTCAGCCGCCTCTTTTACGTCGGAATCTCAGTATACTGACGCATGAGCCAAGACTCTCGTGTTTTGGAACTGTATTTTGTGTCCGTTTCTTCAGGAAATGTTTAGCTATGGCCGACTTGAGAAGCTCTGTTTGTTTAATATGTTTCTTCCGCTCAGTACAACGCTCTGCAACTGTGCGAATTGTCCTACCTATATAGATGTTTCCGCGCTCGCAAGAGACACCATACACACTGGGCACACGAAGAGCTGTGTTGTCTTTAACAGGACGCAACATATCTCGTATCTTGGGGGCGGGCCGGAACGAAGCTGCCTTCATTCCAAGTGTGGAACGTTTCTGACAGATCGAAGGTGTGAATTTTAATTTATTAAAAGAACTCGCAAAAACCTATTAATCTGTGAGCACAATAGCAATTAATCACAACTGAAATCATTTTACCTAGGTGTAACAATTTTTGAGGGTGTCGGATGCTCAATGGTTTTGTAATGTAAGAACAATCATTGGCACAACAGATAGCAGACTTCTGCTTGTTGGTAGGGGGCAGGATGTGTGCTATCGTCCACAGATCGTGGTGCCACACCAGAGTCGGTGACACACGTCGATACAACAGACATTAGCGATGTCTCGCTGCACTCCGCAACGCCGAATGGGAGAGGATGAAGAGGACACGCCCCCTCACTCAGCACAGCAGCACCCTCACGCGGAGGTCAACGTAGAGCCGAGCTTGGAAGTACTCTGCCCCAGTACGTGACCTCAACTGAAGCAGGAAACATAATCGAGTAGGACGGAAGAGTTACTTAAGTATCAGATGGGAATGACCTTTTGTAAATGTTAAACATTGTACTTCAAGAGAACAGTTTGTTCATTACTGCACCAGCGATGCTTTAACGCCCAGTAATATTTGTAAATTATCAAGCGCTGGTGTGGCAGAGGATTGTATCAGTGGAAAGTTAAGATGGTCGTTTTAATACTTCAGGTGTTCTACGTAATCTTTCCCCCAATTTGGATGCAGCCATGCAAAATAGTCAGGAAAGTTCTTCTTCAGGACGATGTGCGACTCGCGCGCCACATTCGTTCCTTCTTCGGTCTTGGCGATCCATCAGATACCCGGTCCCCAATTCAACTTTTTTCTGATAGGTTCGTATTTATAGCATCAAGTCTCATCGCTCATGACAATTTTTTTCCAGAAAAGAACTATCCGTGTTTCGCATTTCAGTCTTATCATATCAGGGATCGACGCTTTGTTTTTTTTCCCCCCAAGGTCTCCAGAGCTGATGTTGTACACCCTTTTCTCATAACAAAACATTCTTCAGAATTTGTCGAAAGCTTGATTTAGAGATGTTTTCTCCACTGATGTTTGTGACGCAACAACGGTGACACACTACGCTCACACGTTCCCTCCTTATCACTGTCTGCATCGACAGCCCTGCACCAGACGAAATTTGCCAATTTTTATGCTCTCAAAAAGATCATTTGTTTGGAGTGTAACAACGGCTGTTTTCGTACAGATCACTCATCAAATACTTTATTGTATTTTTTAAGCTTACTGTTAAAGGTTTCACTTTTCTTTACGTGTTATTCCAAAAACCGTAAACAGATCATAAGTCTTGTTGGTGTCGTATTTTTTATTACATTTTGGCACTGTACACTTAGAGATTACCATTTGATTGTTCAGCTTGTCTCTCCAGCACTTTAACAGAACGTGTCCATTCTTTATTATGTTCATATTACTATTTCCGGAAAGTAGAGTAAATCTTAAGTTATTTGACTTAGAAACTTTTCCACTAGTAGTTTGATACCAACATATACGTGGTGTCTGTTCTTTCGAACATGAAGTGGCCGACCGGTTCTAGGCGCTACAGACTGGAACCGCGCGACCGCTACGGTCGCAGGTTCGAATCCTGCCTCAGGCATGAATGTGTGTGATGTCCTTAGGTTAAGTTAGGTTTAAGTAGTTCTAGTTCTAGGGGACTGATGACCTCAGAAGTTAAGTCCCATAGTGCTCAGAGCCATTTGAACCATTTGTCGAACATGTATGAAAGAACAGACACCGTGAATCAAGTCACAAAGAGATTAATGACATTAGTTGACAGTGAGCTTTGATTTAAATCAATGGGGAAAGTTGAAAATTTGTGCCTAACTGCGATTCGAACCCAGGTCACCTGCTTGCTAGGCAAGTGCACTAACCACTTCGCCGTCCAGACACAGTGGTCATTGCAACTGCCCGGAGTACCCTATCACTCCTCTCTTCAGAGCCAAATTCTCTCAACTTATCCACGCACTACTAAATGTAGTGCTCCTTGCCCATTCTCGTCACTACTCCCGGCGTTTCACCTATTCGACCCTGGAGCGCATTCACACTGAAGAGAACATTGGTTGTTCTCGCGTTAATTACGAGGGTTGGAACTTAAATAGTGGCAACAATTTATCCACAACCGATACAAAATAATTACATGTTTGCACCTGTTACTGTCCTTCAAAGTAGTCACCAGCGTTGTGAAGAACCGTTTGCCAGCGATGTGGAAGGCGTAGTATACCGTTAGCAGAGCCTGTTCTGTTGATGGTGCGAATAGAGCGGTCTACTGCCTGTACAGTCTCTGGAATACTTCTGAAGCGACAGCCACGAAGTGGTTCCTTCATCTTCGGAATCAAATCAAAGTCTCTAGGACTTATGCACGGGTAGCATGGTGGATGGTACAGTACTTCCCAGTCACATCGACCGAGCAGAGCAGCCACAGCTTTCGCTGTATGTGCCCGCGCATTGTCGTGCAAAATGATGGGTGGGTTGCGCAGAAAGTGTCGTCGCTTCATTCGTAAAGCTGGTCGCAGGTGATGCTCCAAAAACGAACAGTAATACTGTGCATTGATGGTCTGCCGTGGAGGAACGTAATGCGTTAGGATAACACCATCACAGTCGTACACGAGAATCACCATAACTTTCACTATACTGGGGCTCTGACGCACTTTCGGCTTTCGCGGCGACACATAATGACACCATTCGTTGGAATGGCGTTTCAGGTTTGGCTTCGTGGCATTCGCTTCAGAACTGTTCCAGAGATTCGACAGGCAGTACACCGCTCCATTCGCATCATCAAGAGTTCAGGTTCTGCTAACCGTAAACTACGCCATCCACATCGCTGGCAACAGGTTCTACACAACGCTGGTGACTACTTTGAAGGACAGTAACATGAGCAAACATGTAACTCTTTTGTATCGGTTATGAATAAATAGTTGCCACTATTTAAGTTCCCACCCTCATATACAGGATGTTACAAAAAGGTACGGCCAAACTTTCAGGAAACATTCCTCACACACAAATAAAGAAAAGATGTTATGTGGACATGTGTCCAGAAACGCTTAATTTCCATGTTAGAGCTCATTTTAGTTTCGTCAGTATGTACTGTACTTCCTCGATTCACCGCCATGATTTCATACTGAATACTCTACCTGTGCTGCTAGAACATGTGCCTTTACAAGTACGACACAACATGTGGTTCATGTAAGATGGAGCTCCTGCACATTTCGGCCGAAGTGTTCGTACGCTTCTCAACAACAGATTCTGTGACCGATGGATTGGTAGAGGCGGACCAATTGTGTGTGTGTCAAATCGTATGGGACTTAACTGCTAAGATCATCAGCCCCTAAGCTTACACACTACTTTAACCTAAATTATCCTAAGGACAAACACACACACCCATGCCCGAGGGAGGACTCGAACCTCCGCCGCTACCAGCCGCAGCGGACCAATTCCATGGCCTCCACGCTCTCCTGACCTCAACCCTCTTAACTTTCACTTACGGGGAAATTTGAAAGCTCTTGTCTACGCAACCCCGGTACCAAATGTAGAGACTCTTCGTGCTCATATTGTGGACGGCTGTGATACAATACGCCATTCTCCAGGGCTGCATCAGCGCATCAGGGAGGGTGGATGCATGTATCCTCGCTAACGGAGGACATTTTGAACATTTCCTGTAACAAAGTGTTTGAAGTCACGCTGGTACGTTCTGTTGCTGTATGTTTCCATTCCATGATTAATGTGATTTGAAGAGAAGTAATAAAACGAGCTCTAACATGGAAAGTAAGCGTTTCCTGACCATGTCCACATAACATATTTCTTTCTTCGTGTGTGAGGAATGTTTCCTGCTAGTTTGGCCGTACCTTTTTGTAACACCCTGTATATGTGGTGTCTGTCCTTTTGGACACGTCCTCGCCTTGATTAAATATGTGGTGTCTCTTCTTTTGGACGTGTCGAAAAGAACAGACACTACATATTTAGTTAAGGTGAGGAAAACTAATTGATCACTTCAGTGCGGATGCACATTACACTCGAACTCTTACGGGAAACGGCGAAATGCCGCGAGTAATGGGCATGAGGCATTACATCAGCAGCGTCAATGGAAACTAAGAATTTGGGTCTGACAGGAGACGTGCTAGGGGAATCTGTGAGGCTGCGATGACCACTGTGTACGGATAGTGCAGTGTTCAGCGCATCTGATTAGTGCCGGCACGGTAGCTCAGCGTGTTTGGTCTGGTCTGGCTGGTCTCTGTAATAAAGAACTGAGTGAAGGGGTCAACAACGAACTTCAAAGGATATCATGTAAAGTCCGCTACGACCCCATGCAACGAAGAAAATGTAAAAAGGAAAAAAAGGTTAGTAAGCAAGACACCTGGGTTCGAAGCCCGGTCCAGCACAAATTTTCGACTTACCCCACTAATTTAAATCAATTCTCAATGGCAGCTGAAGTCATTAATTTATTTGTGTTTTGATTATTTACGTAGCGTTTGCGTACGTTACAGTTACATTAAAAGTTACTTTCGGGTTGGAACAAATTAATTAACAGACGCTATTATTAAGTGAGTGCTGAGTTCTTATTGTAAGCGGAAGTAGTTAACTTTTTATGTTACATCAAACACCTGAAGCACTAGTCTGTAGGCCTAATTTTTCCTGCTCGTAAATAACGAAAATTCATGAAGTATAGAGTGTGTTAAGTGATTTTATTACATTTTTAAGCGAGTAGTCTGTGTTTCGATGTGTGATAAGTGATGGTTCAAATGGCCCTGAGCACTATGGGACTTAACATCTGAGGTCATCAGCCCCCTAGAACTTAGAACTACTTAAACCTAACTAACCTAAGGACATCACACACATCCATGCCCGAGGCAGGATTCGAACCTGCGACCGTAGCAGCAACGCGGTTCCGGACTGAAGCGCCTAGAACCACTCAGGTATGCGTAGACAGTGGCGTTCTGTACACTTGGGTAACTGTGGTGGAGAACTGAATGTGGAACTTAGTGAGTCCGGGAACAGTAGGCTCTAAACAATATCGCTGAACAGTACGCAAGGATTTGTACCCTTGAGGCTGAATTCGAACACGTGAAATTGACGCTGAATGGAGAAAACATCGCTGGAACTGAGTACAATAAGAAATAAAGAGCAAAATGGCAGCGCCTTCATCTACATTTTGAGAGTACCGAATAAATTTGAATTGTTATCTGAAGTAGGAGGTGAAGGGCCTCATCCAGCTGTAGATCGCAGAACGATGCAGCAGACATCTAGCGAAGAAACTATGTGTAGGTCGGTACCAAACGAGAATAGGAAGAAAAGAATGCTGCTGCTACGTAGTAGCCATAGAAGGGATGTAGGCTAGACGATACACGACATATTAGGAATAAGGTGCCAGGTCACAAGTATTGAGAAGCCAAGTGGCAGCCTTAGTCAGGTCACAAAGGACATACTGAATCTGTGAAAAGGTTTTGACGATGGGGATCAGGTTACTGAAGAATGGGGAGCGGGGAACAGCGTGGATAAGGACAGTGGTTGTAGCACTAGGGATGAACTGAATGAAATAGAAGTAGCAACCACACACAAAAATCCGAGTTTTGCGGAGGTCCTGAAGCGTGTGACCTGCCCTGCGGTAACTCTGCTGTGAGGCACGTAACACTGAGCTAAGCAGGCTGCTGCCGACTGAACTGAAATCGCATATGAGTTGAGTGGGGGGTTGAGGACAATCACACAAACCAAGTTCCCTGTGATAGCTGGTGTTAGAGAGGTACCCTTTTTAGATTATAATCGAGATTCATGCACAATGTTTCGAAAGAAGTCAACATAACAGAAGAACCCGGCAAAGTGCTTAAAAATGCATGAAATAGTAAAGTAAGCTTATTTCATAAAAAAAAAATTAGGGGATGGTTAATAAGGTAGAAGAGATCCTCCTTAGCTTAGAGAGCTCTGCAAAGATAGAGATCCTGTACGTATCATAGCGAAAGACAAGTTGAATTATAAAAGATTACTCTCTAGTCTTCCCCCATGAACCATAGACCTTTCCGGGGTGGGGTGGCTGGCGTGCCTCAGCTATACAGATAGCCGTACCGTAGGTGCAACCGCAACGGAGAGGTATCGGTTGAGAGGCCACACAAACATGTGGTTCCTGAAGAGGGGCAGCAGCCTTTTCAGTAGTTGCAGGGGCAACAGTCTAGACGATTGACTGACCTGGCCTTGTAACATCGACCAAAACGGCTTTGCTGTGCTGATATTGCGAACGGCTGAAAGTAAGGGGAAACTACAGCTCTAATTTTTCCCCAGGGCATGCAGCTCTACGGTATGGTTAAATGATGATGTCACCATGTTGGGTGAAATATTCTGGAGATAAATTAGTACTCCATTCGGATCTGTGGGTGGGGACTACCCAGGAAGATGTCAAAAAAATGGTTCAAATGGCTCTAAGCATTATGGAACTTAACATCTGAGGTCATCAGTCCCCTAGACTTAGAACTACATAAACCTAACTAACCTAAGGACATCACACACATCCATACCCGAGGCAGGACTCGAACCTGCGACCGTAGTAGCCGCGCGGTTCCGGATTCAAGAGACTAGAACCACTCGGCCACAACGGCCGACTAGGAATATATCGTCATCAGGAAAAATAACAATGGCGTTCTAGCGTGTAAACGTATATCCCTTAATCCGGCACGTAGCTTAGAAAATTTAAAAAGAAAAAGGGATAGTTTGAAGTTAGATATAGTATAAATTAGTTAAGTTCGGTGTCAGGAAGAACACAACTTCTGGTAAGGTTGATTCAGGGTTATAAATAAAAAATCAAATAAGGGTAATGCAGGAGCAGGTTTAACAATAGGTAAGAAAATACGACTGCGGGTAAGCTGCTAAACCCATCCCTACCACAATAGTATAAATTTATGTGTCAACTAGCTCTGTAGATGATGAAGAGACTGAAGAAATGTATGATGCGATAAAAGAAATTATTCCGATAGTTAAGGGAGACGAAAATTTAATTGTGGTGGAGGAACGGATTTAGATAGTAGGGAAAGGAAGAGAAAAAAAATTGTAAGTGAATATGGACTACCGGCAGTTGTGGCCGAGTGGTTCTAGGCGTTTCACTCTGGAACCGCGCGACCGCTACGGTCGCAGGTTCGAATCCTGCCTCGGGAATGGCTGTGTGTGATGTCCGTAGGTCAGTTAGGATTAAGTAGTTCTAAGTTCTACGGGACTGATGACCTCAGATGTTAAGTCCCATATTTCTTAGAGCCATTTGAACCATTTAATCTTTTCTGAAAGTATTTGTATGCAGTGTAGCCATGTATGGAAGTGAAGCATGGACGATAAACAGTTTAAACAAGAAGAGACTAGAAGCTTTTGAAATGTGGAGCTGCAGAAGAATGATTATGATTAAATGCGTAGATCATGTAACTAATGAGGAGCTACTGAATAGAACCGGGGAAAAAAGAAGTTTTTGGCACAAGTTGACCAAAAGAAAGGCTCGGTTGGTAGGTCACATTCCAAGACGTCAAATTATCACCAGTTTAGTACTGGATGGAAGCGTTGGGGGGTGGGGGGTTAAAAATCGTAGAGGGAGACCAAGAGATTCCGAAGGCTGTAGGATGCAGTAGTTATTTGGAGATGAAGAGGCTCGTACAGGATAGAGTAGCGTGGAGATCTGTATCAAACAAGTCTTCGGAGTGAAGACTACGACAACAACAACAACAACAACAATAGCAAGACTCTGGTGTCTTACTCTTGCAAATTTCGTATGGAAAAGGAGGAAGTATTACGTATATTGAGACTGAACACAAGTTCAAAAACACTTGACATCTAGATTTTGAAGTGATCAGCATATAGAACTGTGTGATTGTGAATTTAAAATGAAAAATAGATCTCTTTTAATTGTACCTGTTATAGATCCCCACTGGTAAATTTCGAAAAGTTTATGAAGGGTCTGGATTCCTTACTAAGACAGCAGCAAGCAATTAACAGTGACTTCAATGTAAATTTTCTGTAGGATAATAAAATTGGTCTGAGATCGTTACTTGATCCTACAACCTGATATCAGTACTTAACTTTCCAACAATGGTGCATAAAGACAATAGGCTCCTCATTGATAATGTTTACTTGGTGAAATTCAAAGTAAAAGAAAAATCTTTACCGAGTAACAAACGTTGTCTCTGATCATGGTAAACAGTTAGGATAAATGAGATAGCGCCTTAAGAGCATTATTACTCCTCAGTGGATATCAGTTGGAATAATTAATGGGTCAAGGACAAATGTTTCGAAGAATAGTTTACGAGAGGTGACCTGCAATGAAATTTATAATGATCTAAATGCTAACGTAAAATTTAATATATTTCATGAGAAATTCATCTCGTTACTTGAAAATAGCTTGCTTCGTAAGCTAATAAGCAATGATGTTAAACACCCACGTAAAAGATATGGATCACTGGAGAGCTTAAAGTAGCATATGAAAGGAAAGGGAAATGTATCCGCTGGCAAGAAAAATTTGAGATCTTGCAGTAGTTGCACACTACAAAAACGACTCAAAATTACTATGAAGAGTTATTAAAAACCAAGTCACATTCACATAATGTTCTAGATGAGTAATGTCGACAGTAGATTTAAGACTACGTATAATGTAGTGAAACGATGGATAGGTCAAGCAGCCACAGAACTGGATAACACCACTAATGAACTAAATGGAAGGGCTGTAAATAATGAGTAAATAAGTATAATACTAAAGATAGAGATGAACAGTCCAAGAGAAAAATTGGTGCAGTATTTTGAAACAGTAACTCTCATAAAATTCGGTCATATAAATGTATCACTAACTACTCCTTCTGCAATTAAGAAAATCATATATGTCTCAGAAATTAAAGGTCGTTTAGATTTGGTAGTATTGCCAATAGGTGCTAAAGATTTGTACGATAATAATAAGTCCTGTTTTACCTGAAAAATGTAATGCATCACTAACTCAAGGCATTTTTCCAAAGAGACTGAAATACGCTAATGTTAAACCCCTCTTTGAAGAACTATCAACCTGTTTCACTACTGACATCATTTTCCAAAACTTTTCTGAAGGTGATGTATTGTAGAATAATATCTCCCCTGAGCTGCAATAATATCCTCAGAAAATCACTTTGGATTTCAGAAGAGTTACTCTAGTGAGAAAGTCATTTACGGGTATAGTCGCCAAATTTTACAAGCATTAGTAGTAAAATATCGTCGGCTGGTCTCTCCTGCGACCTATCTAAGGAACTGGATTGCGTGAATCACAATTTTCTCCTAGATGAATTGAATTTTTATGGGATTATTGGTACAGCCAACCAGTGGATAATGAAATATCTAACCGAAAGAAAGCAAAAAACTGTACTTAGTAATTCACCAATGTAGTCTGGGGACTTACTCTGTCTGGGCAGAAATCTCATATTGCCAAAGCTCAGTCTGAGGTCTGATAGTGTTCTTCATATATGTAGATGATCTTCCGTCCAAAATACGACGGAGGGAATTAGTTCTCTTTGCAGATGACACTAGTATTGTAATCAATCGTAGCTTACGTGTAGTAACAGAAGAAATGGTAGACAACCTACTTAATAGTTTCAGTGAGCGGTTTACTGGGAATGGACTGCTCTTGGTTTTAAAAAGACTCTACACATTCAGTTATGCACATTTCGGGTGTACTACACCAGTGATAAGTGTAATACATAGTAAGAAAAAATAAATAGGGTGAAAACTTAAAAATTCCTACGTGTTCAGTTTGATGGGAATTTAAACTGGATAAAGCACGTTTTGGAACTCCTAAAATAACTTAGTCCAGCCACATTTGCAGTTAGAATCATTGCAAATCTTGGGGAGAGCAAAATCAGGAACTCGACATATTTTGCATACTTTCTTTCAGTAATATCATATGGAATAATGTTCTAGGGTAATTAATCTTTAAGAAAGGCAGTCTTCTTCGCTCAAAAATGCGTTGTAAGAATAATATGTGGTGATCACCCACAATCATTTTATAGATGTCTGTCTAAAGAGTTGAGTATTCTGACTACTGCTTCACGGTATACTCATTCCCTCATGAAATTTGCTATACACAATCCACTGCAGTTCAAAAGCGATGATGATGTGCATAATTACAGTACCAGAAGAAAAAATAACAATCGTTACTCTATGTTAAGGCGGTCTTTAGCACAAAAGGGGCGCAAAATACTGCAACAAAAATGTTTAATAACTTACGCAGCGGTCTTTATCACAAAAGGAGTGCAAAATGCTGCAACAAAAATGTTTAATAACTTACGCAGTGATATAAAATGTCTGACTGACAGGGAAGTAAAATTTGAAAACAAACTGAAAAAGTTACTCGTTGAGAAATCCTTCTACTCCGTAGAAAAATTTCTATTATTATAATTATTTACTAACTTATATCTGTATATTACTAATAATGAAAACGAAAAAAGCTCATAAATGTTCAGCGTGTAGCCATATTTACAAATTAATTTGCGACATGAATGTAAAATGACTCGTTGCATATCATCACAATTTATCGTGCAAGTGATCCATGGAACATGAAACTAGCTACCTAACTAAACCACTACTGACTGGTCGAATGTACATAGTTGTTCACAGATATTAGTTCAACCTGACATCGTAGTTACTGCTCTAACGTTGCTTACACGCCTGAAATAAAATCAATCTCAGATGTTTTTGGACGGACGGTTGAGTGTTAAGTTTCTACGGTGAAACTTGAGAACTGTTGCAGATGTCTAACTAGTAGCAATGATGCTGCAGTACTAGCCAGGTAAAAATAAAGAAAACAAAACACGTGCTAATTGCATGAGTGCAGTTCTTCTAGGTAAGATACGGGAATGCAGTTCACTATGAACGACACTGAACTCCCATCCACCGGCCAGTGTGGCCGAGCTGGTCTAGGCGCAACAGTCTGGAACCGCGCGACCGCTACGGTCGCTGGTTCGAATCGTGCCTCGGGCATGGATGTGTGTGATGTCCTTCGGTTAGTTAGGTTACTAGGGTACTGATGACCTCAGAAGTTAAGTCCCATAGTGCTCAGAACCATTTGAACCATTTTTGAACTCCCATTCCGCCTACTCACAAAAGCCGATTTTTTTGCATTTCAATTTCTAACGTGTGTATGTAGTCCAGTAGTGCAGAATCAAGTGTATAGATGACGTTCAGTTCTGCGATACCCACACACTTATCACAAATAAGAGCGGATTGAACTTCCCTGTGAAACTGCACTTATGAGTAGGATATGACTAGGTAATCGCCCTATAGTCGCGGAAAGAATGTCTTAATTTAGTGACTGAAATGTATGTCTGGCTTCCCCGAGATCTTCAGCAGCGCTTCTGCACTGACGAACAGTGTTTAGCACTCACGGTCGGCGCTATTCAACGATCACAAACTGCACCCGGTACTGATAGCATTTCAGCTGTAATAAGTGGGCAGGTATTCCTCGCGGGCATATTACCTCAAATCACCGTTTGCATCCTCTCTCTGCTACTAACCGTAATTGGCTGTCCCCTGCGTAAGACTATCCGTGATAAGAAAGCAAGGCTTAACATCAGACGCACATACTGATACTAACTTTGCGTGAAAGATCAACGGTACTAAAAGTTTTTCTGTGTCACTGCACATTAGAATTAAAATTCAGTTTTCTCTACCACTTTATAAGATGCATTGCAAATATACAACATATCAGAATCTATTTCTTTCCTCGCAAAGTCTAACACATTTTTATCTCAACTTTCGTATGTTCACTGAAATATACAAACAATTCTGTAACAGAGGATTTTAGGAAGTTTTAGTTTTTTCCTACAGTTTCGTTCTTTTCATTTCAATGTCATGTTTGAACTACAAATTTAATACGATATTCATCCTTAGTTTCTGTACACTCTTCGTCACAATTAAATCATGTTCTTGTCTTTACAGAGTACTCATTCGCCCAGAGAGCAGAATTATTTCGTCAGTCTTCAATATTAAAGGTATAGAAGTGAATTAACAAAACAGACCTTTAGTTAGCAGTGGTTATTACTTCAGCGAAAATATGGATTCAATTAATAATGAGAGTATGAATCAACGTGGTTTTGCAGTACGTAGTCATAGTGCCGCTTACTGAGTAAAAGAGGCTACCTGAGTGAACGAATAAGAAGCCAGCTTTTCCATTTAGCCCACCGCTACAAAACAACAGCTAAATAAGCAAAGGCTATCTCTACATTCAGTGAATGGTGGAAAGGAAGGCAGGCAGATAAAATAATTGCGTATGGAAAAAGACAAAACCTCTCTCTACATTTAGCGCAAGGTGAACACGAAGAGCTGGGGATTCTGACATTGACGACTCAGTATGAAGGGTGGTCCATTGATAGTGACCGGGCCAAATATCTCACGAAATAAGCATCAAACGAAAAAAGTACAAAGAACGAAACTCGTCTAGCTTGAAGGGGGAAACCAGATGGCTCTATGGTTGGCCCGCTAGATGTCGCTTCCATATGTCAAACGGATATCAACTGCGTTTTTTTTTAAATGGGAACTCCCATTTTTATTACATATTCGTGCACTACGTAAAGAAATATGAATGTTTTAGTTGACCACTTTTTTATCTTTGTAATAGATGGCGCTGTAATAGTCACAAACTATAAGTACGTAGTATCACGTAACATTCCGCCAATGCCGACGGTATTTGCTTCGTGATACATTGGACGTGTTAAAATGGACCGTTTAACAATTGCGGAAAAGGTCGATATCGTGTTGATGTATGGCTATTGTGATTAAAATGCCCAACCGGTGTGTGCTATGTATGCTGCTCGGTATCCTGGACGACATCATCCAAATGTCCGGACCGTTCGCCGGATAGATACGTTATTTAAAGAAACAGGAAGTGTTCAGCCACATGTGAAACGTCAACCACGACCTGCAACAAATGATAATACCCAAGTAGGTGTTTTAGCTGCTGTCGCGACTAATCCGCACATCAGTAGCACACAAATTGCGTGAGAATCGGGAATCTCAGAAACGTCGGTGTGGAGAATGCTACATCAACATCGATTGCACCCGTACCATATGTCTATGCACCAGGAATTGCATGGCGACGACTTTGTACGTCGTGTACAGTTCTGCCACTGGGCACAAGAGAAATTACGCGACGATGACAGATTTTTTGCACGCGTTCTATTTAGCGACGAAGCGTCATTCACCAACAGCGGTAACGTAAACCGGCATAACATGAACTATTGGGCAACGGAAAATCCACGATGGCTGCGACAAGTGGAACATCAGCGACCTTGGCACGTTATGTATGGTGAGGCATCATGGGAGGAACTCCCCCATTTTATCGATGGCAATTAAATGGTGCAATGTATGCTGATTTCCTACGTAATGTTCTACCGATGTTACTACAAGATGTTTCACTGCGTGACAGAATGACAATGTACTTCCTACATGATGGATGTCCGGCACATACCTCGCGTGCGGTTAAAGCGGTATTGAATAGCATATTTCATGATAGGTGGATTGGTCGTCGAAGCACCATACCATGGCCCGCACATTCACCGGATCTGACGTCCCCGGATTTCTTTCTGTGGGGAAAGTTGAAGGATACTTGCTATCGTGATCCACCGACAACGCCTGACAACATGCGTCAGCGCATTGTCAATGCTTTTGCGAACGTTACGGAAGTCGAACTATTCGCTGTTGAGAGGAATGTCATTACACGTATTACCAAATGCACTGAGGTTGAAGGACATCATTTTGAGCATTTATTGCATTAATGTGGTATTTACAGGTAATCACGCTGTAACAGCATGCGTTCTCAGAAATGATAAGTTCACAAAGGTACATCTATTACATTCGAACAACCGAAATAAAATGTTCAAACGTACCTACGTTCTGTATTTTAATTTAAAAAACCTACCTGTTACCAAATGCTCGTCTAAAATTGTGAGCCATTTGTTTGTGACTATTACAGCGCCATCTATCATAAAGCGAAAAAAGTGGTCCAACTAAAACATTCATATTTCTTTTCGTACTACACGAATATGTAGTAACAAATGGAGGTTCCTATTTTTAAAAAAAACGCAGTTGATATTCGTTTGACCTATGGCAGCGCTATTTAGCGGGCCAACCATAGCGCCATCCGGTTTTCCCCTTCAAGCTAGACTAGTTTAGTTCTTTGTAGTTTTTTCGTTTGACGCTTATTTCGTGAGATATTTGGCCCGGTCACGATCAATGGACCACCCTATATATATATATATATATATATATATATATATATATATATATATATATATATATATATATATATATATTCTTTACTATCGTTTCATTTTGTACAAAATCCCTCTCTCTTGTTCTTCCACAGTGAATATCTTGAGGACACAAAACCTTTTTGTCTTCACAGATGGTCAAAAGAGTGAATGATGGTACGTGCAGGAACCATTATTTATAAAAACTGTTGAGGATGTTGTACTGTGGGACAGCTTAGTACGTGGAAACATGAAAGTGATCAGTAGCTAGTTTATATACACGATACGATACGTCTGACCTGTACGGAGATATACACTATGGATGCACGAGTACAGTTGGTAGACGCATACTTGACGACACATGGAAGTTTTGGGTGTGGCCGTGAGTCGTGCACGGATCCCCAAATGGTAAGGCGACCGCTTGCGATAAGCAGGAAATCCAGGTTCGAGTTCCGGTCTGGCACAAATTTTCATTCTCGTCATTCCATTCTACAGCTGATGGTAGTCCTTATTCACAATTTCGAATTCATTTGATGTGAGTAGCTAGTTTAGTATATCCGCACCAATACCCCCCAAGACACCTGCCAGTTCGTGGCAGAGGGTACTCCTCGGACCGCAGACTGATCCACTCTTCCCGTTTCCATTCTCGGATCTACGTGGGAAGAAAGGTTGTCGGCAAGCATCTGTATTAGCTGTAACTTTTCTCGCTGTGGTCATTTGGCGAGACGTATGTGGGAAGAAGTAACTCGTTGTCCGACTCTTCTCGGAAAGTTCTCTGTCGGAATTTTGATAGTAAACCTCTCCGTGATCCACAACACCTGGAGTTTGTTGAGCATCTCCGTACTCTCCGTGATGCACAACGCTCCCCGTTAAACGGGGAGCTCTCTGTAACGCTCTCAAGCCGAATAAACTAACCGGTGACGAAGCGTGCCGGTCTTCGTTGGATTTTCTCTACCTTCTACATTAATTCTACCAGGTAAGGGTCTCAGAGTGATGAGCAGTATACACGAATCAGTTGAACAAATGTTATGTAAGCTATTTCTTCGTGAATGAGTTACATTTCATTAAGATTCGTCCTATGAATCTCAGTCCGTCATCTGCGTTCTCAACCATTTGCTCTATGTGGTCATTCCCCTTATGGTCGATGTGGTTGGCTGCTCCTAGATTTTTATAGCCTACTGATTCAATGATTGAGCCATGAGTAGTATAGTGGTACACAGTGGATTTCTTCTCCTATGACTACACGAAATGCTACACCATGGGACACATGCGAAACTTTCGCACTTTTCTAGCTTTAAATAATGACAGTACTTGGATTAAGTGTAGTTGTTGGGATAAGGGTGATTGTGGGAATGAAGAGACAATGTCTTTAAAAATGAACCGAATTAAGTGAAATAGTAATCATGATTTACGATACATCATCTTTGTATATACATTTCCATCCACATAATTTTGAACAAACTTCTTAACAGAGCATTACAGTCCCTCGGAGTAACGATACTTGAGGAAAGATAGTAATCTTCATGAACTTTTCGTTTTTCATTTTATTTAAGGGATAAAGGCAGTGATAATGAACTACCGCAGTGATCACAGTTATTATCTATGATAATGCTGCAAACAAACTATCCCGTAAATAAGTACTTTAAAACAAAGAAAATGGTATTTTTAACAAGATAACATGAAAAAGGGGTCTCTTACTCGTGACTAATAAGTTAGTAAACAGATTTTGATTTTGCTGAGCAATAGTCATACAGTAATTTTTAAATGAACTCACCACAATTTGACTCTATTGTTGTTTATTTAATTACGACCTAGGTTTCGGCTTTTTATGCCATTTACAAGTGATTGAGTTTATATGATTAAAATACACTCCTGGAAATGGAAAAAAGAACACATTGACACCGGTGTGTCAGACCCACCATACTTGCTCCGGACACTGCGAGAGGGCTGTACAAGCAATGATCACACGCACGGCACAGCGGACACACCAGGAACCGCGGTGTTGGCCGTCGAATGGCGCTAGCTGCGCAGCATTTGTGCACCGCCGCCGTCAGTGTCAGCCAGTTTGCCGTGGCATACGGAGCTCCATCGTAGTCTTTAACACTGGTAGCATGCCGCGACAGCGTGGGCGTGAACCGTATGTGCAGTTGACGGACTTTGAGCGAGGGCGTATAGTGGGCATGCGGGAGGCCGGGTGGACGTACCGCCGAATTGCTCAACACGTGGGGCGTGAGGTCTCCACAGTACATCTATGTTGTCGCCAGTGGTCGGCTGAAGGTGCACGTGCCCGTCGACCTGGGACCAGACCGCAGCGACGCACGGATGCACGCCAAGACCGTAGGATCCTACGCAGTGCCGTAGGGGACCGCACCGCCACTTCCCAGCAAATTAGGGACACTGTGGCTCCTGGGGTATCGGCGAGGACCATTCGCAACCGTCTCCATGAAGCTGGGCTACGGTCCCGCACACCGTTAGGCCGTCTTCCGCTCACGCCCCAACATCGTGCAGCCCGCCTCCAGTGGTGTCGCGACAGGCGTGAATGGAGGGACGAATGGAGACGTGTCGCCTTCAGCGATGAGAGTCGCTTCTGCCGTGGTGCCAATGATGGTCGTATGCGTGTTTGGCGCCGTGCAGGTGAGCGCCACAATCAGGACTGCATACGACCGAGGCACACAGGGCCAACACCCGGCATCATGGTGTGGGGAGCGATCTCCTACATTGGCCGTACACCACTGGTGATCGTCGAGGGGACACTGAATAGTGCACGGTACATCCAAACCGTCATCGAACCCATCGTTCTACCATTCCTAGACCGGCAAGGGAACTTGCTGTTCCAACAGGACAATGCACGTCCGCATGTATCCCGTGCCACCCAACGTGCTCTAGAAGGTGTAAGTCAACTACCCTGGCCAGCAAGATCTCCGGATCTGTCCCCCATTGAGCATGTTTGGGACTGGATGAAGCGTCGTCTCACGCGGTCTGCACGTCCAGCACGAACGCTGGTCCAACTGAGGCGCCAGGTGGAAATGACATGGCAAGCCGTTCCACAGGACTACATCCAGCATCTCTACGATCGTCTCCATGGGAGAATAGCAGCCTGCATTGCTGCGAAAGGTGGATATACACTGTACTAGTGCCGACATTGTGCATGCTCTGTTGCCTGTGTCTATGTGCCTGTGGTTCTGTCAGTGTGATCATGTGATGTATCTGACCCCAGGAATGTGTCAATAAAGTTTCCCCTTCCTGGGACAATGAATTCACGGTGTTCTTATTTCAATTTCCAGGAGTGTATATTGCTTGATACCCTGCAATGTATATTAATGACATAAACTGTTTCATTTGAAATGGCATAAAAAGCCGAAACGCAGGTCCTAACTAAATAAACAACAATACAGTCAAATGGCTGTGTGTTAATTTAAAATGCCGTTTTGAATACTGGTAGTTAAGAGTCTATCCTAAAATTTTCCATAAATAATAAGTTTCAGCGTGAAATCGGTAAGCCATGTGAGAAGCCGGTTAAGAAGCCTTTCCAACGATAATTCCTTAAACCCTGTACAATTAATATGCGTTAAGAGAAAGGGATGTTGGCTTGAGAAATAATACATGCACTGTGTGATCAAAAGTATTCGGACACCTCCAAAAACATACGTTTTTCATATTAGGTGCATAGTGTTGCCACCTACTGCCAGATGCTCCACATCAGCGACCTCAGTAGTCAGTAAACATCGTGAGAGAGTAGAATGAGGGCGCTCCGCGGAACTCACGGACTTCGAACATGGTCAGGTGCCTGGGTGTCACTTGTGTCATACGTCTGTACGCGAGATTTCCACACTCCTGAACATCCCCAGGTCCACAGTTTCCGATGTGATAGTGAAGTGGAAAGCTGAAGGGACATGAACAGCACAACAGCGTGCAGTCCGACCTCGTCTGTTGATTGCCAGAGACCGTCGTAATGCGTAATAGGCAGACATCTATCCAGACCAGCACACAAGAATTCCAAACTGCATCAGAATCCACTGCAAGTACTACGACAGTTAGGCGGGAGGTGACAAAACTTGGATTTCATGGTCCAGCGGCTGCTCATAAACCACATATGACGTCGGTAAATGCCAAACGACGCCTCCCTTAGGGTAAGGAGCATAAGCATTGGACGATTCAACAATGGAAAAACGTTATATGGAGTGACGAATCACGGTACACAATGTGGCGATCAGATGGAAGGGTGTGGGTACGGCGAATGTCCGGTGAACATTATGTGCCAGCGTGTGTAGTGCCAACAGTAAAATTCGGAGGCTGTGGTGTTATGGTGTGGTTGTGTTTTTCATGGAGGGGGCTTGCACCCGTTGTTGTTTTGCGTGGCTCTATCACAGAACAGATCTACAGTGATGTTTTAAGCACCTTCCTGCTTCCCACTGTTGAAGAGCAATTCGGGGATGGCGATCGAGCACCTGTTCATAATGCACGTCCTATGGCGGAGCAGTTACACGACAATAACATCCCTGTAGTGGACTGGCCTGCACAGAGTCTTGACCTGAATCCTTCGGGATGTTTTGAAACGCAGACTTCTTGCCAGGCGCACCGACCGACATCAGTAACTCTCCTCAGTGCAGTACTCCGTGAAGAATGGGCTGCCATTCCCCAAGAAACCGTCCAGCACCTGATTGAACGTATATATGCGAGAGTGGAAGCTGTCATCAAAGCTAAGCGTGGGCCAACACTATACTGAATTCCAGCGTTACCGATGGAGGGCGCCACGAACCTGTAAGTCATTTTCAGCCAGGTGTCCGGACACTTTTGATCACATAGTGTATGATTTATTTACGTCCAGGTTCAATTCGTCCACCATTCATCAGTCCTCTGTTGGTCCTTCCGGCATTGCTGTCTTCATATAGATAGCGACATCATCTTTGAACAGCTTCACGTATATATACTTCTAAATGGTAAATTTCTTGTGGTATTTCTGAGATTACCTTTAGATTTGTAGATTTTATTTTGTTAAGTGCGACATGTTAAGTTCTATGTTCAAGAAAGTTGATTCCGGTCGCTAATTTGGTTCGATACTCGATAATCTCGTAATTATTCCTCTAAAGAGCAGTGTGGGACTGTATCTAATGCCTTCCTGAACTCAAGGACACTGCACCAACCTGAGCACCGAAGTCTACAGTGCTATGTTTCATGATAATTGAATGATTTGATCAAGAGAAAGAGTTTCACAAACTTAGCAAGTTCATAATGCGTTTTGTATACCTCTGGCCCTGCGCAAGCAGTTATTCGGCTCTACATTGATAGAGTTTTTGGATGTCCACTGTGAGGGAAGTATGCCCCATTGGCGCCTTAGGCCCAAAAGTCCTGAATTGGGGAGAGATCCGGATATTAGGGTTTGTCAACCGCGAAGGAAAGAAGTATGAGGGCAGGCATTATCCTGCTGAAATGTAAGGCCAGTATGGCTTGCAATGAAGGGCAATAACACAGAGCGTAGAATAGCGTCGACGTATCACTGTGCTGAAATGGTGCCACGGATGAAAACCAAACTGGCCCTTCTACGAAAAGAAATGGCACCCCCGACCATCATACCTGCCTGTCGGGCCGTTTGGCGAGCTACAGTCCCATTGTTATCCCCCCACTGACTGGGGCGCCTCCAGACACGTCTTCGACCTAAATTCTCACTAAGTAGAATTTTCTTCAGTGATGAGTCCTGCTTCAAAATGAGCGCAGAAGACGTGTCTGCAGACGCCACGGACAACGGAGGGATACCAACCTGAATGTTGGCCGCCATACGGCCCGAAGCCAGGAGTGATGGTCTGGAATGCCATTTCATTTCACATCCAGAGCCCATTGTTTGTCATCCGCTGGACACTTAGAACACAGCGGTATCTCGACGACATTGTACGCCCCGTTTTGTTGCCTTCCGTGGCAAGCAAACCTGGGCTTGCATGTCAGCAAAGTAATACCCGCACTTACACGGCGACCGTTTGCATTGCTTGTCGTCGTGCTTGCCGAACCATACCTCGGCCAGATAGATCGCCAGATGTCTCTTACTTGGGATCGTTTGCAGCATTACGGCCGAGGCCTTCCAAACGCCTCGGGATTTTCGCAATCTAACTCGCCAGTTGGACAAAATGAAGCACAATATCTCTCAAGAGGACATCATACAACTCTATCGACCATTTCCAAGCCGACTAACTGCCTGTAAAAGACCAGAGGTGCGCCAGAGTGTTATTGACGTGCACAATTTGTGAAGCTCTTTCTCTTGCACACATCATCTAATTTTTGTGAAATTCGAATTATTTGTTTGTCTGTACGTGTACATCGCATCTACCGATTACCAACCCATTCTAATAATTCCTTCGTGTGCATCGTTTTTTTTTTTTTGTGTTACGGTGTACGTGAACATAAAAGACATTCCATAATTATACATCAGATTGACATCAACTATATAAACCCTTAATTATGTGTATCTGTCCGACGGCCGTTCATGAAAACGCTTTTTCTTCAGTCGCTAGGCATTCTCCGTTGCTCGAGCGACCTACGATAAACTGGAAATACTTCAAAGCCAGCGCATTCTTCCACGTTTTTCAGCTGTGGATTGAACGAGAGAAAGGCAGCGGTGTCCATCACAGTGGCACAGCGAAATGCCTTCCACAGCCCGCACAGAGCGTGAGGCGCGAATTGCATCTGTAAATGGGGGATGGGAGGAAGGGAGGGGGTGGAGCAGATAAAGCAGATGCGTGCAGCGCCCGCCAGTCACGGACGCGGACCTGAGCGAGGGAGAGATGACTGGAGCGATCAGACAGCCTCCAGCTGTTCCAGGAAGCGGGCACAATGCGCGGACTCCCGGGAACACGCCAGCGCGACTGCCGCTGGGTTTCCAGCCTGACGTAGACGCAGTGTGAGGAGTGTTACATCACAGGTCGACGCGGAATCTATAAACGCTAGTAGCACGAATGCATATTATTACTGACTCTTGTAATTAACGGAATTCCCATATTTAAGGTCAGGGGGATGGAATGTGACTGACGTGTTCCCTTGAACGAATGCTTCGATCACCCTAAGTTCTTTTAAATCTGGAAAAATTAAAATCTAGGCTGGTTCTGAGTCTCAGTTTCTTCTGATAAGGAACAGCGCGATTTCTCGAGAAAATAACGACAGTTCTATTGAAAAGTTGCTGCACTTAACCGCAGCGAGATATAGAGTAAGGAGTAGCTAGGTGGCTGAACACCACAATAGCAAAGAGCGTTTCACAAAGGAAACTACGAGTAGTCATAATTACGAAAATTCACACGCATTTTCAAAGGAAATGTACACTACTGGCTATTAAAATTGCTACACCACGAAGATGACGTGCTACAGACGCGAAATTAAACCGGCGGGAAGAAGATGCTATGATATGCAAATGAGTAGCTTTTCAGAGCATTCACACAAGGTTGGCGCCGGTGGCGACACCTACAACGTGCTGACACGAGGAAAGTTTCCAACCGATTTCTCATACACCAACAGCAGTTGACCGGCGTTGCCTGGTGAAATGTAGATGTGATGCCACGTGTAAGGAGGAGAAATGTGTACAATCACGTTTCCGACTTTGATAAAGGTCGGATTGTAGCCTATAGCGATTGCGGTTGATCGTATCGCGACATTGCTGCTCGTGTTGGTGGAGATCCAATGACTGTTAGCAGAATCGGTGGGTTCAGGAGGGTAATACGGAACGCCGTGCTGGATCCCAACGGCCTCGTATCACTAGCAGTCGAGATGACAGGCATCTTATCCGCATGGCTGTAACGGATCGTGCAGCCACGTCTCGATCCCTGAGTCAACAGATGGGGACGTTTGCAAGACAACAACCATCTGCAAGAACAGTTCGACGACGTTTGCAGCAGCACGGACAATCAGCTCGGAGACCATGGCTGCGGTTACCCTTGAAGCTGCATCACAGACAGGAGCGACTGCGATGGTGTACACGACGACGAACCTGGGTGCACGAATGGCGAAACGTCGTTTTTCGGATGAATCTAGGTTCTGTTTACAGCATCGTGATGGTTGCATCCGTGTTTGACGACATCGCGGTGAACGCAAATTGGAAGCGCGTTTTCGTCATCGCCATACTGGCGTATCACCCGGCGTGATGGTATGGGATGCCATTGGTTACACGTCTCGCTCACCTCTTGTTCGCATTGACGGCACTTTTAACAGTGGACGTTACATTTCAGATGTGCTACGAACCGTGCCCCTACCCTTCATTCGATCCCTGCGTAACCCTACATTTCAGCAGGATAATGGACGACAGCATGTTGCAGGTCCTGTACGGGCCTTTCTAGATACAGAAAATGTTCTACTGCTGCGCTGGCCAGCACATTATCCAGATCTCTCTCCAATTGAAAACGTCTGGTCAATGGTGGCCGAACAACTGGCTCGTCACAATACGCCAGTCACTACTCTTGATGAACTGTGGTATCGTGCTGAAGCTGCATGGGCAGCTGTACCTGTACACGCTATCCAAGCTCTGTTTGACTCAATGCCCAGGCGTATCAAGGCCGTTATTACGGCCAGAGGTGGTTGTTCTGGGTACTTATTTCTCAGTATCTATGCGCCCACATTGCGTGAAAATGTAATCACATGTCAGTTCTAGTATAATATATTTGTCCAACGAATACCCCTTTATCATCTGCATTTCTTCTTGGTGTAGCAATTTTGATGGCCAGTGGTGTGTTATAGCCTACTCAATCGTCGAAAAGCTAGCTTAACCCCTAACAAAATATAATCTGGAGCTTGAAACACAGAGAGGATACATAACGGTCGCAGACCTTTGTTCGGAAACCAAGGAGCTGATGGTATGGTATGGCGCAGATCCCACGAAGTCATGAACTCAAGTGGTCAACAAGGCACTGTGCAAGCTGGTGGTGGCCTCTTAATGGTCAGAGTTGTGTTCACATGGAATGGACTGGATGCTCTGGTCCAGCTGAGGCGACCATTGATTGTAAATTATTATGTTAGTCTACATGCAGAACATTTGCTCATGGACTTCATGTTCCCAAAGAATGATGAAACGTTTGTGCATGACAATGAGCCATGAAACCGGGCCACATTTGCTTGCGATTGGTTTAAAGAACATTCTTGACAATTCGAGCTAATGATTTGGCCACCCAGATAACGGAACATGAGTTCCATCGTACATTTGTGGGACATAATTGAGAGGTCAGGTCATGCACTAAATCCTGGATCGGCAACACTTTCGCACTGATATAGAGGCAACATGCCTCCAGGGGACTTCCAACCACTTGTTGAGCCTATGCCACGTCGAACTTGCGCACTACGCCGGGCAAAAGGATGTTTGATTCGATGTTAAGTCAGATACTGTGTTATTAAATTTTGTATAAACTGGATGAATATAATATTCATCCAGTTCATACAGAATTTAATAACATAGTATCTGACCAAAAAAAATGACGTGCTCAGATGCCAGTGTAACTTCGAACACGTACACACCGTCGGCGCTTACGTAAACGATTAGGGTTGCAATTTTCAGTGACGGGTAAAACTGCTACCATACTGCACTAGTGTCGTTCGTGTTTACTGTTGTCACAATGCCTGGCATCTGGCAGAGTTTGAAAGGCGTCTCATCGTAGGTGTCCATTTGGCCAGATAGCAGAATCGTACAATATCCATACATGTGGAGCTTCAGATGTGGCAGTGACCCAACGTGGGACACCGGGGAACGCGAGGGCACATATACTCGTATGCAAAGTTCCGCTCGACCGCATCTGCCAACCACAAGGAATCATCGCTGTCTTGTGCACTACGCACATCATAACTCCTTCACGTCTGCGCCTGCCAGCCGCGCGGGATTAGCTGAGCGGTCTGGGGCGCTGCAGTCATGGGCTGAGAGGCTGGTCCCGGAAGAGGTTCGAGTCCTTCCTTGGGTATGGTTGTGTGTGTTTGTCCTTAGGATAATTTAGGTTAAGTAGTGTGTAAGCTTAGGGACTATTGACCTTAGCAGTTAAGTCCCATAAGATTTAACACACATTTGAACATTTTTTTGCGCCTGCCATTCGAGAGCAAACAGTGGACTCCCTGCTTCATTCTGTGTCACCCAGCGCTGCTGGTGGAAGACTTGCACCAGACGGACTGGGGAATTACTCTCCCGCGCCTATGCTGCCGGTAACACGACTACACGAACGGCTGCGTTTGGACTGGTTCCGCGACCGCGGAGCACGGACTGTTGATGAATGGTGTCTCATCATCTTCGGCGTTGAATCGTAGTTCTGCACTACCCTGTATGACCATCGCCAGCGAGTATGGTGGCTATCTAGTGTGAGGTTCTATTCTTCTAATGTTTTTGAGAGGCGCGTCGTGGTGTGGGAATCCATCGGGCACGACTTCAGGTCACGGTTGGTAATGACTGAGGGATCTCTGATGGCACAATGGTTTATCACGGACATCCTGCGTCATAATATATTACCTCTCATGTAACACTATCAAGGTGCCATTTTTCAACCGGACAATGGTAGTCCAAATGTGGCACGTTTGTCTGTGAACTTTCTAGTGGTGTTGAGGTGCTCCTGTGGCCACCGAAACTCCCAAGTCTGTCCCCAACAGAAGAGGTGTGGGACCAGGTCAGACGACAACACTGTTCCCGTCCCCGTAGCCAGGTTATAAAGGACCACTTACATCAGTTCTGGGCCAACTTGCCTCAGGGGACAATACAACTGCTTTTTGTCTCGTTCCCAACCCTATCAACACATTCATCTAGGCCAGAGAGGATCCAACGTGATACTAACAAGTGAGACCCTAGTGTCAAGTTCTTTGCAAATTTGACTCGATTTTACTATCACTGAAATGACGTCACATAATCTCTCAAACCTCCTGGGTGCTTCAATTTTTTTGTCAGGCAGTAATGCTCACAGCAGTTCGTGTTTACCATTTGGTAGCCATATGGTTTGTCATACCTCTACCCAGTTGCATTTACAAGGTGACTCACATAAAACTTCGTGAACGGTTCAAGATATCAAAATTATAATATGCAGAAAAACAAGAGATTTTGTTCCGATGTTAATACTCTTAACTGTAAATCAACAGAGATGCTGAATCAGACACGTATAAAATCTCAGCGTTCAGAGTGCGTCAAATCGGAGACACATCTCGAACTTTCGAAGATTAACACCAACCACTTAGCCCGGAGATGACTGTCTATCCGGAGCGAAGTCTGCTTTCTTTACAGTAGTATTCAAGCCTCTCGTTGGCCAGCTGACATCGCTTGAAATTCTGACTTCTTTTGGCGGTGTGACATCACCTGCAGGGCGCAATTCGCATGCGCTAATGCAGGAAATCTGCAGTGTGGCAATACGCCCTCACCCTTCTCCGCCCGGCAGCAAATGAGGGATGGGAGGGGAACGGAGACAACCGTCAGTAACAAGTACCCCCATTAAGAGTTACGATTTTTGGTTGTGCTTTTTGGAAGATGTTCCGTCTCAAGTGCTCGTCTCCCGCACCATTATGTTTATAACCTCCGTCTCTGCCACACCGCCGTTCACCTACATTGGGCATGCCAATCCTAACCTCTAGGTGACGTCACACCACCAATAGAAGTCACAATTCCAATCAACGTCACCCAACGAATGACAGACTTGAACGCTACTATAAAGGAAGCAGACCTTGCTCATGACAGGGCGGTCGTCTCCTGAGAAAGGAGATGGTGACAGTCTTCGAAAGCTCGAGTCTTAACTTCGGTTTAACGCGGTCTGAACACCGTGAAGATTGTTACAGAAGCACATCATTTCGATGACATATCTAAATCAAATATGTTTTTAAATGGATCGATATACTTTTTAACGGCATTACAACATTCTTGAAAAGATGCGTACCCCCATATAACGTTTCTTCATGATGGAAATTTCTATAGAGGAAACACTCTGAAGAGCGTTATGTTTAAACCTTGCTCTGGACCCACATTAGGGCGCCTGAACAAAGACTACGTACTAATATCCCAGTGAATCAATACGGTTTCACTCCAGGCAGATCAACACTGCACGCTGTTCAAAAGTCATTCAAAAATTAGCAACGTTTCTAGCGCAGTTCACTATCCAAATACATGGGATCTTTACAGTCTACTCAAAAGCACTTGACAGTATCAAAAGGAAGATCCTCGTGCACACGCTAGCGAATATACTAGGTAAATCAAGGGTAAATCAAGTGACGAATTAGAAATAATATACCATGGCATAAGGATGGTAAAGGACACCATCCATACTAGAGGGGTCCTACAAGGAGATGCGGTGAGTCCAGTACTCTTTAATGTAACGACAATGGACTTCAAGAAGGCCACAGAGGTAAGAAACTTAAAACTGCTTATGGTTGTAGATGACATGGTCGTCCTCTCCACGAGACTATGAGACCTAGAAACAATCATGGACACCCTGAGAAAACATGCGTTAGAGAACTCGATGGAAATAAACAAAAACGAAAGCAATGAAATTTAGACAAGGAGGAAGAATATCAAAGACAGACAATCTGACGTGTGGTGGATTCATATTAAAATTCATATTCAGCTTTAAATACTTGGGAGTAACGCTTCAAACGACTGGAACCACTATCTCTGTGCATATACAAGAGCGAGTGGCAGCTACATCATTTATCCCATTGAGGTAACGCTGTTCAAGCTCAAAGTTGTGCCAGCTGCCATATACGGGGGGTTGGTTGAGTTAGGCAGAAGAGACCAAACAGCGAGGGCATCGGTCTCATCGGGTTAGGGGAGGATGGTGAAGGAAGTCGGCAGTGCCCTGTCAAAGGAACCAACCCAGCATTTGCCTGTTGCGATTTAGGGAAATCACGGAAAACCCAAATCAGGATGGCCGGACGCGGGACTGAACTGACATCCTCCCGAATGGGAGTCCAGTGTGCTAACCACTGCGCCACCTTGCTCGGTGCCATATACAGAATTCAACTAATATGAACCTATCTGACGGCGAAAAACCTCAAGAAACTAGAGACTGTTCAAACCAGATTCCTAAAAAGAGATTTGGCGCTCTCAGAATTCACAAGAAACAGCTACATCTAAATAATAGCGCAGCAGAATATACATCTAAGGTTAAAAAAAAGTCGATGCACCACGAAGAAATTACCCGAATGGGAAGGATGTTGTTAGATGTGATGTACGTGTACCGAGGAACAAATGACTACAGTTTCAGAAAAATTGGATTATTTATGAAAGAAAAAGAGCTTCACAAATTGAGCAAGTCAGTAATGCGTTGGTCCGCGTTTGGCCCTTATGGAAGCAGTTATTGGCATTGGTTGACAGAGTTGTTGGATGTCATATTGAGATTTATAGTGCCAATTCCTGTCCAACTCAAGACTTAAATCTTCAAAAGCCTGAGCTGACTGGAGGACGCTGCCCATAATGCTCCAAATGTTCTTCATTGGGGAGAGATCCGGCGACCTTGCTGGTCAAGGTGGGGTTTGGCAAGCACGAAGACAAGAGGAGAAACTTTTGCGGTGTTCAGGCGGTCATTATCTTCTTGAAATGTAAGCCTGCTATTGCTTCCATGGAGAGTAACACAACGGGCGTAGAATATTGTAGACGTACCACTGTCCTGCAAGACTGCCGAAAATTACAACCAAAGCGGTCCTGCTATGAATAGAAATGACATCCCAGAGCATCACCCCTGGTTGTCAGGCCGTATGGCGAGCGACAGTCAGGCTGGCATCACACTGCTGTCACGAGGCGTCTCTAAGACACGTCCTCACTGGTCATCAGGGCTCAGATCGAAGCGGGATCATCACTGTAGACAATTCTACTAAAGTGAACGAGGTTCCAGGCAGCCTCATCTCCCCTCAATTGAAAACGTTTGGAGCATTATGGTCAGCGTCCTCCAACTAGTTCGGGTTTTTGACGATCTAACGCGCCAATTGGACAGAATTTGGCACGATATCCCTCAGAAAGACATCCAACAACTCTAACAATCAATGCCATGCCGATTAGCTGCTTGTATATGACCCAGAGGTGGATCAACACGATACTGACTGCTGAATCTGTGAACTCCTTTCCCCTGAGTAAATCGTCCTTTTTTTATGAAATCGTAGTTATTTGTTTGTCGGTACATGTACATCACATCTACTGATTTCGGCCCTATTCCGATTATCGTTGGTGATGCGTCAGTTTTTCCCCCCCTCTCTCTCCCTGTCTCTGTTAGTGTGTATTAGACAATGCTCCGAGCTTCCAGAGACGCAAGCATACACAACCGTCACGAGGAGAGACAGAACAAAACCAAGGAGGTACCGAGGAAAATTATAGAAACAGAAGCGATGAAGTCAGATACCTGGAAAGGACCAAACTTCCAACTCCGCCATCAGTACATGCATTATACCTCCCTTCGTTTCCACTGGAAAATTTCAGAGAAGAGATCATATCACGACCCCAAGGAGAAATAGTACTGCAACCTCCAAGAACGTTAACAAAAGATTGGAGAAAGTACAGCTGAAATGTAAGTGTATCTACACATCGTGTTTAATAAAGTTATTATAAATGTTGGCGTTGAAACGTTTTGCAAAATTGTGTTTAATAATGCTATTATTAATGCTGGTATTGAAAATTAATCCAAGAAGCGTCTTATAATTGCGAGGAAAGGAGGCCGGTATCGACTGTTATGGTGCAAATCCCACCACCCTCTGAGTCTAGTAATCAACACAGAAGGTCGTGCTGCATGTTTCTGAGATGCATTTCGGAAACGCAGTCGTAGCGCTACATCGAACCGAGCATCGAGGTAACGTAGAAGCTCAAAGGTTCCGTTAAGAGGAAGAGGCCGGAAAAAATCTGCACGTGACCAACATTCGCCCAGACAAAGCGCGGCCGGATGCCTGTTTGACAATGACACAGGTGATGAGCTGTTTGGTTCAGTCACTCGATCTCCGACAACAACGAGATGAAATTGTCTGCGAAGACGATGCTCAGTTTTTTTCCAAGGACAATTAGAGCTGGGCTCAGCGATACAGCAAATGGATAGCTATTGGTAAAGACTATTCTATGCAGTAGCTTCGTAAACAGGAAACGCAATATCAACAACGCTGTACGTTCAGTTTGTACGATCCGTTTCAGTTAACGAAGACGCTGTGGCCACGTTTGCATTACTTTCGGCATTGGATAATTGACTTACTCAGCCAGTTGGATGGGAACTTACAGTATAAAGTAGATTCCGAACCACGGTTCAAGTCTGCAATTTTCGCATTAATAAATCTTGCCCGTGGTGAGAGAAGCGGTAAGTGTTAAAAAGAAATGGGACAGACTGAAAACACAACGCTGAACCCTCGTCCTTTTTTTCCCTCGAACCTTTCCATTTGTCTTCGTCGGCCTGGCTTCTTTGCCATTCCCTTTTTCTAAAAAAAGATTCATTCTTCATGATTTTTCAGGTAAATGCAGTACTATAGAGTACAAACAATTATGTCAATGGACTGTGTAACGTCAACTTATTTCTCTGTTAGTGACTGTACACAGATAAACACGAAGAATCCGTCTATGAAATAAAACATGAGTCGAAACATTGCTTCTGGCTCGGAAAAGCAGTTCGTCTTTTCTAGGTAATAACACTAACGGTATCTTGTGATTATTTAGTGTATAGAAACATCACAGATCAAAGGTCACTAACGCCTCTAAACTTAAAAACCAGAAAATGTCGCTAAATCAAATCTCCACCGCTAATGAATTGAAAGTAGTTTCAGTTCACATATTGTTCAAAGTCTCAATGAAATGTTTCTGGATCCATTGTTCACATTTTGTGGGTGAAACGAACTTGATGCATTCTGTCTTTGCCGTTTGCACAAAATCTAGCCAGGAAATTTCACTATTATCCATCTTGATCGTATCTACACTGACAAAAAAAGTGACGCATCCACAAAGGGAGAAAGAAACGTCATAAAACTTAACGGATTTAGGGGATATGTGATGTTATTTCAGCGATTACAAATTCGATTCAAATTTACAAAGAACTGCACCCTTTCTGGCCCAGGTGCATGCACTAACGCAACCTGGAAGAGTGTCATGAAACCTTTGTATTCTCTCCTCAAGTAAGCTGGCCCCAAACTGCTGTATCTGGTCTACAATATTGTTGATACTGGCAACAGGACGAAGTGGACGTCCCAGCTGATTCCACACATGTTTTGTCGAGTTCAAATATGGAGATCTTGTGGGCTGCAGGGGTACCTCAACACCACCCACACAATTCATAGAGAGATAAGAACGCAGAATATCCGTCATGTACTAATGCGTGTGCCGGCCGAAGTGCGGTCGCAGGTTCGAATCCTGCCTCGGGCATGGATGTTTGTGATGTCCTTAGGTTAGTTAGGTTTAACTAGTTCTAAGTTCTAGGGGACTAATGACCTCAGCATTTGAGTCCCATAGTGCTCAGAGCCATTTGAAACCATTTGTACTACTGTGCAGTCACTACCAGCTGTGAGCAGAAGAAGACATACTCGATGACTTCTACATCACGACGCCGGGAATAACATCGCTGTACCGCTCTACTGCCCCCCCCTCCCCCCTCCCGCAATTCCCTATGAAATGAATCATGGACCTTGCCATTGATAAGATGGCTTGCGTGCTGCAGTCACAACGGACGGGTATCTATTGAGAGGCCGCACAAACGTATAGTTCCTGAAGAGAGGCAGCAACCTTCTCAGTAGTTTCAAGGGAAACAGTCTGGATGATTTTACGATCTCACCCTTTAACATCAATCAAAACAGCCTTGTTGTCCGGTACCGCGCACGGTTGAAAACATGGGGAAATTAGAGCTCTAATCTTTCCCAGGGGAATGTAGCTCTATTGTATGGTTAAACGTTGATTCTCTTGGGTAAAATGTTACAGAGGTAAAATAGTCCCTCACTCAGATCTCTGGGCGGGGACTACTCAGGAGGATGTCGTCATCAAGAGAAACGAAACTGGCGTTCTAGAGATCAGAGTGTGGTATGGCACATCACCTAATCGCGCAGGTAGGTTAGAAAATTTAAAAAGGGAAATGGATATAGGGGGAATCAACTGAAGTTCGGTGACAGGAAGAACGGAACTTCTGGTCAGGTGAATACAAGGTTATAAATACAAAGTCACATAGTGGTAATGCAGGAGCTGGTAGTAACGAATAAAAAAATGCGAATCCGGGTAAGCTACTAAAAAGCATACTGAACGCATTAATGTATCTATGACACACGACAGCCAACTCCCGCCACAACGGTACAAATTTATATGATAACTAGCTTCGCATACGATGAAGAAATCGAAGGATTGTATGACGAGATAAAAGAAATTATTCAGGCAGTTACGGGAGACGAAAATTTAATTATAACAGGAGACTGGAATCCAACAGCAGGCAAAGGAAGAGAAGGAAAAATTGTACGTGAATACGAACTGAGGGAGAGGAATGAAAGACGACGACGCCTGGTAGACTTTTGCACAGACCATAATTAATCATCGCTAACACTTGGTTTAAGAGTCATGAAGAAAGGATGTATTCGTGGAAGAGACCTTGCGACAGTGTAAGGTTTCAGATTGATTACATAATGGTTGTTGTTGTTGTGGTCTTCAGTTCTGAGACTGGTTTGATGCAGCTCTCCATGCTACTCTATCCTGTGCAAGATTTTTCATCTCCCAGTACCTACTGCAACCTACATCCTTCTGAATCTGCTTAGTGTATTCATCTCTTGGTCTCCCTCTACGATTTTTACCCTCCACGCTGCCCTCCAATACTAAATTGGTGATCCCTTGATGCCTCAGAACATGTCCTACCAACCGATCCCTTCTTCTGGTCAAGTTGTGCCACAAACTTCTCTTCTCCCCAATCCTATTCAATACTTCCTCATTAGTTATGTGATCTACCCATCTAATCTTCAGCATTCTTCTGTAGCACCACATTTCGAAAGCTTCTATTCTCTTCTTGTCCAAACTATTTATCGTCCATGTTTCACTTCCATACATGGCTACACTCCATACGAATACTTTCAGAAATGACTTCCTGACACTTAAATCTATACTGGATGTTAACAAATTTCTCTTCTTCAGAAACGCTTTCCTTGCCATTGCCAGCCTACATTTTATATCCTCCCTACTTCGACCATCATCAGTTATTTTGCTCCCCAAATAGCAAAACTCCTTTACTACTTTAAGTGCCTCATTTCCTAATCTAATTCCCTCAGCATCACCCGACTTAATTAGACTACATTCCATTATCCTTGTTTTGCTTTTGTTGATGTTCATCTTATATCCTCCTTTCAAGACACTGTCCATTCCATTCAACTGCTCTTCCAAGTCCTTTGCTGTCTCTGACAGAATTACAATGTCATCGGCGAACCTCAAAGTTTTTATTTCTTCTCCATGAATTTTAATACCTACTCCGAATTTTTCTTTTGTTTCCTTTACTGCTTGCTCAATATACAGATTGAACAACATCGGGGAGAGGCTACAACCCTGTCTTACTCCCTTCCCAACCACTGCTTCCCTTTCATGTCCCTCGACTCTTATAACTGCCATCTGGTTTCTGTACAAATTGTAAATAGCCTTTCGCTCCCTGTATTTTACCCCTGCCACCTTTAGAATTTGAAAGAGAGTATTCCAGTCAACATTGTCAAAAGCTTTCTCTAAGTCTACAAATGCTAGAAACGTAGGTTTGCCTTTCCTTAGTCTTTCTTCTAAGATAAGTCGTAAGGTCAGTATTGCCTCACGTGTTCCAGTGTTTCTACGGAATCCAAACTGATCTTCCCCGAGGTTGGCTTCTACTAGTTTTTCCATTCGTCTGTAAAGAATTCGTGTTAGTATTTTGCAGCTGTGACTTATTAAGCTGATAGTTCGGTAATTTTCACATCTGTCAACACCTGCTTTCTTTGGGATTGGAATTATTATATTCTTCTTGAAGTCTGAGGGTATTTCGCCTGTTTCATACATCTTGCTCACCAGATGGTAGAGTTTTGTCAGGACTGGCTCTCCCACGGCCGTCAGTAGTTCCAATGGAATGTTGTCTACTCCGGGGGCCTTGTTTCGACTCAGGTCTTTCAGTGCTCTGTCAAACTCTTCACGCAGTATCGTATCTCCCATTTCATTTTCATCTACATCCTCTTCCATTTCCATAATATTTTCCTCAAGTACATCGCCCTTGTATAGACCCTCTATATACTCCTTCCACCTTTCTGCTTTCCCTTCTTTGCTTAGAACTGGGTTTTCATCTGAGCTCTTGATATTCATACAAGTCGTTCTCTTATCTCCAAAGGTCTCTTTAATTTTCCTGTAGGCGGTATCTATCTTACCCCTAGTGAGATAGGCCTCTACATCCTTACATTTGTCCTCTAGCCATCCCTGCTTAGCCATTTTGCACTTCCTGTCGATCTCATTTTTGAGACGTTTGTATTCCTTTTTGCCTGTTTCACTTACTGCATTTTTATATTTTCTCCTTTCATCAATTAAATTCAATATTTCTTCTGTTACCCAAGGATTTCTACTAGCCCTCGTCTTTTTACCTACTTGATCCTCTGCTGCCTTCACTACTTCATCCCTCAAAGCTACCCATTCTTCTTCTACTGTATTTATTTCCCCCATTCCTGTCAGTTGCTCCCTTATGCTCTCCCTGAATCTCTGTACAACCTCTGGTTCTTTTAGTTTATCCAGGTCCCATCTCCTTAAATTCCCACCTTTTTGCAGTTTCTTCAGTTTTAATCTACAGGTCATAACCAATAGATTGTGGTCAGAGTCCACATCTGCCCCTGGAAATGTCTTACAATTTAAAACCTGGTTCCTAAATCTCTGTCTTACCATTATATAATCTATCTGATACCTTTTAGTATCGCCAGGGTTCTTCCATGTATACAACCTTCTTTCATGATTCTTAAACCAAGTGTTAGATATGATTATGTTGTGCTCTGTGCAAAATTCGACCAGGCGGCTTCCTCTTTCATTTCTGTCCCCCAATCCATATTCACCTACTATGTTTCCTTCTCTCCCTTTTCCTACACTCGAATTCCAGTCACCCATGACTATTAAATTTTCGTCTCCCTTCACAATCTGAATAATTTCTTTTATTTCATCATACATTTCTTCAATTTCTTCGTCATCTGCAGAGCTAGTTGGCATATAAGCTTGTACTACTGTAGTAGGCGTGGGCTTCGTATCTATCTTGGCCACAATAATGCGTTCACTATGCTGTTTGTAGTAGCTTACCCGCATTCCTATTTTCCTATTCATTATTAAACCTACTCCTGCATTACCCCTATTTGATTTTGTGTTTATAACCCTGTAGTCACCTGACCAGAAGTCTTGTTCCTCCTGCCACCGAACTTCACTAATTCCCACTATGTCTAACTTCAACCTATCCATTTCCCTTTTTAAATTTTCTAACCTACCTGCCCGATTAAGGGATCTGACATTCCACGCTCCGATCCGTAGAACGCCAGTTTTCTTTCTCCTGATAACGACATCCTCTTGAGTAGTCCCCGCCCGGAGATCCGAATGGGGGACTATTTTACCTCCGGAATATTTTACCCAAGAGGACGCCATCATCATGTAATCATACAGTAAAGCTGCATGCCCTCGGGAAAAATTACGGCTGTAGTTTCCCCTTGCTTTCAGCCGTTCGCAGTACCAGCACAGCAAGGCCGTTTTGGTTATTGTTACAAGGCCAGATCAGTCAATCATCCAGACTGTTGCCCTTGCAACTACTGAAAAGGCTGCTGCCCCTCTTCAGGAACCACACGTTTGTCTGGCCTCTCAACAGATACCCCTCCGTTGTGGTTGCACCTACGGTACGGCTATCTGTATCGCTGAGGCACGCAAGCCTCCCCACCAACGGCAAGGTCCATGGTTCATTGGGGGGGGTACATAATGGTAAGAAAGGGAAACCAGACCCATATTTTGAACTGAAGGACATTTCCATGGGCAGATGCGGATTATGACCTAATTTATTGGTTATGAATGGCAGACTAAAACTGAAGACATTGCAAAAAAGTAGAAAATTATGGATATAGTACCCGGATATGTCGAAACGATGAGAGGTAGTTAAGAGTTTCAGAGGGAGCGTGAAGCAGCGATTGACTAAATAGGGGGATTGGAATACAGTAGAAGACGAATGGACAGCTTTAAGAGACGAAATGGTTAGGGTACCAAAAGACCAAATAGGTAGAAACGCAAGGCCTTGTAGAAATGCTGGGATAACGCAAGTAGCCGGCCGGGGTGGCCAAGCGGTTCTAGGCACTACAGTCTGGAACCGCGCGACCGCTACGGTCGCAGGTTCGAATCATGTCTCGGGCATTGATGTGTGTGATGTCCTTAGGTTAGTTAGGTTTAAGTAGTTCTAAGTTCTAGGCGACTGATGACCTCAGACGTTAAGTCCCATAGTGCCCAGAGCCATTCGAACCATTTGATAACGCAAGATACATCGAATTTAATTGGTTACAGGAGAAAATGTAAAAATGCAGCAAATGAAGCAGGCCAAACGGAATACAACTTGTAAAAATGAGACAGAGGATGTGCAAAGCGGCTAAGCAGGAATGGTTAGAGGAAAAATGTAAAGATTTAAGAGCATATACCACTAAGGAAAAGATAGATTCCGCCTACAAGAAAATTAAAGAGACCTTTGGAGCAAAGAGAACCACTTGGATGAAACTAACAGCTCAGATCGAAAACTAAGCAAAGAAGGGAAAGCTGGAAGCTGGAGCGGGTAATGTAGAGGCTCTATACAACGGAGGTGAATTGGGAGACAACATTACAAAACTGGAAGAGGACGTAAATGAAGATGAGATGGGACCCATGACACTGCGAGAATAATTTGATTGAGCACTGAAAAACCTAAGTCGAAACAAGCCCTGGGGGTAGACGACATTCCGTCAGAACTACTGATAGTCCTGCGAGAGCCAACCTTGACAAAACTTCTCGATTTGGTGTGTAAGATATATTGGACAGGCGAAATATCCTCAGACTTCAAGAAGAATGTAATCATTCCAATTCAAAAGAGGGCAGTTGCTAGCAGGTGTGAACATTAGTGAACTATTACTTTAATAAGCCATGGTTGACAAATACTAACACGAATTTGTACAGAAGAATGGTAAAACTGATAGCAGCTGATGCTGGGGAGATCAGTTTGGATTCCGGAGAAGAGAAGTACACGGACACGAGAGGCAGTACTGTCTCAAAAAAGCAAATCTACGTTTGTAGCAAGTGTAGATTTAGAGAAAGCTTCTGACAATGTTGACTGGAAACCTGTCTTTGAAATTGTGAAGGTAGCACCCGCAAAATACAGGAAGCGAAAGGCTACTTACCACTTGTACATAAATCAGACGGGAATCAGTGGTTAAGAAGGGAGTGCTAAAGGGTTGTAGCCTATCGTCGATGTTATTTAATCTGCAAATCGAGCAAGCAGAAAGGGAAAGAACAGAAAAATGTGGAGATGAAATTATGAGGTTTGCCAGATACAGCAAACGTCGATGGCAAGGAAAGCTTTTATGAAGAAGTGAAATTTGTTAACAGCAGATATAGACTAAAGTGTTAGGGAGTCTTTTCTGAAGATATTTGTTTGGAGTGTAGCCGTGAACGGAAGTGTAACATGGAAAGTAAAGAGTTTAGATGAGAAGAGAACGGAAGAACTTAAAATGTGGTGCTGCAGAAGAACATTAAAGATTAGATCGGTAGATCACACAGCTAATGAAGATGTAAGTTGTCAAATCAGTCTTCGAACAGAAACCTACTACAACAATAATCTCTGGAAAACAAAAGAAGAATGGCTCGTCACCTCCGTATTGGCCGACGATGGTCTCCCGGGGTAGCGAAGAAGTGCGGTTGAATGAGACACCATTAATCAACAGTCCACATTTACCGATCACGATACCACGCCAAACGCAGCCGTTTGCTTTGTGCCAGTTACTTGTTTTGGGGTAGCAGGCGTTATTGTGAAGGGATTACTGTGTGCTTCATGAACAATACGGCGATCCTCTCTTACGATGGTCAGACGTGGTGGAACTGAATCTTGGCGACGTGTATGCCTACATTCACGTGTAGTACAACATTGGGCCACTGTTCACTCCCGAATGCGCACAAATGCGGATATTGCACGATTCTAAAAGGTGGACAAATGCACACCAACAATGAGGTCACTTTTAAACTCCATCAGACGCTGATAAAGCTGCGGCGTCTCCCTGTCCTTGACAATAATCATCTAACATCTGACCCGTTCACGCTCCTTGCATACCTTGCCAGAGCTGGTGAGAACACCAAACACGAGCAACAGTGATGCAGTCTGGTGACCGTTCTACCTGTCACAGAGAATCTGTATCTACACCTACATCGATGCTCCGCAAGGCACCGTATGGTGGGTGGCTAAGGGTACCCTGTACCACTACTTGTCATTTTGTTTCCTGTTCCACTCGCAAATAGAGCGAGAGAAAAACGACAGCGTATATGCCTCCGTATAAGCGCTAATTTCTCGTATCTTATCTTCGTGGTCCTTCCGAACAGTGTCTGTTGGAGGCAGCAGAAATGTTCTGCAGTCAGCTTCAAATGTCGGTTCTCGAAATTGTGTCAAAAGTGTTTCTCGAAAAGAACAGCGCCTTCGCTCCGGGATTCCCATTTGAGTTCCCAAAGCATCTCTGTAACACGTGTTGTTCAGACCTACCGGCAGCAAATCTAACAGCCCGCCACTGAATTGCTTCGACGTCTTCCTTCATTCCGATCTGGCACCCATCCAAAACACTCAAGCAGTACTCAGGTCGTACCAGCTTCCTAAATCCTGTCTCCTTTACAGGTGAACCACACATTCCTAAAATTCTTCCAATAAACCGAAGTCGGCCATTCACCTTCCGTAACACAGTCCTCACGTGTTCGTTCACGTTATATCGCTTTGCAACGTTACGCCCAGATATTTAAACGACTTGACTGTGTCAAGAAGGACACTAGTAATACTGTATCTGAACAAACCAGGTTTGATCAGCCTACTCATCCGCATTTTGCCATATTTAGGGCTTACTGCCATACATCACACGAACTGTAAATTTTGTCTGAGTCGTCTTGTATTCTGCTAGAGTCACGCGACTTCGACACCATACCGTACACCACGGCAAGCCGGCCGATGTGGCCGTGCGGTGCTAGGCGCTTCAGTCTGGAACCGCGTGACCGCTACGGTCGCAGGTTCGAATCCTGCCTCGGGCATGGATGTGTGTGATGTCCTTAAGTTAGTTAGGTTTAAGTAGTTCTAAGTTCTAGGGGACTGATGACCACAGATGTTAAGTCCCATAGTGCTCAGAGCCATTTGAACCATTTTTGAACACCACGGCATCACCAGGAAAGAACGGCAGATTGCTGCCCACCCTGTCCGCCAAATAATTTATGTATACAAAGAACAACAGCGGTCCTGGCACACATCTCTGTGGCACTCCTGACGACACCATTGTCTCTGATGAACACTCACCGTCGAGGACAACATACTGGGTCCTATTATGCAAGAAGTCTTCGAGCCGCTAAGATACCTGTGTACTTATTCAATATGCTCGTTCCTTTGTGCGCCGGCAGGTGTGGCCGAGCGGTTCTAGGCGCTTCAGTCTGGAACGGCGCGACCGCTACGGTCGGAGGTTCGAATCGTGCCTTGGGTATGGGTGTGTGTGATGTCCTTAGGTTAGTTAGGTTTAAGTGGTTCTAAGTTCCGGGGGACTGATGACCTCAGATGTTAAGTGCCTTGGTGCTCAGAGCCTCGTTCCTTCGTTAACAGTCTGCATTGGGGCAGCGTGTCAAATGCTTTCCGGAAATTCAGAAATATGTCTATGACTTACATACCAACCTAAGGCGTGTAAGTGTACGAATTTACATTGACGTCATCTGGGTGCTTCACTTTTCTTCTAAGGCATTTTATTATCGGTAAGGGTAAAACGGAACTAATCGTTTTCGCCGTAGGATTACTTAGCCACTGAACCACGGACTGTGCAAGATACCGGATATGTTGCGTGGCAAGTAATACAGTCACTGTTAGTAACGACCTCCAGTTAGCATCGCACATGTGCTCTCACGCGGGATCTATTATATAGACATGGGCAAAGACTGCGCCTTCCTGTGGAAAAGTCGTGTTCACGTCTTGTGCACGGAAAAAAAGAACGTGGAAGATAATTAAATGAAGTAGCAGCAACATTCATTGTTTCCAGAAGTCATCAGAACGAAACTGCGGAGGCCGTATTAATTATCTCCGCCTATAGTGGAAGTAATTAATGTTGGGCTTTCTAAGCGGCCGCGGGGTCGTGAAACCAATTTCACACACGTATCTCGACGCAGCGCGGAGCCACAAAAGGAAGAATGTGGCGGAGGACGACATTCCTCGCAGGCCAGGGCGCAGTCCGTGCCAATCACGGCGCGCGGCGCGCGGCGCGGGCGCAGGTGATTCCCGCCGGCCGCTCTCGTTAGGCAGACGTGCGGACTCCCGGTAGCCGCCGCGTCCGTCCCCGGGGGAACCGGCCGCACACGTGTAACGACCCGACGCGCCGCGCCGGCCGGCAATCTTTTAATTGTATCAGCGGCGGAACTGGGCCGTGCGGCCGCTGGCGGCCGCGGAGGTGTGAAATGCCTGTCCGGCTGCATTGTCCGCAGGTGCGGCAGCAGCCAGCGGTGACGGCGTCCGCTCTCGCTGCGGCGGCAGAGGTCCCTCGCCAGCGCCCAGCCTACCGCGCTCCCACGCCTCGAACCACCGCGCCGACACGTACCCGTGTCCGATAAGTGGCATCTGTGTCCAACAGCGGACAATTGGAACTCTAGCAGACAAGCGGTCGTGACTAACGGGGTGAACACGACAAGTGCCATACCCCGATCGTCTCAGGAACGTCCCTCAGCGGAAGAGTAGTCAAAATAATTGGACACGTGAAACTTCCTGGCAGATTAAAACTGTGTGCCGGACCGAGACTCGAACTCGGAACCTTTGCCTTTCGCGGGCAAGTGCTCTACCAACTGAGCTACCCAAGCACGACTCACGCTCAGTCCTCACAGCTTTACTTCTGCCAGTATCGCGTCTCCTACCTTCCAAACTTTACAGAAGCTCTCCTGCGAACCCTGCAGAACTAGTTTCGAAGGCAGGAGACGAGATACTGGCAGAAGTAAAGCTGTGAGGACGGGTGGTGAGTCGTGCTTGGGTAGCTCAGTTGGTAGAGCACTTTCCCGCGAAAGGCAAAGGTCCCGAGTTCGAGTCTCGGTCCGGCACACAGTTTTAATCTGTCAGGAAGTTTAATATCAGCGCACACTCCGCTGTAGAGTGAAAATCTTATTCTGGAAACATCCCCCAGGCTGCGGCTAAGCAATGTCTCCGCAATATCCTTTCTTTCAGGAGTGCCAGTTCTGCAGGGTTCGCAGGAGAGCTTCTATAAAGTTTGGAAGGTAGGAGACGAGATACTGTCAGAAGTAAAGCTGTGAGTCATGCTTGGGTAGCTCAGTTGGTAGAGCAATTGCCGGCGAAAGGCAAAGGTCCCGAGTTCGAGTCTCGGTCCCGCACACAGTTTCAATCTGCCAGGAAATTTCATATCAGCGCACACTCCACTGCAGAGTGAAAATCTCAACTGGACACGTGTCTCGGCTTATCCTTCCCGTGTTTTTTAGGGCGTTAAGTACACTATTGGCCATTAAAGTTGCTACACCACGAAGATGACGTGCTACAGACGCGAAATTTAACCGACAGGAAGAAGATGCTGTATATGCAAATGATTAGCTTTTCAGAGCATTCGCACAAGGTTGGCGGCCGTGGCGACACCTACAACTTGCTGCCATGAGGAACGATTCCAACTGATTTCTCATACACAAACAGCAGTTGAACGTTTCCGACTCTGATAAAGGTCGGATTGTAGCCTATCTCGATTGCGGTTTATCGTATCGCGACATTGGTGCTCGCGTTGGTCGAGATCCGGTAACTGTTAGCAGAATATGGATTCGGTGGGTTCAGGAGGGTAGTACGGAACGCCGTGCTGGATCCTAACTGCTTCGTATCACTAGCAGTCGAGATGACAGGCATCATATCCGCATGGCTGTAACGGATCGTGCAGCCACGTCTCGATCCCTGAGTCAACAGATGGGGACGTTAGCAAGACAACATCCATCTGCACGAACAGTTCGACGACGTTTGTAGCAGCATGGACTATCAGATCGGAGGCCATGGCTGCGGATACCCTTGACGCTGCATCACAGACAGGAGCGCCTGCACTGGTGTACTCATCGACGAACCTGGGTGCACGAATGGCAAAACGTCATTTTTTTCGGATGAATCCAGGTTCTGTTTACAGCATCGTAATGGTCGTATCCGTGTTTGGCGACATCGCGGTGAACGCACATTGGGAGCGTGTATTCGTCATCGCCATACTGGCGTATCACCCGGCGTGATGGTTTAGGGTGCCATTGGTTACACGTCTCGGTCACCTCTTGTTCGCATTGACGGCACTTTGAACAGTGGACGTTACATTTCAGATGTGTTATGACCAGTGGCTCTACCCCTCATTCGATCCCCGCGAAACCCTACATTTCAGCAGGATAATGCACGACCGCATGTTGCAGGTCCTGTACGGGGCTTTCTGGATACAGAAAATGTTCAACTGCTGCCCTGGCCAGCACATTCTCCAGATCTCTCACCAATTGAAAACGTCTGGTCAATGGTGCACGAGCAACTGGCTCGTCACAATACGCCAGTCAGTACTCTTGATGAACTGTGGTATCGTGTTGAAGCTGCATGGGCAGCTGTACCTATACACGCCATCCAAGCTCTGTTTGACTCAATGCCCAGGCGTATCAAGGCCGTTATTACGGCCAGAGGTGGTTGTCGTGGGTACTGATTTCTCAGGATGTATGCACCAAAATTGCGTAAATATGTAATCACATGTCCATTCTAGTATAATATATTTGTCCAATGAATACCCGTTTATCATCTTCATTTGTTCTTGGTGTAGCAATTTTAATAGCCAGTAGTGTAGTTCAGCCGAATCGATTTGTTTTGGCTGTTTGTTTTGTTTTAGGGCGCAAAAATAACTAGGGTCATAGCGCCAAAGTCACAACTAGAACAAGAAGAGAGAGAGAGAGAGAGAGGAGTTAAAAAACGATTATAAGCCAGTCCCAATTGACATACGATAAGACAGCTGAATACAGGAGAGTGGAGAAAGGGCTACAAAGGACACCGTACAGAAACGGAGGTCCAAAATTAAAAATTAAATGGCCTTCGCCAAATTGCTTTGACGGATAAAAAGTAAAACGCGGTCGACAGCCCGTGCGTCATTTGCTAAAAAGGCCGACAACTCAGACGGCAAACCCAAGCGGGAAGGTAAACGGTTAAAAAAGGGCATTCCGTCAGGAAGTGGCTGACAATTAAAACTTGGGCGCAATGTGTACAAAATGGTGGGGGGAGCGCCACCTACCAAATGACGCCGGCAAAAAGGCAGTGTCCGATACGTAACCTGCGAGTAGTTAAAATGACCTCCTCACGGCTGGAGGGCGATAGAAGGTCGTCCAAGCCGCTGGGAGAGACTTAATGACCCGGAGCTTATTCCTCTGAAGGGAGGATCAGTCGTGATGCCAAAGGGACACCACCTGCTGACAGACGGCAACACAGAGATCATCGGAGGGAGTACAGAAACTACTGGGCTGAGGTACGAGGACTGCAGCCTTGGCAGCAGTGTCAGCACCCTCGTTTCCTGGCAGACCGACGTGACCAGGGACCCACAGAAACATCACAGTGGCTCCACCAAGAGTGAGGAGTTGGCAGCTTTCCTGGACTCGTTGCACTAAGGGACGGGCGGTGTACAGCCCACAGAGGCTTTGAAGGGCGCTGAGAGAGTCTGAGCAGTACCGAAGCGGTAGCACAGTGGCTAGTGCCGCTGTATCACAGTTTTGCGCCCTGTTTTCGAAAGCCGATTATTCTTGTTTTTAACTTTTCTTTTTAATTGAATTTCCTCATTTTGAGAGTATTGAAGGTCGATCTGTTTTCATTGTTAAAAATCATTCAAATATCAAGTTCGCATAAAATACCTTTTTTTTTATTCGAGACAACCGGTTTCAACAGTTTTAGCTGTCATTTTCATGTCTTACACTTTTATTTTGTGTAGTAAAACATTTTCATTTTACGCTGACATCACGCACAAAATGTTAAGTGGACAAAACTCAGCACATTATAAACGTTTATCATCGCTAAAATATTTAAAAACACGGCGGTCCCATGTCCAAAAAGCCATGTCCATAAACTTATTGCTCACAGATGTATACGGACATGGTCAGCGTAAGATGCACATGTTATACTATGAAAAAAAAAGTTTAAGGAATGAAGATGACAGCTACGACTATTGAAACAGGCTGTCTTGAATAAAAAAATGTTTTGTGCGATCTTGGCTTTTGAATGGTTTTTAGCAACTTTATTTTTCATTTATCCACAGAAAATTTCTACAGAAATGTTCTCCAATGTCCACTGAAATGACATTATCCTTATTCATCTACCAACTGTATGGTCAATGAATTAAAAAGAGAAAAGACAATAAACGAATGGAAACATTATTTGAAATTGTTTTCGATGGAATTCTTTCGCAGTACCTTGATTCATAATAAACTGCAAGCGCCAGTTTTCAGAAAAGTGATCCATTACACATGACTTGCCACGAAGTTATTGCCAGCGTGTGAAATCTTCAGCAATGTTAACGACATTCCTTTGCCGAGTGAGTTTCATAAGAAGAATTAAGGATGAAATACAAGAATATGAAGTTCAAAAAGGTCGTAATCCCTGAGATACCATAACACGTATAAAGTATTATATGATAAATGTAAGACACTTATTGAGAAACACAGTTCCAGTTTTAAAATTAATATAACGATCTGGTATACCCTAAGTTGATAAGAAACATTCGTGTAGTAACGTTCTACGGACATGGGTTGACAAATGAAAAGAATGTACATATAAAAGCAATAATCGGGTTTCGAACACGGGACGCAGGAGTCACAGGCTGCAACGCTAGCCACTGTGCCGTCAGCTGATCTGAAATTATTGCCCGGTGAAACACAGCTCAGTTACGTCGAATACTTTGACGATCGTTCTCTCAGACACGTTCGAATATCTGCGGATAAGCCGAGACACGTGTGCACTTGTTTTTGCTCCTCTACCACTGACCGAAGTTTGTGGGACGTTAGGGACCGATGACCTCAGCAGTTTGGTCCCTTAGGAGTTCACACACATTTGAATATTTTGTGGGAAGTCGGGTTGTGGCACTTGCCGTATTCACCTCGTAAGTCCACCACTCCACGCTGAGCACGGTGTGGCATCAGAAGGAAGTATCTTGCTGGTCCAGAACGGCATTTCTGGGCTCTGAAACGTCATACAACATATCGGTTCAGTATTACAAAGACAGCTTGCAATCTCCCCTATTACAATTCCTGCAAAGTCTCTATATTCTGGTTAATGAGATGATTCTATTTCTAAGAAATGTACCATCTGATTTGGCACGTATGGCTCGTTATCATATCGTTTCCCTCATAGTCGTACATACAGGCATTATGCATCTGCCAGCTCCGTCTTCACAAAGCTCGTGTCCACCATTTCCTTCTCCAGCCTATACTATCTGACCAAAATTTACGGACATGAATTACAGCACATTACATCTTCAATTCTGCTGTGGACACTATCAATGTGGTGTCTGAATGTCTCTGGAGGAATGCCTGTCCGTTATTCCTCAACAGCCGAGACCAGAGGAGGTAGTGATGTTAAACGCTTTAATCGCTGAAGTCTGGAGCTAAATCGGCGTTCTAAGTTATCCAAGAGGTGTTCCATTGGGTTAAAGTCGGGACCATGGGCTTGCCAGTCCATTTCAGCAATGATATTGTCCACAAATCATTGCCTCACAGATGATGCTTTGTAACAGGGTGCATTGTCATGCTGATAAAGTAGTCATCGACTCCGAACTGTTCCTACACTGTATAGTGTGACTGAGAACTCGAAATCACAATACTGCAAAAGTGTTCACATCCTGCCGTATTTAGCATTTTCTGAAGCATAGTAAAGGGGCCACAGCCCAACTAAAATAAAACCCTATACTCTTAACTACGTTCTCCGTACTTCGCTGTTGGCACGACACACGTTGGCAGCTAACGTTATTCATGTAGTTGTCAAGGCCCTACCCTCCCATCGGACTTCCACAGCGTATAGTGTGACTAGTAACTCGAAATCATTTGTCTCCACTCATCCACTGTTCAGTGGTGTCGGTGTTTACACCTCGTCAATCGTATCTCATTCTTTGCAGGAATGTGCGCCTTACAAGGAGTTGCTTGATCACTGTACTCCATTCTTTTTAACCCCCTAAGCGAAGTCATTGTACTAGCTGGGGATGTTGGTAGCACTTCCCAACACACGAGACATTCTATCCGCTGACGGCTCCAGATGTCTTACAACCACCCTCCGCAGCTCTCGACGGTCACTGTTTGGCATTACACGATGTTTACCTGGTCTTACTGCAGCTGTGGGTGTGCCTTCACGTTGCATGAATCTCCGAGGGAACATTGCATCGTTATTCTTAACAGCGCAGGCAGTACAGCATCGTATTTATCCGCTGACACCAGGCAACGACTTTCAATTAAAATGCTCTCCCTTGTACGGGAGTTACATAATGAGGACAGATTGTGAAGCGGAGAGACGACATATTGCTATTCGTGTCTGTCTATGAGTCGTGCACGGATTGTCAAAGTGGTTAAGCCGACCGCTCGCATAAAGTGGGAAAACCGCGCTCGACATCCGGTCCGGCAAGGGTTTTCATTGTCATCATTACGTTGTGCAGCTGATGATAGTTCGTATCCGCAACTGCGAATACGTTTTGCAAGGGATTTTTATAGGGATTTTCTTTTATACGGAAAATAGTAATTTTGGTAATATTTTGGATGGCACGCGAAAAAGTGAAGCTTTAAAAGCATCAGACTAACAGCGGGCAACATCTCTGCCAAAGAGGTCGCGCCGAGAGAGAGACTGTTAGTAGGACCTATGCTTGTGAGTGGAACGCAGTCTTGGACAGAGAGAGGAGGAGTTGTATTTTGTGATGGACTAACATGTGGTTAGGCCGTGCTGAGTGCCGGCAATAATTTTGCATATTATTTTTCACTTATGAAGAGAAATTTCGTAAATTTATTCAGAAGACTTCAAAAGGTACTTAAACAGCGCATTTGCCGAGACATTCGAGGATATTAATTAATATGGTCAGGGATTTCGAATTGGAGATTTTTATGATAATGTAACAATGTGTGATTTACTGATTATTCTTCAAAAACGGATAGCCTACGCGTTTGTAAGAAATTAAAAAGAATTTGTTAAGGTTTTCCCCTGTTTCGTGAAGTGAATTTTTAAAATTTCAAGTGTTAAAATATTTTGTCTTAGTGATGTAAGGTTTCGTTAATACAGTTACTTTATTGTTTTTCCATCAATCAACATTTGTCTCTTTGTGTCAAGTTTCACATATACAATTTTGTTTTCTCAAGTTTTTCAGTAACAGAACTGTAACTGAGAATGATCACTGCAGTAATGAGATTTCTTAGCACAGAAGTTTTGTGGATGTCTCTATAGTTTAAAGCATGCATTGCACATCGCATTGCTATTAGCTGGAATTGTTAGTGTTTAACCAGTGAACCAGCAGCAGCCACAGTACTTTGGAGATAGCAGCAGCGCAGCATTTATTCATTGTTGCAAACAGGCAGACGATTTATAATTTACGTGCGATACAGTTTACATTTCAGCAGTGGCACACTTTTCAGACAGGGTATTTTTTGTAGTTAATAATATTTCATACTTTTGTTGCAGTCAGATTGCTTGTATTATTGCTAACAGAACAGTTTTCTTAATTTTAACACAACAGACCGTACTATCGACAAGACAGTTGAAGTACTTTATTATACTTTAATTTACTTATTTAAGAAATTTGTTTAAGAAAATTCTCTGCTTCTTATTTATTTTTGGTATTTTTAGTTAAGATTTCCAGTTGCATTATTTAGGATTTAGCTTCAGTCTTCTAAAAGCTAAAGAATATAAGTCTTTGGTTTTAAATACCACAAGAGAGCTAGATATATGTCCCGCATCGTTGATCTCGCTGATACTCCTCGTCGGAACTGCTCCACCTGAAATCTCTAAATTGTTTATTTCGCTACGAAGAGCGTTCGGCACAACTAGATGCTATGTTGTATGATGCGTATGGATTGATGTGTCCAACTTTTTTATCAACTAAAAGTTTGTTGCTTCTCAGATATTCTCTCGAAGAATGTTGACCGTGAAAAGATGCAGGCTCACACTTATCTTCCCACACTGCACCTCCGATCGATCTACGTCACGTGATATCTGAAGAATATTTGTCAAATCTTTTATAAATTGATAAATACACACCTTGATGCGTATTATTTTCTTGAATTTGTTTATTGTGGCATCGACTAACTAAACATTTACAATGGATCTTAATAGCGTCGCACAACAGCAAAATCTCTCCAACATAAAACACGTCCGATCTTTGTAATCGTTTCACACAGAGTCCCCAAATATACATCTTTGGTTACTTATTCCAGAGAAATGTGTCCGTAGTACGGAACGTCCAATTCTGGCAGGCAGTTTATATTACCCTCGGCATTAATAATTCGTCGCACCTAGCAGCAGTATACCATTGATATAGTAACAGCAGTACTCTTTTCTTGCAAAGCGGTGCAGCCGTGCGGTCTTGGCGCCTTGCCTCGGTTCGCGCGGTTCCCGCCGTCGGAAGTTCGAGTTCTCCTTCAGGCAAGAGTGTGTGTGTTGTCCTTAGTGTAAGTTAGTTTAAGTAAGATTAAACATTGTGTAAGCCTAGGGATCGATGACCTTAGTATTTTGGTCCCATACTAACTTACCACAAATTTCCAAATTTACTCTTTTCTTCCTAATCCTGTTTGGTACCGACCTACACATCGTTTCTTTGTTAGATATCTGTTGCACCGTTCTGCGATCTACATCTGGATGAGGCCCTTCCCCTCCTACTTCAGATAACAAGTCAAATTTATTCGGTAATGTAAGCTCAAATGTAGATGAAGAAGCTGCCCATTCCCCATTCAGCGTCAATTTCACATGTTCTAATTCAGCCTCAAAGGTACAAATCTTTGCCTCCTGTTCAGCGAATTTTTTTTTTGAACCTCCTATTGCATGACTCACTGAGTTCTGCGTTCAGTTCTCCACCGCAGTCACCCAAGTATACAGAAAGCCACTGTCTACCCATACCTCTCCATCTCTGACTATCCCACGGCGACTACACTTATCACGCATCGAAATACAGACTACTCGCTTGAAAATGTAATAAAACCACTTTACACACTTGACACTTCTCGAATTTTCGTTATTTACGAGCAGGAAAAATTAGGCCCACAGGTTAGTGCTTCTGGTGTTTGATGTAACGCAAGTTAATTATTTCCGCTTACAACAGGAACTCAGCACTCACTTAACGGTAGCGTCTGTTAATTAACTTGTTCCTTTCAGAAAGTAACTTAAATACAAGCTTAACTCTTTCTCTAATCATGAATTCAACTTTAGCACACAGATAAAATACCAGCAAATTTAACTATACATTACCGTACAACAAAAACTAATTAGCCGCTTGCGGTTTCCTGTACTCCATTTAAGTCACTTCACTCACTTGACTTGACCCATTCTGCTGTTACTCCTTCTCTGCTGACAACATAATACTTTCCGCTTCCTTTGTACTGACAGGTCGACTCTACATTTATACTCCAGAAGCCACCCAACGGTGTGTGGCAGAGGGCACTTTACGTGCCACTGTCATTACCTCCCTTTCCTGTTCCAGTCGCGTATGGTTCGCGGGAAGAACGACTGCCGCAAAGCCCCCGTGCGCGCCTGAATCTCTCTAATTTTACATTCGTGATCTCCTTGGGAGGTATAAGTAGGGGGAAGCAAAATATTCGATACCTCATCTAGAAACGCACCCTCTCGAAACCTGGACAGCAAGCTACACCGCGATGCAGAGCGCCTCTCTTGCAGAGTCTGCCATTTGAGTTTGCTAAACATCTCCGTAACGCTATCACGCTTACCAAATAACCCTGTGACGAAACGCGCCGCTCTTCTTTCGATCTTCTCTATCTCCTCTGTCAACCCGACCTGGTACTGATCCCACGCTGATGAGCAATACTCAGGTATAGGTCGAGCGAGTGTTTTGTAAACCACCTCCTTTGTTGATAGACTACATTTTCTAAGGACTCTCCCAATGAATCTCAACCTGGCACCCGCCTTACCAACAACTAATTTTAAATGATCATTCCACTTCAAATCGTTCCGCATGCATACTCCCAGATATTCTACAGAAGTAACTGCTACCAGTGTTTGTTCCGCTATCATATAATCATACACTAAAGGATCCTTCTTTCTATGTATTAGCAATACATTACATTTGTCTATGTTAAGGGTCAGTTGCCACTCCCTGCTCCAAGTGCCTATCCGCTGCAGATCTTCCTGTATTTCGCTGCAATTTTCTAATGCTTGATGAGAGGTGTCGTTGAGTGAATATCGGAACACAGTGGGGTTATCTGCTGCAGAGAACCACGCTCAGTAATCTGCACTGAATGCTGTTGTTGACAATAAATGTCAGCAGTGATGATTCCGCCTCGGGAAAGATATGCTTAGTACACCACACCGTCGCTGTTATACCAGTTGCATAACATTAGCTTATGTGGATGCGCGCCGGTCTTTGTACGGGTAGTTGCTGCTTTGTTTGGACTTGCAAACATTTCTTTCACTTCCTTTCGTTAGTTAAAGACACCATTTCTCGTCACCATTAACGGTACAGGACAGGACTGGACTGTGTTGTTGACGAGCCAGTTGATGACGAGTAAGCAGAGCTGCACGTAGAGCCACCGGCTGATTTTTGTGACTGGCCTACAACATACAGTACCCATACGCCCAATTTCTGAATTTTCACCACTGTATACAAATGTAGCACGATGGTGGAATAATCACAGTTCACCACATTTGTCAGTTCTCCAGTACCTGACGTGGATCATTGTGAATTAAACAGTTTAAACGATCTTCATCAAACCCCGAAGGTCTTCCTGAACTTGAAGAGTCATTGATGTCTAAACGATCCTCCATAATACGAAACAAAAAAATCTTGCCGTGCTTTGTACAATGGTATTATACCCATACACGGCGGAAATATTTCTGGCAGTCTCCGCTGCTGTCACTCCACTATTGAACTCAAAAAGAAGAATATTTGTCGGAAATGTTCTGATTTCTCCACGCGGCTCTTCAGCATCCACAGCTTCAATCACTATCTCCAAACGACAAAATGACAATATGTAAACCAAAAAGCAACAGAGAACTAGAAATAGAAAATGAAAATCGATAAATAAACCAATAGGAACCAGAATACCAATACACAAAACAAAAACACTACGAACGTATGTACCAAACTAGTAAATTAATACATGTAGAATTATCTGGCTTCCAGTTTTTAGGGTCTTTGTGTATATAAACGTTAAACGAGTGTGTAATAGAGAATATCCGAGTCTCACTCCATTATCGTTTTTTTCCGATTTGTCCTTTCCTCTCCTGTATTTATTACTACTTTTGTTTCACGACGTAAGCTTTTGATTTCCTCTTCTGTGATAAACTGATTTTCACACTGTTATAACAATCCAGCAAAGAAAGTTTTCGACCTGATCGCCTCACTTAACACGCAGCGCGCTAGCTTCGAGATAGGGAGATGAGAGAGATCTGAATCGAATCGGTGCGCGGGTTACGACAGTGGATCTGGTCCTCCGGCCAGCCTGCGAGTGGCTTTTAGGCGGATTTCCACAATGGTTTAGGCAAACGCTGGGCTGACCCACAAACTACAACCGTCGCAACAAGAGACACAACAAAGTTTGCACGATTAACTGGCATTTGGCGCACGTGACTTTCTATCCTTAGGTTAAGTGAGAACTGTTGACTCGGCAGCGCCAAGCAACCCAGACGTTGCACAGTCGAATTTCTGCCGAACCGAGGAAATTTTCAGTCTGCCGAAAACGTAGCCTCCACCTGTCAGTGCTGTGGCGAGTCACCAGAATCGACACCTGGTTCGGATTCCTCGTTAAACTTTAGGTCCCATAACCCTGTTTGGATACATGCGGGAGTTCAGGGGCACGCGAGACACCGGAGTGTCTTCCAATTGAAAGACTTCCACACGGCCGCTGGACAACATGAAATTATGAACGGCGTTCAGTAAGAAATGCAACACTTTTTTTCTGAATTCAGGTTGGTTTTATTCCGGATTCCAATACAACATATTATTTCCCACCCTTTTGGCTATAAAACCCAGGTTTTGAACGTAATCTCCGTTCAGTGGGATGCAATACGCCACCTTACTGGGAGAATCTGTATGCCAGCATGGTCCCACACTACTCGTCGCCGTCGGAGCCAACGTCTTTTACGTCAGTGACCTCCACATCATCCACACACTGCTTCCCATGGGGTGCATTCTTCACTGGGCCAAACAGATGGTACTTCGTTGCTCTTTATGGTCTTACACTATGTGTCAAGGGACCCATCGGGGACATGCCTTTGAGTACCACAACTGGTGGACAAGTGTCTCGGCACTATCAAGAGAGCCGGCCGGAGTGACCGAGCGGTTCTCGGCGCTACAGTCTGGAACCGCGCGACCGCTACGGTCGCAGGTTTGAATCCTGCCTCAGGCATGGATGTGTGTGATGTTCTTAGGTTAGTTAGGTTTAAGTAGTTCTAAGCTCTAGGTGACTGATGACCTTAGAAGTTAAGTCCCATAGTGCTCAGAGCCATTTATGAACTATAAAGAGAGACGTCCAGTTGTGCAGCAGGTGTTTAATTCTGATCCGTCAGTCACTTGGAATGAGAAGGTCCGCACTTTCCAACTTTGGAAACGAGTCACAGCGGTGTGCGGCCACCACCACGCAGGAGATCGAAAAGGTTTGGACTTACTTGCAATGAGACAGACGCCTCGTTCAACAACTCGACGCGCTTTTGTTCACTACCAGGTCTCTTTAGACATTCTGCACGTGCTTATAAACATCTTCGATCCTCTGGTTTTCCTCCAAAATAAATGAAATGTCGTGTGACTAGGGCCTCCCGTCGGGTAGACCGTTCACCAGGTGCAAGTCTTTCGATTTGACGCCACTTCAGCGATTTCCGCGTCGATGGGGATGAAATGATGATGATTAGGACAACACAACACCCAGTCTCTGAGCGGAGAAAATCTCCAACCCAGCCTGGAATCGAACCCGGGCCCTTGGGATTGACATTCTGTAGCGCTGACCACTTTTTTTTCTTTTAATTCGTTTTGTTTGATATTTTTCGTTGCGTTTGATCAAGTTGATCGTCGATTCTTTGACGCAGTCTTTTTTATTACAGAGAGCACGCAGCCCTATGACCGAACACGCTGAGTTACCGTGCCGGCATTTACGGAAACACCGCCACAGATCTTCCCACTCAGCTACCGGGGGCGGACAAAAGAAAAGCAATGACAGCTCTCTGCTTGGAACAGACCTCCGTTACAGACGCCATTTTGAAGGGTAGATACAGCGCTGCCACCTGTCGGAAGTTCATGAAACTAAAGGGGCCGAAGGGGGAAATTCCACCCTGTCCCACAAGAAATTCAGCATTTTTTCAACCGAAACTGGACGAGAAAAAAATTTGTTGCATTACTTACCGAACGCTCCTCGAATTTTTTTGTGATAACTGACCACTGTACGACACGAAGGGTATCCGTCCACGAAGTCAAATAAAATAAATTCTCCAAATCTTGAAAGCAGCAGACCCGACACCACGACAGGTAAACATTTGGAAATAAAGAGGAAAAAAAGGAAGTTTTGCAAGACTCTACCTCTCCTCTCTTTCCTCTCTCTCTCTCTCTTCAATTTGAATCCTCTTTCTCATAACCATTTTTACCACGGGATATCACTATACACACCAACCCTTGTAATGGTGATCAAATTAAGGCTTAATTCTCAATGCAAGTCTATAGGGCACGCTTTGTTTCCAATCGGGAACGAGACAGTACTTTGTGCATAGTATTAAGTCTGTGAACGAAGCATCATTTCAAGCTTAACCGCGCTTGCTTTGTCACTTTACAAGATGAAAGGTTTTCAACATGGGATGCTGACAGCTGTATAGGTGCAAAGCACAGTGACTTATTCACCTTTTACCACTATCATGTCACACATAACATTGAATATCTGACTATTAGTCATAGAACACGATCAACAACGCCAGCCAGTGATCGCTAACTCGTAGGTAGCTCGGATGTACACAACAGAAACCTGTATATACACTACTGGCCATTAAAATTGCTACACCACGAAGATGACGTGCTACAGACGCGAAATTTAACCGACGGGAAGAAGATGCTGTGATATGCAAATGATAAGCTTTTCAGAGCATTCACATAAGGTTGGCGCCGGTGGCGACACCTACAACGTGCTGACATGAGGAAAGTTTCCAACCGATTTCTCATACGCAAACAGCAGTTAGCCGGCGTTGCCTGGTGAAACTTTGTTCTGATGCCTCGTGTAAGGAGGAGAAATGCGTACCATCACGTTTCCGACTTTGATAAAGGTCGGATTGTAGCCTATCGCGATTGCGGTTTATCGTATCGCGACATTGCTGCTTGCGTTGGTCGAGATCCAATGACTGTTAGCAGAATATGGAATCGGTGGGTTCAGGAGGGTAATACGGAACTCCGTGCTGGATCCCAACGCCCTCGCATCACTAGGAGTCGAGATGACAAGCATCTTATCCGCATGGCTATAACGGATCGTGCAGCGACGTCTCGATCCCTGAGTCAACAGATGGGGACGTTTGCAAGACAACAACCATCTGCACGAACAGTTTGCAGCAGCATGGACTATCAGCTCGGAGACCATGGCTGCGGTTACCCTTGACGCTGCATCACAGACAGGAGGGCCTGCGATCTTGTACTCAACGACGAACCTGGGTGCACGAATGCGAAACGTTATTTTTTCGGATGAATCCAGGATCTGTTTACAGCATCACGATGGTCGCATCGGTGTTTGGCGACATCGCGGTGAACGCACATAGGAAGCGTGCATTCGTCATCGCCATACTGGCGTATCACCCGATGTGATGGTATGGGGTGCCATTCGTTACACGTCTGAGTCGCCTCTTGTTCGCGTTGACGGCACTTTGAACAGTGGACGTTACATTTCAGATGTGTTACGACCCGTGGCTCTACCCTTCATTCGATCCCTGCGAAACCCTACATTTCAGCAGGATAATGCACGACCGCATGTTGCAGGTCCTGTACGGATCTTTCTGAATACAGAAAATGCTCGACTGCTGCCTTGGCCAGCACATTCTCCAGATCTCTCGCCATTTGAAAACGTCTGGTCAATGGTGACCGAGCAACTGGCTCGTCACAATACGCCAGTCACTACTCTTGATGGAATGTGGTATTGTGTTGAAGCTGCATTGGCAGCTGTACCTGTACACGCCATCCAAGCTCTGTTTGACTCAATGCCCAGGCGTATCAAGGCCGTTATTACGGCCAGAGGTGGTTGTTCTGTGTACTGATTTCTCAGGATTTATGCGCCCAAATTACGTGCAAATGTAATCATATGTCAGTTCTAGTACAATATATTTGTCCAATGGATACCCATTTATCATCTGCACTTCTTGGTGTAGCAATTTTCATGGCCAGTAGTGTAACAAGCGTAAAGGTACGGTCCAGCAAAATTACAGACCAGTTTCCTTAACAATAGTTTGTTACAGAATTCTTGAATATATTCTCTGTTCAAATATAATTAATTTCCTTGAGATGGGAAAGCTTCTGTTCACGAACCGGCATAGTTTCGCAATGCATCGCTCGTGCGATGCTCACCGTGCCCTTCATAACATATCCTGTGAACGATGGATGAAGGACAAAATGCAGATACTATGTTCCTAGATTTCCGAAAAGCATTTGACACGGTCCCCCACTGCAGAGCCTTAATGAAGGTGCGAGCATACGAAGTAGGTTCTCTGATATGTGGGCGGCTCGAAGACTTCTTAAGTAACAGAACCCAGTACGTTGTCATCGACGCGAGTGTCCATCGGAGACAAGGGTATCGTCAGCAGTGCCCCAGGGGTATGTGACAGGACCGTCATGGTTCTCTGTATACATAAATGATGTCGCTGACAGGGTGATCAACAATCTGTGGCTGTTTCCTGATGATGCTGTGGTGTACGCGACGGTGTCATCGTTGAGTGATTGTACGAGTATACAAGATGACTTAGAGACAATCTGTAGTTGGTGCGATGAATGGCAGCTTATTCTAAACGTAGAAAAATGTAAGTCGATGCAGATGAGTAAGAAAAACAAAGATGTCGTGCCATGCTTAACACAGTCACGTTGATTAAACATCTAGGTGTAATGTTGTAAAACGATATGAAATGGAACGAACGTGTATGGATTGTACAAAGGGCGTTCAAAAAGTTTTGCACTGTCGTCTCTAATTTTTTTTATTTTTTGCCGGAGGAGAATGATACTTTTTGTGAACATACTTGGAATATTTAGCCATAAGTTGGTACATAAAAGTATTTCTTTTATTTACAGGTGAGCCATATTGGACCTTGAAATGGATGTCAGGTTGCGACAACGGTCGGTCATGGAGCTCCCCCTCAAGACCGGCGATGACTCTGCCACATCGATACACACGAAGTTGCTCCCTGTTTATGGGGACGACGAAGTGGATCCCAGCAGTATCCAGCGGTGGTTGCAGAGGTTTAAAGAAGGTGATTTCTCTCTACTGGACAATCCACGATGCGGTAGACCATCGACGGCAGTGAGTGATGTGAATAAGGAGACCATTGATCAAATCATCCAAAATGACAGATGTGTGACGACACGACAGCTTGCTGAAATTACTCGTTTGTCATTGGGTAATGTGGTATCACTGTCACTGTCACTTGGGTACAGAAAAATCTGTGCATGTTGGGTGCCTAGATTATTGACTAGAGAAATGAAAATGATGAGGAATAATGTGTGCGAGGGTCTTATGAAAACTTTACTGAATTGTGGAAACAGTGTTTTGACGGCGTCATTACCCAGGATGAAACATGGTTGTTTTTGTCCGAACCTGAGAGCAAAACACAATCCATGGAGTGGCGTCATCCGGGTTCCCCACGGAAGAAGAAACTTTCATGAAAAGAAGGCCAAAAGGTGATGGCCTCCTTCTTCTTGGATCAATGTGGTGTCATTTTCATTGACTTTTTGGAACCTAGCTCCACAGTTAACCGGAACCATTGCTGTTTGTCATTGGACAAGCCGAGACGTGCCATCAAGACCCACAGACCACAGCTTCAGGGTCAGCTCATTAGACAACACCATGACAATGCCAAAGCCCATACAGCCCTTAGGACGCAGGAGAAAATCATGAAGATGGGTTGGAAAATTGTTCCTTATCCTCCCTACAGTCCGAACTTGGCTCCGTCTGATTTTTACCTCTTTGATCGTCTGAAGGCTCACCTGCGCGGTAAAGCATTTGATAGTGAGAAAGACCTTACTTCCTGTGTCAAGCGATGGTATAAAAGTCAATCCCCAGAATTTTACCAAAGTGCATTTACATCATGGAAAGAACGTTGGGCCAGATGCGTCACAGTTCAGAAATGTTCCAAGTATTTTCACAAAAAATTTCATTCTCCTCCTATAAAAAATTAAAAAAAAATTAAAGACGACTGTGCGAAACCTTTTGAACGCCCTTTGTAACTGGGAAAGCTAATGGTCGACTTCGGAGAACTTTAGAAAAGTGTGTATGAAGCGATGGGTAAATATCCAAACGGTCGGTGATTCTCGTTGTGTTGTCACGAAATGACATTTAAATTGTCTGTGCGTGCTTTACACTTATCTGCCGTTTACAAGAGCCTAAAACTATTTTTGCGGTCAGCCAGAAAGCGATAGAGAACATACTGACCATAATTTCCAGTCTGCAAGTCCACATTACTCTTTGACAACACTGAACGAAAAAGGTTCCTTCTTCCTGTTTACTCAGAGGGATCAGTAACTATGACTGTAAGTAAAAGTTTTGAGTTTTAACTGACTGATATATTAAGTAAAGGTTCGCAACCACAATATATAATAGCCGGCCGGGGTTGCCGTGCGGTTCTAGGCGCTACAGTCTGGAGCCGAGTGACCGCTACGGTCGCAGGTTCAAATCCCGCCCCGGGCATGAATGTGTGTGATGTCCTTAGGTTAGGTGGGTTTAACTAGTTCTAAGTTCTAGGCGACTGATGACCTCAGAAGTTAAGTCGCATAGTGCTCAGAGCCATTTGAACAATATATAATAATATCCCTTATGATAATAATAATATCCCTATCATAAACAGTACTATTATCAGTTCAGAGGCGACCTAAACAAAAAGTTTCAAGTAAAATGATCCATCGCCCTGACTTCCAATCACCAAAACTTAATTGCTCGCCTGAAAAGGGGAAAATAATCTCACCACTTTTGTCAACATTACGGGCGGCACACAAGCAGTTACTTCCATGAACTCTAAGCGATCCAGGGCAGTGTACAGTCCTTGCGAATTCACTTCCTACTTTTACCGAAAATTCCCTCAAATCCGTTCAGCTTTGACGTCGTCTGACGCACAGTGCCGCAGGCGTTTGACGTGAACAAATCGGTATCTCGGTGCGAACTGTCTCTTTTACTGCCTCTCTGGCCGTATATATATGAGCGCAGCGGACTGCCAAACGGAACATCTGCTATCAGCCGCCTTATGCACAGGTATTGTAAGTAGCCTGTTTGTATGTTGGCAGCGCTATAGACTGTGTTAATATCGCTGGAAGCGCTCTGCGCCCTCGGCAAGAGATTCTGTGGTTGAGCGGACTAGCAGTTGGCGAGTGGATAGAGAAGTGTATGAGCATGTCTTTTCTTAGTGGAAACTCTGTAGTGGTAGGACATGCACTGTAAAGTGAGACGCAAGGAAATGTAAAATGAGGATGGATGTAGTAGGTAATGTTTGAGGTATGGAATTATTGACAACTATATAATTTTTAGAAATGGAAGTCACATGAATAAGGCAAAATTTTCTAAACACATTGTTTGCTCTTCAACAAAATCTTTCTTTTACTGACCATATGCCTCCTAGTAGTTAGAGTCTATAGCAGTTAGAATCTTTTTATTGAACTGGCTGTAGTTGCTGCTTGCTGTAATCGCTGTAGTTCGTGTTATGAAGATTTTCTGTGAGGTAAGTGACTTATAACAAAATGAGGTTCGTGACTGAAACGAGTTTAGGCAATTAACACAGATGGAGGTAGTTTCATATTTCTTTACATTCATATATTTTTGGACTTTTATTATTGTTACGATTTCTTGCAATTCAGGACCATTCTCTTGTGTTAATTTTTGGAAGTCGTGTTATCAATGTATAGCAGTTAGATTGCGTTGGGCTTGTATATTGTGGGTAATAAATGAATAGGTTGAGTTGCATTTGTAAGGAAAAATTCTGTAAGTCTGTGTTTAAATAATTAAAAATGATTAAAGGCTTAAGTTCGGTATTATCGTCTAAATGGCACCTTCCTCGGACACGTATTAATCAATACCTCTGTCGTTCAACAATTTAAAATATTCTTAATTTTTATATAAAAAGGGTTAAGTTCGTTTTAGTTACTGAAAAAGCTGTAGTTCGTCTGCATTTAAACTTCGCCCACTAGAATTTTTAAAACGGAACCAAAAGTAGCACATGATTCTGAACTGTCTATTTAAGATTCCACGTAATTATTATGATTATTATTATTATTCACAGTACCGTTTTGAAGCCTGGTACAGCTTTATTATAGTGCAAATGTCATCGAGTACTGTAATTAAAACTTTGTATTACAAATACAAATGATACTTAAACTATTATGAGTAAGGATGTTTTAATTAAAGATTTTGTTTTTGGCAATTAACTTCAAACCTAATAGAGGTAGCTTATTGGTGTCATTGGTTCCTGTTTTTATATCAAACTGAGACTACATAAGAATTTTCATCTTTCTGAGTCCAACATATATAACACCTTTAATTTTTCGTATAAACAACTATTTTGATCAAAATATTGCTGTGACATACTTTTTCATATTCTGACCAATTTTTAGCTTTCTAATTTCATTATTTAGCGCCACTTACTTTTTTTCTCACATTCATATATTTTGCGTAACATATTCATTTGATCATTTCTGACACCGTACAATGTTACCTTTAATACACTGAAGCTTACACTGACGGAGTTTGGAAAAGTTATTTTAATTTTTAATTCACTCTTAGAATATGGTGCAGTCCTTCATCAGTTAAGGAGAGGTGCGTTATAATAAAGTGGAGTTGGCAGTAGTGAATGGGGTAATCCCAGCCACACTCTCCTCTCTACCTCTTTCAATGATACTGCGCTGTGAAGGAGACCGCACATAGGACACTAATGCGACCCATTTCTTAGTACTGCTCGACTGATTCGGATACGCATCAGACCGGATTGAAGGAAGACATCGAAGAAATTCAGAGGCTGGCTGCTAGATTTCTTACTACTACGTTCGAACAACACGCAAGTATTAAGGAGATGCTTCGGGAATTCAAATGGGAATTCCTGGAGGAAAGGCGACTTTCTTTTCGGGGAACACTACTGAGCGAATTTAGAGAATCGGCGTTTGAAGCTGACTGCAGAACGACTCTGTTGCCTCCAACAGACATTGCGCGTAAGGACCACGAAGATAAGATACGAGACATTAGTGCACTTACGGATGCATGTGGACAGTCGTTTCTCTCTTGCTCTGCTTGCGAGTGGAACAGCAAAGGAAATGACTAGTAGTGGTACGAGGTACCCTCCACCACGCACTGTATGGTGGCTTGTGGAGTATCTATGTAGATGCAGCTGTAGAATCGCGAGCGGTCAGCTTCGCCTCAGCAAAACAAAATCCCCAGCGTCGCGCTGCACAACATGATGGTCAAGGCACGTGGGGCAGAACCTGGATGAAACGTATCGGTTTCTGTTGGCACGATTTGCCTTACGCTTGATAACTGTTGCAGAAGAGTAAGGAGTCGGCCGGATGTCTAAAGCGCGCAGTCCTTCGACTCCAGCAAGTATATGTGTCATGAACAGCCATTGTGTTTGGATGTCAGACAGCTCTAAATGCTGTCACAGGTGATTTGAAGTTTGTGCGGTATCGGGACATGATACTCCAAAATACTGTCCAGCCTTACAGTGTGCTTTGCGGCGACGGGTTCTATTTCAAACACAGTAATGCACATCCAGGAGGCAGGAACCTTCCAAATGCAGTTGCCTTCAGTACCTGCTGACAAAATTAATTTTAAGGATGTCGCATCCTTAAATCATTACTCCTTCGCGTACGTGAACAGTCGAACACTGTCTACAAGATTAGCCTGTAAATTTTCTCAACACGGACATTGCCCTACTGTACCAAATATTAAACAGACATGTGACTCAGCTACGGTCTGCGTGTTTTACCCGTGCTCCTAAAGTCGATGTGGTCTGCTGTTTCAGCCGTCGGATAGATTGCTCATGAAGCTACTACATTTTCACAGTGTATACGAATGTCGAAAAAGAGGATGTTCCCATTCGGGAGAATGTTGCCGAACTGTTAGAACAGCTGTGCGGTTTTATGCTGAAAGACGGTATCCTGGTCATGACAGTTCCTCACGATATGTCTTTGCGAGCATGATAAAATAATTTCGAGGAATTGGAAGTGTAAAGAATAAAATTCGCCAACTATGAGGTGCTGATTGAGCAATTTAGAATACCCATGAGATACTACTGACCCTGTCTCCTATAGCGATGGAAAGATCCCCATAATACCACGCAAATTTAAAGGAAACAAGGCCACACGATGGATAACGACTCGTATTAAGTGAAAAGTACTGGGCGTGGTCCTGATAATAATGGGTCCATCAAACTGTGAATGGGAACTAATGATCACTATAACGATCTGGCTGATTGCAAAAACAGATCGTAATGCCTTACCCGCTGAATAAAGAATACAGACATTGAATAATAGAACAAGGGATTTCAAATACGAAATACACTCCTAGAAATTGAAATAAGAACACCGTGAATTCATTGTCCCAGGAAGGGGAAACTTTATTGACACATTCCTGGGGTCAGATACATCACATGATCACACTGACAGAACCACAGGCACATAGACACAGGCAACAGAGCATGCACAATGTCGGCACTACTACAGTGTATATCCACCTTTCGCAGCAATGCAGGCTGCTATTCTCCCATGGAAACGATCGTAGAGATGCTGGATGTAGTCCTGTGGAACGGCTTGCCATGCCATTTCCACCTGGCGCCTCAGTTGGACCAGCGTTCGTGCTGGACGTGCAGACCGCGTGAGACGACGCTTCATCCTGTCCCAAACATGCTCAATGGGGGACAGATCCGGAGATCTTGCTGGCCAGGGTAGTTGACTTACACCTTCTAGAGCACGTTGGGTGGCACGGGATACATGCGGACGTGCATTGTCCTGTTGGAACAGCAAGTTCCCTTGCCGGTCTAGGAATGGTAGAACGATGGGTTCGATGACGGTTTGGATGTACCGTGCACTATTCAGTGTCCCCTCGACGATCACCAGTGGTGTACGGCCAGTGTAGGAGATCGCTCCCCACACCATGATGCCGGGTGTTGGCCCTGTGTGCCTCGGTCGTACGCAGTCCTGATTGTGGCGCTCACCTGCGCGGCGCAAAACACGCATACGACCATCATTGGCACCACGGCAGAAGCGACTCTCATCGCTGAAGACGACACGTCTCCATTCGTCCCTCCATTCACGCCTGTCGCGACACCACTGGAGGCGGGCTGCACGATGTTGGGGCGTGAGCGGAAGACGGCCTAACGGTGTGCGGGACCGTAGCCCAGCTTCATGGAGACGGTTGCGAATGGTCCTCGCCGATACCCCAGGAGCAACAGTGTCCCTAATTTGCTGGGAAGTGGCGGTGCGGTCCCCTACGGCACTGCGTAGGATCCTACGGTCTTGGCGTGCATCCGTGCGTCGCTGCGGTCCGGTCCCAGGTCGACGGGCACGTGCACCTTCCGCCGACCACTGGCGACAACATCGATGTACTGTGGAGACCTCACGCCCCACGTGTTGAGCAATTCGGCGGTACGTCCACCCGGCCTCCCGCATGCCCACTATACGCCCTCGCTCAAAGTCCGTCAACTGCACATACGGTTCACGTCCACGCTGTCGCGGCATGCTACCAGTGTTAAAGACTGCGATGGAGCTCCGTATGCCACGGCAAACTGGCTGACACTGACGGCGGCGGTGCACAAATGCTGCGCAGCTAGCGCCATTCGACGGCCAACACCGCGGTTCCTGGTGTGTCCGCTGTGCCGTGCGTGTGATCATTGCTTGTACAGCCCTCTCGCAGTGTCCGGAGCAAGTATGGTGGGTCTGACACACCGGTGTCAATGTGTTCTTTTTTCCATTTCCAGGAGTGTATTTCCGTGGCACGGGTAGGTGGATAGATAAAACAACGATGTAAAACAATATCACGCATATGGCCAATGACTGCGGAAAAGATCAGTGATTTGAAGCAAAGTCGGAAGAAAATCATGAATGAACACTAATACTCTCGCTTAAGTATATGATAGGTGCAACTAGCTGCCTGTGAAAATCAGATATGCGAGACGAAGCCCTGATGCTAATTAAATGACTTCGCGCTCGCCTTGTCTCGGTGGTTACAATGACGATCCAAGTTTGTTACTCTTCAGCTGTGCGAGAATAGAAAACAGCTGCAATAGTAGGAAGCAGAGGCTGTTGCACTCTCGGTTTAAAAGGGAGCGCATAAAGGACGACAAGCGAAAGTTAGTAGAGATTCGTGCGTCTGTGAAAAGATGTAAGCGCGAAGAATACAACTACTTCCGTCACACCTTAGCAAAATGTCTGGCAGAGAACCCGAGAAAATTCTCGTCGTATGTAAAACGGCTACGCTGGTCTAAGGCTTAGGTTCAGTCTCTTGTTGATCAGTCTGGTGTGCAGATGAAGACAACAAAACGACAGCCGAAGTTTTAAATTTCACGTTCAAAAAATCGTTCACAAGGCAGAATCGTACACACGTACTGTCATTTGACTATCCCGTATTGACGATATACTAATAAGCGTATCTGGCGTAGAGAAGCAGCTGAAATATTTGAAAGTAAATAAATCACCAGGTCCGGATGGAATTCCAGTTCGATTCTACAAAGAGTACTCTACGGCATTGGCCCCTCACGTAGATTGCATTTACCGTGAATCTCTCTACCAGCACAAAGTCTCAAACGACTAGAAAAAAGCGCTGTGACTCCAGTGTATAAGAAGGGTAAAATAACGGACTCGCAAAGTAAGAGATAACCCTAAATTCTCTTTGCTGCAGAATGCTTGAAAATATTCTCAGTTCGAATGTAATAAACTTTCTTGACGCTGAAAAGCTTATGTCCACGAATCAGAATGGTTTTAGAAACGAGGCCCTTTTCTCTCATGATATACTGCGAACAATGGATGAAGGGCCACAGAAAATTCCATGTTTCTAGATTTCCGGAAATCATTTGACACGGTGCCCCATTGCAGGCTGATAATGAAGGTATGAGAATATTGAATAAGTTCACAGATATGTGAGTGGCTCGAAGATTTGTAAAGTAATAGACCCCAGTATATTATCGTCGACATGAAGTGTTCGTCAGAGACAATTTTACCGTCAGGAATGCCACAGGGAAGTGTGATAGGACCTCTAATGTTCTATATATACATAAATGATTTGGTTGGGAGGATGGGCAGCAATCTGCGATTGTTTGCTGGTGATGCCGTGGTGTACGGTAAGGTGTCAAAGTTGAGTGACCGTAGGAAGATACAGGACGACTTAGACAAAACTTTCAGTTGGTGTGATGAGTTTCAGTTAGCCCTAAGTGTGGAAAAATGTAAGTTAATGCGGTTGAGTAGGAGTATCAAATCCGTAATGTTCGGATACAGTATTACTAGTGTCCTGCTTGACACAGTCAAGTTGTTTTAATGCCTGGGCGTAAGTTGCAAAGCGATTTGAGATGGAAAAAGCTAGGGAGAACTGTGGCAGGGAGGCAAATGGTTGACTTTGGTTCATTGGAAAAATTTTAGGGAAGAGTGGTTTACCCGTAAAGGAGACAGCATATAGGAAGCTGGTGCGATCTGTTCTTGAGTACTGCTCGAGTGTTTGGGGCCCATACCGGGTCGGATTAAAGGATGACATCGAAGCAGTTCAGAGGCGGGCCTGCTAGATTTATTATCGGGAAGTTCGATTAACACGTAAGTGTTACGGAGATACTTCGGGAACTCAAATGGGGATTGCTGGAGGAAAGACGAAGTTCTTTTCGATAAACATTATCGAGAAAATTTAGAGATCCGGCATTTGAAGCTGACTGCCGCTAACATACATTGCGCGTAAGGACCACGAAGATAAGATACGAGAAATTAGGGCTCATACGGAGGCACCAAAGGACCTGGAAGAGCAGTTGAACGGAATGGACAGTGTCTTGAAAGGAGGATATAAGATAAACATCAACACAAGTAAAATGAGGATAATGGAATGCAGTCTAATCAAATCGGGTGATGCTCAGGCAATTAGATTAGGAAATGAGACACTTAAAGTAGTAAATGAGTTTTGCTATTTGGGGAGCAAAATAACTCATGGTGGTCGAAGTAAAGAGGATATAAAATGTAGACTGGCAATGGCAAGGAAAGCGTTTCTGAAGAAGAGAGATTTGTTAACATCGAGTATAGATTTAAGTGTCAGGAAGTCGTTTCTGAAAGTATTTGTATGGGGTGTAGCCATGTATGGAAGTGAAACGTGGACGATAAATGGTTTAGACAAGAAGAGAATATAAGCTTTCGAAATGTGGTGCTACAGAAGAATGCTGAAGATTAGATGGGTAAATCACATAACTAATGAGAAGGTACTGAATAGAATTGGGGAGAAGAGAAATTTGTGGCACAACTTGACTAGGAGAAGGGATCGGTTGGTAAGACATGTTCTGAGGCATCAAGGGATCACTAATTTAGTATTCTAGGGCAGTGTGGAGGGTAAAAATCGTAGAGGGAGACCAAGATATGAATACACTAAGCAGATTAAGAAGGAAGAGGTAGGTACTGGGAGATGAAGAAGCTTGCACAGGATAGAGTAGCATGGAGAGCTGCATCTAACCAGTCTCTGGACTGAATACCACAATATCACGGAGGCATACAGACTGTTGTTCTTCCCTCACTCTATTTGTGAGCGAAACAGGAAAGGAATTGACAAGTAGGGTACAGGGTACCTTCCCCCACGCACCGTATGGTGGATTGCGGTTTATCTATGTAGATGCAGATGTAGTAGCTGTAAAGTTTAGCTTGGCCTCTGTATTCTGCTTTATGTCGGAGACTCTCGCTCGCCAGCTGTAAGACCAAACGTATTACCATAACGTCTGGATGTGGAATCTGTTGCAGCCTAAGGAGAAGTGTTTTCTCTTTGGTCTTCATGAAGCAGATGTCTTCTCTAATTTTTCTCTACTAAACTTAAGTGGTTCTGCTAGCTTCAGAATCTTTCCAGCCAATGGCAACAGACCTTGCGAGTTCCGACCAATGATAATTTAATAAAGAAGTCATACAATGAAGGCTTTCACGACCGGATGTTTCAGCTGCCGAGAATTCTTCCGGTTTGTATGGCCGTGGTCCATGGAACTCTTCTATCCCTGACGTTTCGTCCAAAGCTACGTTGGGCAGCTTCGGAGGTGCTCCTGGTTGTGCTGAGTCTTGCCGACTAGCGAGTCGGACGTCGAAGAGCGGTCTACATACCGTGGAAAGTGGGCGTGCTCTGCATTTCCCGTGATAGCAGAGGTGAAAGATAAAATTTAGCTATAGATCATAGTACGATAAAGATACAAACTTCTCATCGATTCTGTAGAGCCACTGTCCACATATCGCTGAGTTTCATGGCTTCTTTTCTGCTAAAATTATCCCCATGTTTATATATTTCGATGCCTTCTCTATATAGCCGTGGATAATAATTCGTCATAGCACATAAAACTTCAGTTTCCGAAAATTTCACTACGTGATCACCCAGCTGAAGAGCATGTTCCGCGACGGCTGACTTGTCTGTTTTCCCTAGTCGGTAAAGACTTTTATGTTCCTTCAACCGTATATTCACATTTCTCTTTGTAGTTCCAATGTAGACCCTACCATACGTACACTATTTTCTTAGTTGGTCTGAAAATCGGTCGAACGTTATGTTTCCTTAAAATCTTGCTGAGTTGATCCGTTACTTTTTTGATGAATGGTAGAGAAACCGTGTTGTTCCATCGCTGTGTCCTATCGTTGTTCTTAGGCCTCCTGTTATTCGGTCGCCAAACTCTATTTATTTCCTTACTAGATTACCCACTCTTCTCAAAAGCCTGCTTTAGATATTTAAGACGTTTAACGTTTTCCTGCGCTTGGGGATTTTCTAGGAGTTAACTAGTAAGGTATGTTCCTCCCTTGGCGTGGGAAGAAGGCGATTAACCTCTCCCAACACTTGACAGATTTTCAGCGATGGTCAACCAGAAGGCGCCCATGTCCATGCGCATGGGAACTCAACCCTGCTACCGAAACAACTACTATGAGCCAGCCAGAGAACCCCTTACTAAAATTTGAACAAACCTTCTAGCTGCCTTCACTGGGCTTAGCAGGCTGCTCCCAAACCGTCTGGCTTCATGTTCTCTCCTGTCCTCTACGTTCTTACCGTAGCTAAAAATAATCCCTTTAACTTCTTTCATAATGCAGTTTTATGGTGCACTGCCCGTCCTCATCCCATGCTCCTGCTGGGCTGGGATGGCAGTCTGCCCCGCTCTGCTCTATACCTGTATGGAAAATGGCTTTCAGCAGGAAACAACTTTACGATTATTCGTTCCGCCAAGTGATACCTCGCTTTTGGGATCCAACTAAAATCCCCAAGTTGGTAATAATTACAAGACTCCCTCGCCATACCAAGAGCAAAGGAGTTATGGAAAAGTCTGAACCGCAATGATTGGCAGTAGTGATAGTTGCTTGTAGTCATGCAGCATTAGTGATCTGAGTTGACAGACTATTGGGATCTGCATATGAAATTATAAAGCAGGTTACAAAACCGGTTGGGAATAAACTGTCACGCAACACAATGAGAAGGACAGCAACTGCTGAGGGAAGTGCTACAAACGCGTCAGCTGCTGCAACACACGACACAGTCCACGATTCACTAAGAAGCAGCTCAGTTGTGTGATTGGGATCAGCTACGTTAGTCTTCCGTGAAAACTACGTTCCAATAAAATTCATTTCTTCCTCATAGTTCTCCATGAAATGCTTCGTGACAATGCCGTTCAAAAACGATTACAGTTCTCCCAAATGTGTCTGCAGAGATTGTAAAGGGATTCAGCGTTTCTTTGCATAATTGGTTTACAGATGAAGTTTCGCTATTGACAAATATATACTTCTAGTAAGCTGAAATTTGACACTAGCAAAGTATATGGTTCCACTAAAAAAGAAAGTTAGCGTCTCAGTTCCTTGTGTACGTCAGGAAATTCACAGTAAAGCTCAGCCAAAATTGCACTTCGATATGCTTATCCCCATTCTGAGCGTATTTTGGGTGGCCTGCCATGGCTGTGACCGTCTGTGTAACACACATGGACAGATCAGGTAAGGGTGATCAGAGACAATACCAAAACAAACCACAAATTGACTTCTAACTTCTAAATTGGAAACAGTACTGATGCTTAGCAATAATCGTAGCATGGTAGTTAGATCATGAGATTGGCCACATCCGTAAAAAAACCACGTGCAAATTCAGTCATCTGGTCACAAATTTTGTGCATCATCTGCCGTTCTCAACCAATAAACATCAATATTTTATTGTTTTTGATTGGTGGAAACACTGAGGTGACAAAAGTTATGACTAGTGAGATGCACACGCAGACAGCGGTAGTATCGCGTACACGAGAAATAAAAGGGCAGTGCATTGGCGAAACTGTCATTTGTTCATATGGAAAAGTTTCGTTTCCGACGTGGTTATGCCTCGCAGCGGGCATTAAAAGACTTTGAACGAGTAATGGTAGTTGGATCTAGATGCATAGGACATTCCATTTAGGAAATCTCTGGGGGATTCAATACTACGAGATCCACAATGTCGAGAGTATGCCGAGAATACAAAATTTCAGACATTACCTCTCAGCACGTAAGGTTGCAACATCTTGTAGGTCGAGTCAGGAACACGTTCTGAGTTTATGAAGTAAAAGACTCAAAAAATTATTACAGAAATTGACTCAGACTAACAGTGGTATGTCCTTTCGTGCAACTGTGCAATGACTGGCAGCCACAGTTGTTGCGCAGAGTTCGTCAGACGTTGTCTAATATGAACAAGAATACTCTGGTTGTTTCTGGGTGGGCCATAACGTGTTTCTGTTCAGTATATTGCACATCAGAACTACCTAAGCTCGAGGTTACTGCGTTTTCCTGTTTGTCCAACACCACTACTGCAGCCTTTACGGGGAAAAGTCCACTCTGTTAACTGATGAGGACGTCATTGACTCGCTTCTGCCCCTCAGACACATAACAGCTTCATCTCCTGCTTTGCAGCACAGTTAATCCACTGACACATAGCTTTACTTGAAAAAAAAAAAAAAAAAGGAAATATAAAAGGGAAACGGATTTGGCACCTGCATCCCAATGATTAGTACGGCTAGCGTCCGAAGCAGAACACAATTCCACCAGTTTCTGTTTTACATCACCCTCTACAGTTACACCTACGTGACTGCTGGGGAGTCCACAATTATGTGGTTCGCAGAGGGTTCATCGAACCACTTTCATAGTTTTTCTCTACCGTTCCAATCTCGATCAGAGCGGGGAAAACGAACACTTAAATCTTTCCGTGTGAGCTCTGATTTCTCTTATTTTATTACAATGATCATTTCTCCCTATGTTGGCGAGCGTCCACGTAATATTCCCACATCGGAGGAAAAAGTCGGTGACTGAAATTTCGGCAAAAGATATCGCCACAACGAGAAACGCCTTTGTTTTAATTATTGTCATCCTAACTTGCCTACGGCAACGGCCTCTTGATGCAAATTGAGGAGCTACTCGACCGAATAGTAGCGGCTCCGGTCACAGAAAACCATCATAACGACCGGGAGAGCGGTGTGCTGACCACACGCCCCACCTATCCGCAATCCTCATCTGAGGGTGACACGGCGGTCGGATGGTCCCGATGTGCCACTTGTGGCCAGAAGACGGAGTGCTATATGCTATATAACTTGCATACCATATATACTGTCCCCCCAATTTCGCGATAATATAAAATTATCTGCCCTTCTCAGAACGTTTTTGATCTCCTCAACCCTATATGGAAAGGATCCTATACCGCAGAACAGTACTCTAGCGGAGGTCGGACATGCGATGTGTAGGCAGTCTCTTTAGTGGATTTGCTGCATGTTCAAAGTGTTCTGCCCATACAATGCAGTCTTTAGTCTGTCCTCCCCTCAACAGTATCTATGTGATAGTTCCAGTTTAAGCTGTTCTTAATTTTAATCCCTAGGTAATTAGATTGAATAGAGAGCCTTTAGACATGTGTGATTTATTGTGTAACCGGAATGTAGCGGATTACTTTCAGTGCTGATCTGTATGACTGCACACTTTTCATTATTTGGGGTCAATTGCCGCTTTTCATCAAATACCTTGTCTAAATCACTTTGCAATTGCTTTTGATCTTCTGATCACTTTACTAGACAGTAAATGACAACAACACTTGCAAATAATCCAAGAGGGCTGCTGAGATTGTCTCCTAAAAGATTAAGGAACAGTAGAGAGCCTATAACGCTTCCTTGGGGAACATCAGATATGATTTCTGTTTTACTCGATGACTTTACTACAGTTACTACGAGCTGTGGCCTTTCTGAAAGGAAATCACGAATAACCCATTCAGCTGCCATTAAAATGTTCTTACATCTATGCCCACTTTACACTGTTCAGTGAGTGGCGTTGGGTTTGCTGCACAGCAAAGCATATTCTCGTACTACAAAATGATCGAACGAAACAGATATCAAAAACTTTTGCCTTTAGTAGCTTTATTGTCTTTTTTCTCCTCGGATACAGGAAAATTGTACATTTTTTATATTTTCTAAACTATGATTTTGCTTGATGCCTTAGTATGTGTTGTTAAGGGAAATAATCAGACAGTCTATTTCATTATGGTGGGACGTGTGGGAGTCCAAGGCTTAATGACACCATATGGGTTCAAGTGGGAATGGGTTGCAGCAACTGTACACAAGTGAATATGATTGCACAGGATGGACTAGCGTGGAACGCAGCACCAAACCAGTCATCGGACTGAAGAGCATGACAGCAACATACAACTGTGAACGTGCGTTTATAATAACCTGCGAGAGGAAAGGCGGTGGAACAGAACAACTGATAAACTGTCATTTCTGTTTGGAGTGACTTAACGTCGGCGTTATACTCCTGATGTATCACCTTTTGAGACTGTGGTCATTTCTTCCACAGCGCGTAATTGTGTCATAAGGTATCGGGACTCAGCCGGCAGTACGTGTCTCGCTGAGAAAGACGGCCAGCGTTTGACGCTGCAGATACGTCGGACGAGCAGCCAAGTGTGTCGTAACGGGCATTCCTTCAAGGCAGCGCCCGCTGCTCATTGCGTCCGACGTCCGCTTGTGCGTTATTTATAATCCCGCGAAAGCAGCGAGAGGGTGACGCTACGACGGCACGTGCGCGGTATTTCTGAACTTGTAATCACTCTGCATCTGCCACACTAGCGCACGCGTACTCTCTAAGCTCTCAGATCGCTGCGGCGTCTTCGAAACGAGTACGTAAACAGACGCTGTGTACGAACTCTTGACTGACATTCACAAGTGTGGCAGTGACCACAAGACAGTTATTAAATTCTCGGTATCCAACAACAGAAAACGCGTTAGTAGCCTCAGTAAAATATTTATGTTTCGGCTTACAGAAAGCACGAATTTTCACAGGAATTTACTGTCTTATTTGGCAGATCCGCACATATTATAAAAATGTATGCATGCTCCACATTTCCTCTTAAACTACTAGACCGATTTCAACCAAACTTGGTATACATATCACTTACAGTCTTGAAAAGATAGCTATGGGGATAAGAACCGTCTACTTTTCAAAGAAGCAGAACCCACGACGCGCAAGTAGCCAGATTATATCCATCCAGTATTTGAGAATGAGAGTACTTAGCCAGCCGAAGTGGCCGAGTGGTTCTAGGCACTACAGTCTGGAACCGCGCGACCGCTACGGTCGCAGGTTCGAATCCTGCCTCGGGCATGGATGTGTGTGATGTCCATAGGTTACTTAGGTTTAAGTAGTTCTAAGTTCTAGGGGACTCATGACCTCAGACGTTAAGTCTCATAGCTCTCGGAGCTATTTGAACCATTTTGAGAGTACTTAGAGACTTGGAACAAACTTTACACATAATTTCAAGCCTTTAAGAAACTTTTCTCGCTGACAATTCCCACAAAATGTTGAAAGGAGAAAGGTATATCGCTTACAACATTTTCGATGTTCATGCAGTAAAACTATTGCGTTACTGATAACTGCATTCGCAGTGTAGTGATTTTTTTCCTGTGTTGGGTGTACATGTGCGTGTACATACTATTGTCGTTAATAATTCATCGTAAGATCACATAAAGCTACACACAACATATTCACAACTTCTTGTCATGGGTAAGTATTATTATTTTTGGTGTCATTAAGGCTTTCTGTATTGAAGTGCCCGATAAACACTTTGGAATGTCTGTATGGACATAAAATAAGTTAGAAACAGCTGGATGTGAAGTACCTTAATCTTTTACATTTGGAAATATCTTAGGTTTGCAACTGAATGTCCTTACACATGAATAATTATATATACTTCCAAGGATTCGCGTGGAAAAACACCTTTTTCTTGGTGCACTTATTATCAATTTAGGGCTGAGAACTTTCTTAACTGTGAAAATATCAATAAAAGATAACCGTGAAGCTGTAACCACAAGAATGTTTTACTATCGCCAAGACTTTTTGTAAAATTAATTAAATTAACTTGACTTTAGTATGTTTACTCAAAAATTAATTGTAAACCTTCTCCATTTTGCTTTACGCTACTTAATATTGCAGTAATTTGAACAAGGGTCTGACTTCTTGCAAATGGCGGTCAACAACACAAATTGCAACTCGCGCTGCACCGCACGTCATTAATCTCTGAAAAAAACTCACAATTAAATTTTCACACGAGTATGGATGTTACCGCTACTGAAATAAGTGGTTTGGCTACAAATAACAGCACATATTTACCAGAAATACGTTACAAGCTACATACGTCTCCAGCCACGTCTTTCTCATGTGAAGATTTGAAACAGAGTAAAATAATTACGAAAATCTGTTTATATTTATTTCATTGTTCTTCAAACATAGCTTGTGGGATCCTGCCCACTCGTCTAATATAGGGTGCCTAGGAAGCTGTTTTCTCGGAGAGCTGACAACATTCAAGCAAATCTTATTAGTGGATTTAATTACAGTAAATTAAATTGACAATGCTTAACTTCGTCTTTTTACAAAGAGGTGTCGCAGCGAACCAGTGAAATGCAAATAATCAATGTCCTTAGATTTATACAATTTCCATGCAAGCAATGACACAAGTTCATAAGTCACTGACGTCGTCTCACAGCCCTCTCTGTTGTATCGTTCACGCTGACGTGTCGGCGCTTGATGCTACGCCGAAACATGGATTAACCTGCAATATCGATACTGCTTTTCATATACATCTCAGTGACATAATTAATATTTTTACGGTCTCTTTTGCATACAGAAGAACAGTTCCTTTAAACATTTCAAGTCAATTATAAATAAATGTTTCTTGCTCCCAGAGGACCAGTACGGCGACTCATTTTGCGGACAGCATGCACATATACCACTCTATGTACTAGCAAAATAATACCATTTTACGACACATAGTCTAGGAGGTATGACGTCATAAACATTGAGATGCGTGAAAAACTGCCACATCAACATGACGTTTAAATTTTTTACTTCTTTGATACTAAATCTATTCATAACACATTTCGCATACACTATCCACGTATACCACTGGACGTACCTGCAAAATTACGTCACTGTACGTCACAAAATTCAGGAAATATGTCGTAATAAACAGTGTACTGATTGAAAACATAACTGCAGATCGAATTTCGATAAAGTTACAGATGAAACATTTGTACAGATATGCGTGAAGTATGTTAAATGCATGTGAAATGTATGTGACACGTGCGTACATGGGCAAAGTGGCTTAAGAAACTCCTCCTAAACCCCTGGATTGATGTCAACAAAATTTAGTACACGTATTACTTACAATCTCGAAATAGATCCTGTGGGGGTAAGAACCAGAAACATCTCATTTGGGGTGGGGGTGATAATGTAGAGAGAGAAGGGGGAGCAACAGATGGGCAGACAGAGTGGGGAAAGGAGGACATCTACAGAGACAGGGGAAGAGGAGATGGACAGAGAGAGGGGGAGGGGGAGACGAACAGAGATAGGAAGGAGTAGGAGATGTACAAAAAGATAGGGGAAGTGGAGATGGACTTAGAGGATGAAAGAGGAGATGGGCAGAGACGGGAGGAGAAGATCTACAGAAAATGTGGGTTTAGCAGGTGGGCAGACAGAGGCGTTGGAGGAGATGTACAGAGACCGAAATGGACAAAGAGAGAGGGGAGGAGGGGCTGGAGTTAGAGGGGGAGGGGAGGTGGACAGAGGGTGAAGGAGCATATGGACAGAGGGGGGGGGGCAATGCGGACGGGCGGAGACAGGGGGAGGAGAAGATGGACAAAGAAAGGGGTAGGAGCCAATGGACATATAGAGGAGCAGGAGGAGGTAACAGGGAGTGTGGGGTGGAGGATGTGGATAGAGAGAGGGATGGAGGAGATTGACAGGGAGGGGTTGAAAGAGGAGATGGGATAATAGAAGACTGGAATAAGTACATACTCAGGCAACCTCAAATACTCAGCTAGTTATCTATGAAACTATAAATTAAATCACTGAAATGTGACTGTACCTGTATCTATGATTATTTGGTATTTGTACTTTATTTATTGCTAGTTCCGTTAATACTTATTAAGTATTGTGGATAATTCGAAGGCGACTGATTAATAATTACAATTTAGTCCATGTAAACAATTTGTAACGATCCAGTCACATAGCTCCTTTTATTCCGCCCTGAGGTAAGCTAAGGCAGTGACGCAAGTCCGTGGTGGAGAAACTGGCCTGACTGCAGGTACAGTTCAGACTCTCTTCGTCGCGGCACTAAGAGGGGAAGTGCGGCAGGGTCCTCACCCCAGCCACCTGTCACCCCGCCCTCTCAGGAAGGATCCGCAGTACCTATTTGATACCAGGCTGAGTGAACCTGGGGCCTTCCTGAACGGACTGGAACGAGTATAAATCCAGCTTTGAAAACCAGGATCTGCAGGACCAGAGTCTCTCTGTGCTCTACCCTCTACTAGACCACCACATCCTCTCTTCTCGACCGCCCCCCCCCCCCCCCTCGGTTTGTAGTACTGATTGAAAATGTAAAAAAAGAAGATATGAAACTTAAGCTGTTGCTGAATGATGGGAGCAGGGTGATAAGTGGGAAATTTTTCTCCATTAATCTGCGTGTGAGATTCTGTTGAATGTCACAACTGGTAAATATGTCGGAGCTACTGCTCAGCTTCGTGTTCTGGGGACTGGAGTAACCGGGAGAGCGCTGTCAAGGCAGTGAAACGCTTCCTCACTGGATGGTCCTTTCAGAGCACGATCATCGTCGGTAGGCTGTTACTCGGTGTCACAAGGGATTTGGTTGTCCATGAAACTGGCAATTATTTCATTGTCCGTTAATACTTAATCGCCAGGGTGGTCAAAGTTACATTAGGGCCAATCTTGAGTATTATCCTTAAATATTATTGCTCAAACCCTGAAGATTCTTTAATCAGCCCAACGGTTTGGCTGCAAACTGGCTCTTGAGGTGCAGACTCTCCTTTACAAATCAGCAAGATTTTTTCTGTGTCTGAATGCTGTTTTCTTCACTTTTCATCTCCCTTTACTCTGCAAGTTTCCATCTTCACTGTCAAGTGCGCTAGCATATTTACGTTTAGGTGCCATCGATAATGGCACAATAGCACCACGATACTTCTCGACTGAAGATTCACATATCAACACAGAATAGCAGCAATGTCGGTTGGCAAGGTGGGCGAAACCGTCGAACTGGCCAATTCAGCGCAAGGAAACTTGTAAATGGTACACGCGCACAGATCTGAATTTGTCGACTGCAATGCTTTCGGTCAATCGATGTTTCAGTATATTGGTATTTGGATAAACGCTGCTTTACTCTATCCCCTTTATTTAATAATTATCATTTATTCTGTGGCTGGTATATAATTCACTAACTGTTCATTGGGATAGGTTAATGAACAACTCCCGCTCAAATTCATTAATATCATTTCGTGTCAGAAACTAGCCACTCTAACTGGCATCATGCTGGATAGATACTTCCACGTGTTCTCAGAGAAATCCAAAAGCTGCCTTAATAAAATATATAATGGTATCCCACTAGATTATGTTTTGGAGCCAACCCTTGTTAATTTGTATACACACGACTTTCCAGAAACAAAAGTCCGGGAAATTTGTTTACGCTGATGATATTGCTCTGATTACTCAGGATCAAAGCTTAATGGATCCTGAAGCAGCAAGACTGACATCAGATTTGAAGACGTTGGATGAATACTCGAACATAACTGTCTCCGACGAAGTGCTCAGAATACAGTAAAAAAGCACACTACAAACATATCATCACATTTAGAGATACGTATGACTCTGCAGAATTTCAGCATTCCAAAATACGTGGGTGTGACCCAAGACCGGTCTCTGACACAAAATTCGTCTCCGGAATGTAGCAGCTAAAATCAAAACTTGGGCCAATATACTCCAGAAGTTCACAGAAATCGCCTGTGGTGCCACTGCATCAGTCCCCATATACTCAGCTCTAGTTCATCCATACACAGAGCAGAAAACTGCTGTCCCACGTGGCTAAACAGCGCTAACAGTGAAATAATAGACACACAGCTCAATCAAGCAGTGCACCTGTTCACGAGGTGTATTCGTTCCACAACCACGCATCGGCTTGGGTATCAGACCTTAGTAATATTCCACCACCGCCCATAAGACGATCAAGTCATTTCGTTCAGAAATTTCGTCATTAGAGCCCCAGCACCTCAAGTCTAAGAAACCTTCGTGACGCACGGAAATCAGCCTGCAGAACACTAACATCAACGTGCAAGAAGCCAGGAACAGTCAATGGCAGGAGCAATGTTCCATAAAGCAACCCCAATTAACCAAAACTCGCTGTGAGTGACCAGCAGGTTTTCACTTACCCCGACGACACTGGTGCATACTGAATCAGATTAAAATTGCATATGGCAGATGTGGAGCACTGCTGCACCAGTGGGGATGTCAGCCCTCCTCTGGATGTGACTTACGGAAAGAGTACATCAAATAAGAGTTGGGTGTTCCCTCAAAGGTCTCAGATGGTCAATGGAAGACCTCATTTGTCTGCTGAAGCTTCTGACTGCATTTCCAACCTGGACTTAGAGCTGTGAACCTATTATAAAACTTGAGATTGTATGTATCTGTATAGAAATGCATAATTTTGCTGTAAACAGTTGTCTATATTTCTCTGTCATCATACAATAGATAAAATTCGCTGGGTTTATGTTATTTAAAGCATTTGATACATTGAGGTGGCAAAAATCATGGCATGGTGACATGCACGTATACAGATGGTGGTAGTAAAGCGTACACAAGGTATAAAATGCCAGTGCATTGGCGGAGCTGTCACCTGTACTGGTGACCACACGATGGGCAGTAGCAAACATTGAACGCGGAATTGTAGCTGAATATCAGATTTCAGGCATTACCCCTCACCACAGGCAGCGCAGGGACGGACTTCACCTAACGACCGAGAGCAGCGGCGTTTGAAAAGAGTTGTTGGTGCTATCAGACAGGCAACACAGGGTGAAGTAACCGCAGAAATCAATGTGGGACGTACGACGAACACGTCCGTGAGGACAGTGCGGCGAAATTTAGTGTTAATGAGGTATGGCAGCAGACGACCGACGCGAGTGCATTTGCTAACAGCACGATACCGCCTGCAGCGCTTCTTCTGGGCTGGATCCTAAACGACTGGAAACCCGTGGCATGGACAGATGAGTCCCGATTTCAGTTGTTAAGAGGTGACGGTAAGGTTCGAATGTGCCGCAGACCTCATGAAGCTATGGACCCAAGTAGTCAAAAAGGCACTGTGCAAGCTGGTGGTGGCTCCAAAATGGGTTGGCTGTGTTTACATGGAATGGACTGATTTCTCTGACGCAACTGAACCGATCATTGACTGGAAATGTTTATGTACTGGCTGCCTGGAGACCATCTGCAGTCATTCATGGACTTCATGTTCCCAAACAACGGTGGAATCTTATAGAAGACAGTGCGCCTTGTCAACACATTCTGGACAATTCGAGCGAATGATCTGGCAACCCAGTTCGTCCGACATGAATCCCATATAAGATTTATGGTACATAATCGAGACATCAGTTCGCGCACAAAATCCTGCACCAGCAACACTTCCGCAACTACGCAAGGCTATAAAGACACCATGGCTCAATTTTTCTGCAGGGGACTTCCAATGACTTGTTGAGTCCATGCCACGTCGAAATGCTACGCTATGTCGGGCAAAAGAAGGTCCGACACGATGTTAGAAGGTATCCCACGGCTTTTGTCACTTCATTGTGAAGACACAGTGCAGAACAGTACCCATATATTAGTAGACGAACCACTAAATTGATTTAAGGTTGTGTTCCCCGCCTTTCTCCTTTCGGTAGTTAGGCAGCAACATCTTGTTACCATTTGACGATTAATCTCAGAATACTCGTACTTCTCTGTTACCATTACCCACCTCGTTTCTTGCAAAGTGCACATTTTTTCGAGGGTCGTTTAATAAGTAATGCCCCACATTAAAAAAAAAAAAAAAACATTTATATACATAGACAGACGTCCTTGTTGGTGCTTCACATTTCATGTTTGTTCTGTGCGCCGGTGAAGTTTCGAGCCGTTCTGGCCCATGGTAGAGCCGTAGTACAGCGTGAAATTGTCGTCTACGTACGACTCACATTAGAAGCAGCGTGCTGTTACTGAATTCTTATGTGCAGAAAAAGAAACCGTGGTGAACATCCATAAACGTTTGTGTGCAGTGTATGGCGATGCTGCAGTTGATAGGAGTACAGTTGGGCGGTGCGTGAAGAAAGGTACAGCCTCAGATAATGCAGAGACAGAGCTCCATGATCAGCCACGCTCGGGACGGCCTGTCGCAACCACTGCTCCAGACATGCTGAATCTTGCGGATGCCATTATTCGTGCCGACCAGAGCGTCACAACTCGACAACTGGCTCTACAGTTGTCGTTCAGCGTTGGAAATTCGTCTCCAATGGTCGAGACTCTCGGATACTGAAAGAGGTGCTCACGATGGGTTCCACGAATGCTCACAGTGGACCACAAGATTCAAAGAAAGGCCGTTTCATCTGAATTGTTGGAGCGTTTTGAGACCGACGAAAAGGCCTTTCTGTCACGGATCGTTACGGGAGACGAAAGTTGGGTCCACCACTTTGTGCCGGAAACAAAGAGGCAGTCCAAGGAGTGGTATCATCCTCATTCATCACAAAAGAAGAAATTCCACACAATCCCCTCTTCCGGAAAAGTCATGGTGACAGTCTTCTCGGATTGTGATGGCGTCATTCTCGTGGATGTGGTGCCAAGAGGATCAACCATCAATTCAAAGGTATACGTGAAGACTCTGAATAAACCCAAGAACCGTTGCCGACGTGTTCGATTGGACAAGAATCCAGCAAAAATCTTGCTTCATCACGATAGTGCACGCCCACACACAAGTGTGAGAACCCAGGAACACACCACCAAATTGGGTTTGACATCATTGCCTCATCCACCCTACAGTCCAGACCTGGCACCCTCGAACTTCCATCTCTTTGGGCCACTTAAGAATTCTCTACAGAGAACACACTTTGAAGATAACGAGAGTGTCAGTGAAGCTCTGAAAACATGGCTACGCCTACAGGACAAGAGCTTTTACCAGCAGGGAATACATGCTCTCCCACAACATTGGCGTATGGCCATAGAACGTGATGGAGACTACGTAGAAAAACAGGACATGGACAAGATATGTTGATGTATATTTGTAACACCCTTATTGATTGTAAGTAGTTTATACAGTGTTATCATGTGTATGTAACTATGAAGTGATTGTTCTGTACTAGTTAAGATCTTTGAATTGTCAAAGGGAAAGTGGATACATATGATGTATATATTGTAAAGATTTAATAATGTTTAAAAACAATAAAACTTTATAAAATGTGTATGCTCGTAAAAGAGAAATTGTACTTTGAATACTGGCTCATACTTAGTGAAGTTGTGTTATACAAAGGAAAAGGCATAGGGAACCCCCTCCACTACGGAAGGGGCTTGGCGCGTGGCAAAAGGTGGTTCTGGAGGTCAATCTGGGCGGCAAGAGAAAGAGAGCACATTACGCAGTCAGTGGCTAGACGTTGTACTGTTAACAACGCTGTTGGCAGGTGAGGCATTTGGAAGACAATTTATGATGAAATTGCCTCGGATATGGTTTTGACTGGCGTATGGTGCTCTTGTTATCATGTGATGGCTCTGAAATGAAGGGAATACGTCACCAAGAAGAATTTATAAAGAGCATTCAACTCCAAGAGCATGGGACCACTTAGCCGCCACGTGCTTGCCACCACTATTGCGGCACTGCTCAACCAATTGCAGGAATTCAGATACGTATCACAGTATGGACCAGTATATTGATATGAGTGGTTTTTTTCAATAATAATTCCAGTGACATAAAGCTGTATTTGCACCTTAAAGTTTGTCCTAATCACGAACCAATGCATGGTCCTGTCCCTATCGTACAGATAACCCAGCATCCTGTTTCTGAAAATGTAATGGTTTGTTCTTGCACTAAAGGTGCTAAAGTTCAGTGCTAAAATATTTGAATGTTGTTATCAAAGATACCTGCTTCACAAGTGGTGAGAAAGGTACGTATATTGGAGTATGGTGAAAAGTAACTTGCGTTGACTAGTCTCGTGAACTATTTTCTGAAATTGGTTGAGCTTAATATTTGACTAACTTGTGATAAAGCATTAAAACATAAACTATTGCAAGTGTGGCTAAAAATTTAATGTTATTAAATTGCAATTGGTGTCCGAAATAATTACAGAGTTTGCATCTAGAGAAAGTAACAGGTTTGGGTCCCCACAGTAATCTATTCTCAAATTGAAAGATAATTGGGATTTTCGTTGCTTTTAAAAGAAATCTGTGATATTGCTAATAATGAAGGCATAACAAGTATAGATGTAGGATTATTTAATTTCATTTGTGGTATGCATGTGTTAGCTGAAATCAGAACTCTTTCCATGCCCAATTGCAGTCCAGTGTGTATTTAGTAAGATCTTAACACTGAATTACTACTGAATCAATTAATGATTGCAATAGTAACTTTTTTTACTACGAGTGAGGTATTATTTAGTTCTCTGTTTGCTGGTTTCATCTACATCTACATCTACATTTATACTCCGCAAGCCAACCAACGGTGTGTGGCGGAAGGTACTTTATGTGCCATTGTCATTACGTCCCTCTCCTGTTCCAGTCGCGTATGATTCGCGGGAAGAACGACTGCCGCAAAGCCCCCGTGCGTGCCTGAATCTCTCTAATTTTACATTCGTGATCTCCTCGGGAGGTATAAGTAGGGGGAAGCAATATATTCGATACCTCATCCAGAAACGCACCCTCTCTAAACCTGGACAGCAAGCTACAAAGCGATGCAGAGCGCCTCTCTTGCAGAGTCTGTCATGTGAGTTTACTAAACATCTCCGTAACGCTATCACGCTTACCAAATAACCCTGTCACGAAACGCGCCACTCTTCTTTGGATCTTCTCTATCTCCTCCGTCAACCCGACCTGGTACGGATCCCACACTGATGAGCAATACTCAGGTATAGGTCGAACGAGTGTTTTCTAAGCCACCTCCTTTGCTGATGGACTACATTTTCTAAGGACTCTCCCAAGGAATCTCAACCTGGTACCCGCCTTACCAATAATTAATTTTATACGATCATTCCACTTCAAATCGTTCCGTACGCATATTTTACAGAAGTAAGTGCTACCAGTGTTTGTTCCGCTATTATATAATCGTACATCATAATCATAATCATCTATCTATGTATTCGCAATACATTAGATTTGTCTATGTTAAGGGCCAGTTGCCACTCCCTGCACCAAGTGCCTATGCGCTGCAGATCTTCCTGCATTTCGCTGCAATTTTCTAATGCTGCGACTTCTCTGCATACTACAGCCATTTACTGTTAACCAATACGTAGTTATTTCGTTAGTTGTATGCATCCATTGCACTATTTAAAAGGAGCGTTAACGAAAGTCACTTCAGCAATCCATGTTCATTTTTATTTAAACTAAATGTTTCGAAGTATTATGCCTAATTATGCTGGCGACCGTCGATTATTTCATTTGTATGTATTTTATTACTTTCATTATCTGAAAACTCAGTCTGTTAGTCTTTCTAATACTTGCCATAGAAACGAAAATACTGTTCGATACCCTCTGCCCATTAGGTTAACACACGGTCAAAGGTTAACACAAGGTCAAACTTCAAAAAATCCTTCAACAGGGTAACGCTTGATTGCAATAGAGCGTTATACTTGACTCGAACTTGTAGTAATAGTGCTATATATTGTCATTAGATTCTGACTCTTAATAATAAATATGTTCTGAGAAAAGAAATGTGGGGTGTTAGTTATTGAACGACTCTCGTATGTTTCCTTTTGCTCTGCACATTACCCCTTCGTTCAGACTGATACATGTCTGACATTCTACACCACTGGCCATTGAAATTGCTACACCACGAAGATGACGTGCTACAGACGCGAAATTTAACCGACAGGAAGAAGATGCTGTGATATGCAAATGATCATCTTTTGAGAGCATTCACACAAGGTTGGCACCGGTGGTGACACATATAACGTGCCGACATGAGGAAAGTTTCCAACCGATTTCTCATACACAAACAGCAGTTGACCGGCGTTGCCTGGTGAAACGTTGTTGTGATGCCTCGCGTAAGGAGGAAAAATACGTACCATCACGTTTCCGACTCTGATAAAGGTCGGATTGCAGCCTATGGCGATTGCGGTTTTCGTATCGCCACACTGCTGCTCGCCTTGGTCGAGATCCAATGACTGTTAGCAGTATATGGAATCGGTGGGTTCAGGAGGGTAATAAGGAACGCCGTGCTGGATCCCAACGGCCTCGTGTCACTAGCAGTCGAGATGACAGGCATCTTCTCCGCATGGCTGTAACGGATCGTGGAGCCACGTCTCGATCCCCGAGTCCACAGATGGGGACGGTTGCAAGACAACAACCATCTGCACGAACAGTTCGACGACGTTTGCAGCAGCACGGACTATCAGCTTGGAGACCGTGGCTGCGGTTACCCTTGACGCTGCATCACAGACAGGAGCGCCTGCGATCTTGTACTCAACGACGAATCTGGGTGCACGAACAGCAAAACGTCATTTTTTCGGATGAATCCCGGTTCTGTTTACAACATCATAGTGGTCGCATCCGTGTTTGGCGACATCGCGGTGAACGCACATTGGAAGCGTGTATTCGACATCGCCATACTGGCGTATCACCCAGCGTGATAGTATGGGGTGCCATTGGTTACACGTCTCGGTCACTTCTTATTCGTATTGACGGCGCTTTGAACAGTGGACGTTACATTTCAGATGTGTTACGATCCGTAGCTCTACCCTTCATTCGATCCCTGCGAAACCCTACATTTCAGCAGGATAATGCACGACCGCATGTTGCAGGTCCTTTGCGGGTCTTTCTGGATACAGAAAATGATCGACTGCTGCCCTGGCCAGCACATTCTCCAGATCTCTCACCAATTGAAAACGTCTGGTCAATGGTGGCCGAGCAACTGGCTCGTCACACTACGCCAGTCTCTACTCTTGGTGAACTGTGGTATCGTGTTGAACCTGCATGGGCAGCCGTACCTGTACACGCCATCCAAGCTCTGATTGAATCAATTCGCAGGCGTATCAAGGCCGTATCAGAGGTGGTTGTTCTGGGTACTGATTTCTCAGGATCTATGTACCCAAATTGCGTGATAATGTAATCACATGTCAGTTGTAGTATAATATATTTGTCCAATGAATACCCCTTTATAATCTGCACTTATTCTTGGTATAGCAATTTTAATGGCCAGTAGTGTAGATAGGCTGTTGGAAATGCTGTTCGCTATTAGGACGAAGGACACAGATTATTCGAACGGTGAGCTACTGTTGTGACGCCACTTACAAGGGGAGGCCGCCAATTGCGAAATTCAGATTCGATTCATACTGCGCATAATAAAAGCTCATGGCCAGAGGTGTAATGTGGCAAAGCACCAAGATGCACTTCTCAGCCGTTGTCGAGAAAATCGACAGTTAAAAGAAACCGTTGCAGTGAAATACTCTCTACGATTAATAATTCTCTACAGCGTCGTGGTGCAGCGGTAAGCGCTCTGGTTCGTAATCCGAAGGTCGCCGGATCGAATCTCGCGCTATGCAACCTTTTTTTTTAGTATTTGTTTTTTATAATTCAAATACATACATATATATATATATATATATATATATATATATATATATATATATATATATAATTCCCGGCAATCAGTTGCAACAATTATGCATATAATAAGTTGTTGAAAGTCGTTTGTCGTGGAAAAACTGGCGACTTCGAACATCATTATGTTTTCCGCAAACAAAGTTGTATTTCACAAACGTTATTAATTGTCTTCATAATGTTAACCACGCATAGTTAACGGAAGACGTGGAAACGATATTCCGAAACGAATACGTATAGCGTAAGTCAAACGTTCGAATTAGAATAGAGACCCAACGAACACAAATTTGCTGTGGCAGGTATCAAATATAAACTCCGTTACTCGCTCGTTACACTTGAATGACAGATGTTGAATGGGCCGAAACGAGCCTCCGCATAACAGCGTAGTTGCCTGCTAACTTCGAAAGAAGGTAGATGCAGTGCCTAGCGCAACTTATAACATTGTCGAAAATCAGTGCGGACGGGAGAGCTTTGGTACACCCTGTTAAAAAAAAACGAAAAAATGGAGGCGGTACAATTGGAGAGCGATCCGCCTTCACCAACATGCATAAGCAATTCATTAATTTATATATATATATATATATATATATATATATATATATATATATATATATATATTTGAATTACAAAAAACTAATAATAAAAAAAAATTGTATGGCGCGAGATTCGATCCGGCGACTTTCGGATTACGAACCCGAGCGCTTACCTCTGCGCCACAACGCTGTAGAAAGTTACTGATCGTTGAGAGTATTTCACCGCAACGGTTTCTTTTAACTGTCGATTTTCTCGACAACGGCTGAGAAGTGCATCTTGGTGCTTTGCCACATTACACCTCTGGCCATGAGCTTTTATTATGCGCAGTATGAATCGAATCTGAATTTCACAATTGGCGGCCTCCCCTTGTTAGAGTGTTTAGGGTGACGCAGATATGACACACGGAGCACTGGGTCGTGTGTCGCCCAGCGCTGACTCCGAGCGCTCCAAATGAGGCCTACCGCCTCCCGCCTCCCGCGTCCCGCCCCCGTCGTAAATCACGGCCGGTGGTCATTGCTTTATGGGGTCGTGACTGGCGGAGCGTCCGCGGCGTGGCTCTGCGCGGCGAGAGGCACAAATCAGCCACCTGCCCGCGTCCGCGGACGCCACATAACTCAGCCATCGCAGTCAGACAATGCCGGCGGCGGCGGCTTTCATCTCGAGGCTGCTCTTCCTGCCTGACTCACTTTCTTCCCGTCCGTCCGTTTCCTGAGTCGGCACCGCGACGTACGGGCCGCTGCGTCCATAGATAGGTCTGAGTGCCTCGCGGGAGGGCAGCGGGGGTGGGGGAATACGGAGGGCAAACTCTCCGTCATTCCTCAGGCCCCGAGACTATTGCTGCCGACAAGCAGTTATAGCAGCCCGCCAGCTTCTACAGTAATCGTGCTGACTCGCGCAATGGAGAACTCGTTGCGGAGTGCGCCTTACTATAAATGAAGTATACCGCTGCCCGTTAAGCGCAGACAGATGTCTTCCCACTAGCAGGGTTCGTGACTTCAGTTATTCGAGCGCTCGGCTGATCCAGGCGTGACGAGCGTTTGGACGGAGGAGAGGACCAATCGCAGAAAGAAAGTCGACGGTTTTGTTGTAAAAAATACTAGAGTACCCGTTTCCACTTCGCTTAAATGTGCTCCTAGATCAAATTACAACGAACGGCCATAAAGTCATGGCAAGGCTTGGTGGTAATAGCGAGTCGCTTGACGACGATCTCTCAGCACGTCATGGATTATACGAGGTGTTCTAGTCGTTCTGGCCGGCCTCTGTGACCGAGTGGTTCTAGGCGCTTCAGTCCGGAACTGCGCTGCTGCTACGGTCGCAGGTTCGAATCCTGCCTCGGGCATGGATGTGTGTTATGTCCTTAGATTAGTTAGGTTTAAGTAGTTCTAAGTCTAGGGGAATGATGACCTCCCATAGTGCTTAGAGCCATTTGAACCATTTAATCGTTCTGCAGGAATACTGACCTATATATCTTGCAGTGCTGCAAGCCACTGCTCATGTTGTAGTGAGACACACTCCGCTAACATTATCTTTTTTATAGAAATAACCGATACCTGGTGTGGTGTCACCGCCAGACACCACACTTGCTAGGTGGTAGCTTAAATCGGCCGCGGTCCATTTAGTACATGTCGGACCCGCGTGTCGCCACTGTGTGATCGCAGACCGAGCGCCACCACAAGGCAGGTCTCGAGATACGGACGAGCACTCGCCCCAGTTGTACGGACGACATTGCTAGCGACTATACGGACGAAGCCTTCCTCTCATTTGCCGAGAGACAGTTAGAATAGCCTTCTGCTAAGTCCATGGCTACGACCTAGCAAGGCGCCATTAGCCTTACCTACTTTGAGAGTTATAGTATAAATGTCTCAAGAAGAACGATGTATACAACAATAATTAAAAGTTAAGTATAAAGCAGCTACGTACTTTTCTTGCTACCATTCAATAGTTATCCTGTTCCAGAATTCACGCCCGTCTGCGTTAGATAGCGTGCCTATCGGCCCCTTCAAAATAACACTGTGTCGGCACTTCTGTCGACACATCACCTGGAATATTTTCGGATTTTGTATGCCGAACATTATCTCAGCTGTCTAACTAAATGAATTTCATTTGATTTTGTATAAGACGTATTATATTTCAGGCTGACTAACTAAACTCCGCCCGAACGGTCATGAAGGACCGACCGGTCGCCTTGTCATTCTCAGCTGGTAGGCGTCACTGGATGCGGATATGGAGGGGCATGTCAGTTTGCCTCACAAGGGCTGAATGCACCCCGCTTGCCGACAGCGCTCGGCAGAATGGATGGTCACTCATCCAGGTCCTAGCCCAGCCCGACAGCGCTTAACTTCGGTAATCTGACGAGAACAGGTGTTACCATTGCGGCAAGGCCGTTGGCATATTTCAGGCTAAAATGTATAAAGGAAATTAACTTGTTACAATTGATATTTACTAGGTTTGTATAGATAAAATTATTATTCTTTTAGATATATTTCAAATTACCAAATATCTTCCATACTTAAAATTGATATTATTAGTTGCAGAATGTAACGCTAATCATTGAATTTATTTTTGGATTCATTTACAAAATAATCACATAACTTGGTGATGATTAATTTTTTGTCAAGAAAGTTTGTAAGCCCTTTTGTTTTGTAACCTCTTGGGAATTTGTTAGTATCGTAGGAGTTGGGTTGGGTTGTTTGAGGAAGGAGACCAGGCAGCGAGGTCATCGGTCTCATCAGATTAGGGAAGGACTGGGAAGGAATTCGGCCGTGCCCTTTCAAAGGAACCATCCCGGCATGTGCCTGAAGCGATTTAGGGAAATCACGAAAAACCTAAATCAGGATGGCCGGACACGGGATTGAACCGTCGTCCTCCCGAATACGAGTCCAGTGTGCTAACCACTGCGCCACCTCGCTCCGTCGCAGGAGTAGTGGGTATGCCTCTGATGGAAACGGACGTGTTTTTAAATTTGACAATAACAATGTAATTTTTGCTTTTATGAAAGTGGAGATTGTGAAGTCAGTGTGATACAGAAGACGGGATAAAATAAAATAAAAAAAGTGATAGAAACAGAAAGTACTTCAACAACTATTATGTCAACTAGACTCCACAAAGCCAAAATTGCAGCCTCAAGAATCTACCCCTAGACGTACTGCAGCCAACAACGAGAAAATGAAGATAAGTAAAAAAAATTCTTTTTGTACATCCTCCGCATCTTGAAGCTTTTCAAACTAATGAAGAGACTGAAAATTTACTGGTGATGTGTGGGAGGGTAAGGTTACAATGTGCAGTTGGTACTGAGTTCACCCAACGTACGTGGGCATCGATGGCATCCCACAAATGCTCGGTTGGTTCAAGATCGCGTGATATGGGGACCAGGTCAAGGTTGCGACTTCACTGGAGTGTTCACGAAGCCACATGCTTGTAACCAATGAGCATTGCTCTGTTGTTATATGGCGTCTCCATCAGGGTACTCTAACATCAGGAAGAGATGTACATGGTACAACCGATAACTGTTCACAGCGTACCACAGTGGTGTTGGGGAAGTGGAGATGAACTGTCACCAAGAGAATGCCATGAAAACCTCCCACAGATCATAACGCACCCTCCTCTGGCCTGGCCCATTACATCAATCGTTACAGGACCAACACACCAAGGCATTACGTCCAGTGAGGCATGAAAACTGATTCACCTGAAAAATTCACCTGTCGCCTCTCAGTGGATGTCCAGTTGCCGTATTGGTGAGCAAATTCCAGCCTTCGTCCCTGACGGACAGCAGCCAGCTGAGTGCGTGAAACAGGCGCCTGCTGTGAAAGCCCATACGCAGCAGAGTTCGCTGAACGATCGTTGAGGAGTCACTGTTCGTAGTCCCTTAGTTTATCTGGACGGTCAGTTGCTTAACAGTTGCACGTCTGTTGGACCGTACACATCTCCACAGCTATCAATCACCCCTGGCATCTATGGCCCGTGGAGCACCACAGTTCCCTCGGCGCCGGTTTTGGATATCACCTTTGCCATACACGGCGTACTTAAACCACGGCGGCACGTGAACTATTTACAAACCTCGCCGTTTCGAAATGGTTCCACCGCTGGCCCGAAAGCCAGTTATCGTGTCCTTCTGGACGTCAGATAAATCGCTCCGTTTCCGTACTACGACAACGACTGCACTGTTTTTCCGCGTCCTCCCGACACCCTTTACACACCGTCCAAAACTACTACTGCTACCTGTCGTCTGTGGATGGTTATTTGACGTCGAACATAGGCGACTGTCATGTTAATGTGACTGGACTGTGTAACTTACACTGACGTAAAAAAGAAAAGAGTCGCAACAACAAGAAGGAATCGTACCCCTTAAACGAAAATTGATGGACTTTTCTACGTCTGAAAGGTGATGACTACTGAAACTTCGTGACTAAGAGTGGCGCTAATAGCGTCACTGTGAGGATACAATTCAGGTTTGCTTTAAATATACGCTGTAACGGTCGTGAACGTTTGTTGCTTTTGATATTGGACGTGGTGAGTTGATTCTAGTCAACCATGCCTTTAAGGTTACAAAGAAGTCACTATCCACACCTGACTCGAATGAGATTTTCACTCTGCAGCGGAGTGTGCGTTGATATGAAACTTCCTGGCAGATTAAAACTGTGTGCCGGACCGAGACTCGAACTCGGGACCTTTGCCTTTCGCGTGTTAGTGCTCTACCATCTGAGCTACCCAAGCACGACTTACGCCCCGTCCTCACAGCTGTACTTCCGCCAGTACCTCGACTCCTACTTTCCAAACTTCACAGAACCTGCGAACCTTCTCATTCTGGAAACATCCCCCAGTCTGTGGCTACGCCATGTCTCCGCAATATCCTTTCTTCCAGGAGTGCTAGTTCTGCAGGTTCGAAGGAGAGCTTCTGTGAAGTTTGGAAAGTAGGAGGCGAGGTACTGGAAGTAAGTAAAGCTGTGAGGACAGGGCGTGATAGTAGAGCACTTGCCTGCGAAAGACAAAGGTCCCGAGTTCGAGTCTCGGTCTGGCACACAGTTTTACTCTGCCAGGAAGTTTAACACCTGACTGAGTTTCAACTAGGTCGTGTAACAGGGCTATGAGAAACTGAATGTTCCTTCTGCAATATTGCCACCATACATGATTTCTGGCAGCGGTGGTCACGAAAATGTACGGTACAAGGAGATCAGGTTCCGGAGGGCGAGGTAGCATCACCGAGAGGAAATACGGTCGTGTTCTGCGTTGGGCTCTGGCGCAGTGCATTGAATTTTCAGCAGCAACTTCAGCAACAGCTGTTCCCATAGTGACTCAACCAACTGTTACAAATAGGTTAGTTTAAGGACAGCTCTGATCCAGAGGCCCTGTAGCGTGAATTCCACTGACCCCAAACCCCCACCTTCTGCGACTTTGGTGGTGTCAAGTCAGAGCTCATTATAGAGCAGGTTGGAGGTCTGTTGTGTTTTCTGATGAAAGCTGGTTCTGACCCAGTGCCAGTGATGGGCGTGTGTTGGTTAGAATGACGCCAGTTGAGGGCCTGCAACCATCCTGTATATGTGCTGGGGTGCGATTTCGTATGACAGCTGAGGCACTCTCGTGGCTATCCCACGAACTCTGACTGTAGATTCTGTAGATTTGTAAGTTAATCTGGTGAGACGACCTGCTGTGTTGCCCTTCACGAAAAGTATTCAAAATGGCTCTGAGCACTATGGGACCTAACTTCTGAGGTCATCAGACCCCTAGAACTTAGAACTACTTCAACCTAACAAACCTAAGGAAATCATACACATCCATGCCCGAAGCAAGATTCGAACTTGCGACCACTCCGGCCGGCGAAAAGCATTCGAGAAGGTGTTTTCCAACAGGATAATGCTCGCCCACATACCGCTGTTGTAACCCAACATGCTCTACAGAGTGTCGGCAAGTTGCCTTAGCCGGTTCGATCACCAGTTCTGTCTCCAATCGAATACATATTGGACATCATCGGATGACAACTCCTGCGTCATCGACCAACAGCAATGAGTGACCAAGTGCGAAGGCAGGGAACTCCATCCCACGAACTGACATCCGGCGCCTGTGCAACAGAACGAACCCACGTTTACATGTTTACACGCAACATTCTGGCCGTTACACCGGTTATTAATGTACAAGCATTTTACATTTTCAATAGACTACTTCGTTCTTACATTAACCGGCGATCTGGCAGTTTTATTCACTTAAATATGTTACCTAGACAAATCTGTTCCCGAAATTTTACTACCCTACATTAATTACTTTTTTGTGTGTCATTTTTTTCCGTCAGTGTAGTTTCGCGAACGAAACCATTAAATCCTTTTGTTTTTACTTGTCATAAACTTAAATTTGACCTGTCAGGAGTAATTATCGTCAAGTCGGTATCCAACGCACTAGACTGTCCATGGCCCCCAGTTTTGTAACTGTTTTCTCCAGACCTTTAGCAGACATCGCATTAATGCCTTTCTTCATATCGTTGAGTGTCCGGAAGTTCTGTAGGACTACTGGTGCACAGGGCTACTGGTACACAGTCACCGAAAGCTGCGCGGTCAGCGAGACGGATTGCCGTCCTACGGGCCCGGGTTCTATTCCCGGCTGGGTCGGGGATTTTCTCCACTCATGGACTGGGTGTTGTGTTGTCTTCATCATCATTTCATCCCCATCCGGTGAGCAGGTCGCCCAATGTGGCGTCGAATATAATAAGACCTGCACCAAGGCAGCCGGACCTGCCCCGTAAGGGGCCTCCCGGCTAATGACACCAAACGCTCATTTCCATTTACCATTCGGAGCTTTCCCAGCGACGCGCGATCCTTCATGCAGACAGTCATGTTCGTCGTCTTGAACGCAAACTCAGGAACAGCCGTGTGCCGCGCGTCTTTTGGTGTGCATATTCCGAAGCTTATTGCGGCATCAATCGGTGAAAGTTTCGTTTTCTTCCCCATGGCATTACCCAGTGCACCAATAATATGTTGTTTAAATTCGACATCATTCTGAGCAGTTCTTCTCTTTCCGCTGCGTTTTGAAATTCCTTCTTCTAACTGCAATACACACCTGCAGAAAGAAGTATATGTAAGATGAACTGCTGCTTCGCATGAAGCACACAGACCGTGCGCTCTAACCGGCCCAGACTGAGGATTTTATTTAGCATCAATCGTATACCAATATTAGTTGACGTCAGTCTCTTGTAGAATTATGGAACACGTTTTATGCTCAAGAATTATAACGTTTTTCGAGAACGAGAATCTCCTCCACAAAAATCAACATGGTTCCGCAAACAGAGAGCCTGTTCGTCCATGAGAGCCACAGCACCGCAGACAACGGCGCTCAGGTTGATGCCGAGTTCCTTGACCTCAGGAAGGCATTTGACACCGTCCTGCACTGCCGTTTAGTGAAAGAAATACTAGCATATCGAGTATCGGAGCAGATTAGCGACTGGATTCAAGACTTTCGTGCAGAAAGGACTCAACAGGTCGCTCGTAATGTAACGAAATCGACAGTTGTAAAGGTAATTTCCGGAGTATCCCTAGAAAGTGTGATAAGACCGTTACTGTTTACAATATGTATAAATGATCTGGTAGAAAGCGTCAGATGCTCTTTGAGGCTGTTCGCAGATGAACAGTTGTCTATAACAAAGTAGCAACGCCAGAAGTTAGAAACGATTTGCCGAATGACCTCCCAAGAATTGATGAATGGTGCAGGCTCTGGCAATTGACCCTGATCATAAACAAAACACATCGCGCATACATCGGAAAAGAAATCCACTACCGCACAGCTATACTATTGATGACAACCGCTGGAAACAGTACCTGCTGTAAAATATCTTGGTTAACAATGCAGTTCGATCTTAAATGGAATGACTACATAAAACAAATAGTGGGAAAAGTAGACGCCAGACTCAGATTCATAGGAAGAATCTGAAGGAAGTGTAACTCATCCACGAAGGAAATGCTTATAAGGCGCTTGTTCGACCGATTCTAGAGTTTTTGTTATCTATCTGGCATCGCTGCCAGATAGAACTAGTAATCCGTCCCCCCCCCCCCCCCCCCCCCGGCCCCCTCCTTCCTACTTCCATGTACTGTCCACATCTACATCTAGATAGATACTCTGCAAATAACATTTAAGTGCCTGGCAAAGGATTCATCTAACCACCTTTACAGTTCTCTATTATTCCAATCTCGTATAGCGCACGGAAAGAACGAACACCTATATCTTTCCGTACGAGCTCTGATTTCCCTTCTTTTATCGTAGTGATCGTTTGTCAATATGTAGGTCGGTGTCAACAAAATATTTTCGTATTCAGAGGAGAAAGTTGGTGTTTGGAATTTCGTGAGAAGATTCCGTCGCAACGAAATACGCCTTTCTTTTAATGATGTCCACCCCAAATCCTGTATCATTTCCGTGACACTCTCTCCCATATTTCGCGACAATACAAAACGCTCTTTCCTTCTTTGAACTTTTTCGATGTACTCCATCAGTCCTATCTGGTAAGGAACCCATACCGCACAACGGTATTCTAAAAGAGGACGAACAAGCGTAGTGTAGGCAGTCTCCTTAGTAGATCTGTTACATTTTCTAAGTGTCCTGCCAATAAAAAGCAGTCTTTGGTTAGCCTTCCCTACAACATCTTCTATGTGTTCCTTCCAATTTAAGTTGTTTGTAATTGTAATACCTAGGTATTTAGTTGAATTTACGGCTTTTAGATTAGACTGATTCATCGTGTAACCGAAGTTTAACGAATTCCTTTTAGCACTCATTTGGATGACCTCGCGCTTTTCGTTATTTAAGGTTAACTGCCAATTTTCGCACCATTCAGATATCTTTTCTAATCATTAGACATTAAACAATTTCCAGTCCAAGTAATTAATAAGCAAAGTCTTTTACGAAGGCTTGAGAGGAGCGAAGATCATAAAAAACTTTCTAGTTTACTTACATTGTCATGTTGAGATGGCTCCAGTTCTTCTTGTCTAGGGGTCTGAGTCTTGAAGCTGAAATTCTCGCATCAGATTCTCACGGTTTGTTTGGAGTAAATAAATCTGAAGATCGTTGTTGCAGCATTTTTTTACGTAAATATATTTTCTCACCTTTTGGTATATCATAAAGTTTTTTTTATTTTTCTCATTAACAAAGCCGAAATTATAGCACAAAACTACAAAAATACGTCCGATCACATTTAGAGGCATGCCTACGGCTCCCACACTTTGCGGGAATAACAATATTCCAAAGGGTTTTCTTAACAAGGGAATTTCTACTAGTTTCGGTTACTTTACTAATTTCGATTATTATTTCATAAATGAATCATAAATAAACACAGTACACAGTACAGGATTGCGTAATTAATAACAGAACTTTTAAGTCTGCCAATAATTCGTAATTTCAAATTTCTCTAAGAAAATAATTTTAGCTGTACATTCAGAACTACTACTTATCGATTATAACATCAAGACTAAAATATTTTATAAAGCAATTCCTTTTTATTAATTTTAGCTCGAAATAACGTATTGTGTACAAAATTATATGAAAGTTTTGGAAAAAGCAACTGATGTAATATTTATCTGTACAAAATTCTAAACATAATAGTGGTAGCGACAACTATTGTTGAGGAAAAGTAATGCTAGAGGGGAGTGTCCCGTTACAAACCGACTGAGAGATGGAGAAGAGCCAACGAAGAGCGGCACGTTTCGCCACGGGATCGTTTTGTCGGCACGAGAACATTACGGAGTAGTCAACAAACTCCATTGGCAGACGTTACAAGAGAGGCGTCGTGCATCACGGAGAGATTTACTATTGAAATTTCGAGGGAGCACTTGCCGGAAAGAATCGGACAACATATTACTTCCCCGACACACGTCTCGCGTAGTGACCACGAGCAGAAAATTCGAGAAATTAGAGCCAGTACAGAGGCTTACCTACAATCACTCTTCCCACGCGCTATTCGTGACTGGAACAGAGTTGGAGGGCTCAGTCAGCGGTACAAAAAGTACCCTGCGCCACACACCATTAGGTGGATTGCGAAGGGTGATGCAGACGTAGAAGTTCACGTAGTGACTTTTGGAGTAACTCACAGTTACTAACAGCTGTTGGTACGCTAGCGACAGTTTAGAGGCAGAGTTTAATAGAACACATTTCTCCGTTAGTTTAATTTTTTGATGCTGATGAAACACTCATAACGCTATGCGAACAAGTAGTTGAGCGCAGTCGGTAATCTTCAGTGTCTGACGTGCAGGTAAACGAGAGGGTTGCTCCTAATAGCGTGTCTACCAGGTGGCTAAGTGACGTCCGCAAAGCTGCTGCACTAGACTAGATTATACTCCATTAATGAATTCTCAGTGTGGTTACAGTATTACCGCGAACCGGTTGCCAAGCGGCTGTCAAGGCATGTTGATTTACGCACCGCTCGCGGTCGGCAAGCAAAACACCGCGAACTCGTGTACCAGACAGGCACGGCGTATCTGTTTGCCCGGCAAACGCATCCCCGTGTCTCACTGATCTGTAGTTGTTTCCTGACATGAGTAACGCAAAGGACTTTGCTGCAGCTTCAAAGCGCACCAGATACTCGTGGCGTAACTTCCCCGATTTGTCCATTTCTATGTTTGGCTATTTGCTCATTAATTTTCCATTCTCGCAGCCCTCTAGTGGACGTGAAGGTTCAATAGTACCGCACGTCGGCCACAATTCCCCCCTACGATACCCTCTTCCCCACTGCCAGCGCGCTAGGACGTTCGGTTCAAACGAACAGCGAATCTGTGGTATCGTTATCAGAGTAATGCACCACTTTCTTTTCTCGTCAGTTTCGCTTCAAAAAATGCATAATCTGTTGTGGACCATCGTGAAATATTCCCACTTCAGCTCCGATAGTTTCACGAACTTCCGATAGATGATGGTACTGTACGTAGCGTCCAAAATGGCGTCTGTGACGGAAGCACCTTCCAAGCAGAGAGCTATTATTGAGATTCCTTTGGTGGAAAACCAAAGCATCGCAGCCCTTCATAGGAGGTAGCAGAATGCCTACGGAGCCCTAGCAGTGAACAAAAGCACGGCGAGTCGTTGGGCGAGGCGTCTGTCGCCACTGCAACAAGATCGCGCAAACCTGTCCGATATCCCGCGTGCCAGCCAGCCTGCAACGCTGGAACGTGTGGACACTCTTATTCGTGCTGACGCAGTCCTCCACCAGTTGGGGTACTCAAGCCAGGCTCGCCGGGTCCCTCGCCTCCTAATAGAAGACCAGGAAGAACAACGGAAGACAATCTGTGCAGAACTGCTTGCATGTTGCAAGACTGATCGTGAAATTTTTTTGTCCAACTCGTCACAGGCGATGAAGCAAGGGTTCATGACCTCGAACCGTAAACAAAACGGCAATCCATGGCGTTGCACTTCAACAACTCTACTTCGAAGAAGAAGTTCAAGGCGGCATCCTCAGACGGAAAGCTCATGGCGATGAACTTCTGAGAATCTGGAGGGATTATCCTGTCTGATGTCCCCTGTCATGCTGCAACGATCAACTCTGAAATGTACTGTGCTTCCCTCAAAAAACTGAGAAACGACTTCAGCGTTTTCGTCGCCATAAAAACCCAAATGAACTTCTCGTTCCCCATGACAACGCAAGGCCACAAGCAAATCTGCGCTCGCGAGACGAACTCAGAATACTTCATTGCACTGTTCTCCCCCGTCCACCCTACAGCTCGGATCTCGCACTCTCCACCGACTTTCATTTGTTTGACCCAATTAAGGATACACTCTGAGGGAAGAAGTACGTGAGTGATGGGTAGGTTATTGTTGCAGCAAGACATTGGCACCGACGTCAACTAATAGGGTGGTATTGAACCGTCCCCTTAGAAAAATTATAGATGACTGTGCTTAAACTGATACACAATATTTTTAGCGCAACGCAATCTGACTTTCAATAATCCCTACAAAAGAATGGCCCTGACTAACATTAACCTATACCTTTCACAAATCACTTACCTCACAAAAATCGTCGTTACTCGAACTACTGCAATACAGCGAGCGCCACTACTGCCAACTAAATAAAAGATTCTAACTACTGAAAGCACTAACTACTGATAGGCATAGTTAGCAAATGAAAGATTTTGGTAGAGAATAAACAATGTATTTACCATTAAAGTGTTCAAAAGTCATAATATGTATTTGAGTTCATGACATCCAGTCTTACAAATTTCCAGATCGTCCGCTCTCAAAACTCTGCCATGTCTCTCCCCACATCCACCAGTGCTGGCGGCTCACCTCCAACTGCGGAACGCTACGCGCTGTTGACATCCAGCTGCCCAACACTACAATCGCGAATATTACTCCATCAATGCAAACCAACCACAGCCTTCACACAATACAGTCAGTGATTTTCATATAGAGCGCTACATGGCGTTACCAACATAAAAACCTAAACAGCCTACTTGCATATCCTCCATGCTCCAAACAAAAAATTTTACAAATTGTTTTGGGCAGTGGCCAATACAGATTTGAAAAAAAAATTCATAATTACAATATCAAAGAAATCAAATGCACACACTTATTAATCCAATGTTGGTCAAAAGCTAAAATTTTCTCACAGTCCATAAAGATAGTCCTGATCATTCATCACAGTAAAATTGCAGTATTTTTTTTTTCTCAAAGTCTGAGCAGTAAAAGAAAATGCACACGGAAGTAGTGGACTTCCATGCAGTCTTGAAGAAGTAGTGTTGTCCTTCCAACGGAAAGACAGTGCTGACTCTTGTCATGCAGACAGGTAATGGGCCACAACTGAGCAAACCCACAGCAGAGTCAGTCGAAGTTTTGAAGAATATTGGTAGGTAGGTCATCACAGAGCAGTCCTGATAGAGATTATGGTATTGGTGAGCCACCAGAGGTGCATACTCACTGCAGTCATTGTAGAAATAATGGTATTCGTGGGCCACCAGAGGTGCAGACTCACTGCAGTCCTTGTAGAAACAATGGTATTGGTGGGCCATCAAAGATTCAGACCTACTGTAGTCCTTGTAGAGACGGCCAGCAGCTATCTGTTGCGACTGTGCAGGTGCACAATCACCATCGAAGAGTCTTGCGGACAATATAGCAAGTCCATAAACCACCACTTGTGCACTCAGAAAGTTTTGGAAATTGTCCTTCAGTCCCTTGGTGAATCATTAACACACATGTAAACACCAACAGTCCTTTTTTTTTTTTACATATTGTGCATATTCTATGACCAACAGATACGTGTGCATTGAAATGTAACTTAATTTGATGACTCATGTCTGTACAATTATAAATTTACAACATAAGAATACAATTACAAAGGTACAAAATACATCATTAAGGAACATAACAATACAGATAACATTTGTAGTAGTACAAACTATACAAAAGAATAGAAATAAACAGATACATCAGTGTTACAGGAATTATGACATAAGTACATACATAAAAGATCAGAATAACTTTCGAAACATCAACTTCACACATGAGCATTAAAACAAAACAGAATAAATAATGTCTAAACATCTTTACAAAGTAAATAACATATTATAAATGCAAATTATATTTGAAGATAACAGTATTCCTCATCATAGTGAATGTAGCTGGGTATTAGAAAAATTCTACAACGTAAGTCTTATCAGATAAACACATGAAGACAGGAAGAACACAAATACACAAGGGTACACAAACACATTGTTGTTGTTGTGGTCTTCAGTCCTGAGATAGGTTTGATGCAGCTCTCCATGCTACTCTATCCTGTGCATGCTTCTTCATCGCCCAGTACCTACTGCTACCTACATCCTTCTGAATCTGTTTAGTGTATTCATCTCTTGGTCTCCCTCTACGATTTTTATCCTCCACGCTGCCCTCCAATACTAAATTGGTGATCCGATGCGTCATAACATGTCCTACCAACCGATCCCTTCTTCTGGTCAAGCTGTGCCACAAACTTCTCTTCTCCCCAGTCCTATTCAATACTTCCTCATTAGTTATGTGATCTACCCATCTACAGCATTCTTCTGTAGCACCACATTTCGAAAGCTTCTATTCTCTTCTTGTCCAAACTATTTATCGTCCATGTTTCACTTCCATACATGGCTACACTCCATACAAATACTTTCAGAAATGATTTCCTGACACTTAAATCTATACTCGATGTTAACAAATTTCTCTTCTTCAGAAACGCTTTCCTTGCCATTGCTAGTCTCCATTTTATATCCTCGCAAATTCGACCGTCATCAGTTATTTTGCTCCCCAAATAGCAAAACTCCTTTACTACTTTAAGTGTCTCATTTCCTAATCTAATTCCCTCAGCATCACCCGACTTAATTCGACTACATTCCATTATCCTCGTTTTGCTTTTGTTGATGTTCATCTTATATCCTCCTTTCAAGACACTGTCCATTCCGTTCCACTGCTCTTCCAAGTCCTTTGCCGTCTCTGACAGAATTACAATGTCATCGGTGAACCTCAAAGTTTTTATTTCTTCTCCCTGGACTTTAATACCTACTCCAAATTTTTCTTTTGTTTCCTTTACTGCTTGCTCAATATACAGATTGAATAACATTGGGGAGAGGCTACAACCCTGTCTCACTCCCTTCCCAACCACTGCTTCCCTTTCATGCCCCTCGACTCTTATAACTGCCATCTGGTTTCTGTACAAATTGTAAATAGCCTTTCGCTCCCTGTATTTTATCCCTGCCACCTTTAGAATTTGAAAGACAGTATTCCAGTCAATATTGTCAAAAGCTTTCTCTAAGTCTATAAATGCTAGAAACGTAGGTTTGTCTTTCCTTAATCTTTCTTCTAAGATAAGTCGTAGGGTCAGTAGTGCCTCACGTGTTCCAACATTTCTACGGAATCCAAACTGATCTTCCCCGAGGTCGGCTTCTGCCAGTTTTTCCATTCGTCTGTAAAGAATTCGCGTTAGTATTTTGCAGCTGTGACTTATTAAACTGATAGTTCGGTAATTTTCACATCTGTCAACACCTGTTTTCTTTGGGATTGGAATTATTATATTCTTCTTGAAGACTGAGGGTATTTCGCCTGTTCAATACATCTTGCTCACCAGATGGTAGAGTTTTGTCAGGACTGGCTCTCCCAAGGCCGTCAGTAGTTCCAATGGAATGTTGTCTACTCCCGGGGCCTTGTTTCGACTCAGGTCTTTCAGTGCTCTGTCAAACTCTTCACTCAGTATCGTATCACCCATTTCATCTTCATCTACATCCTCTTCCATTTCCATAATATTGTCCTCAAGTACATCGCCCTTGTATAGACCCTCTATATACTCCTTCCACCTTTCTGCTATCCCTTCTTTGCTTAGAACTGGGTTTCCATCTGAGCTCTTGATGTTCATACAAGTGGTTCTCTTATCTCCAAAGGTCTCTTTCATTTTCCTGTAGACAGTATCTATCTTACCCCTAGTGAGGTAAGCCACTACATCCTTACATTTGTCCTCTAGCCATCCCTGCTTAGCCATTTTGCACTTCCTGTCGATCTCATTTTTGAGACGTTTGTATTCCTTTTTGCCTGCTTCATTTACTGCATTTTTATATTTTCTCCTTTCATCAATTAAATTCAATATTTCTTCTGTTACCCAAGGATTTCTACTAGCCCTCGTCTTTTACCTACTTGATCCTTTGCTGCCTTCACTACTTCATCCCTCAAAGCTACCCATTCTTCTTCTACCGTATTTCTTTCCCCCATTCGTGTCAATTGTTCCCTTATGCTCTCCCTGAAACTCTGTACAACCTCTGGTTCTTTCAGTTTATCCAGGTCCCATCTCCTTAAATTCCCACCTTTTTGCAGTTTCTTCAGTTTTAATCTACGGTTCATAACCAATAGATTGTGGTCAGAGTCTACATCTGCCCCAGGAAATGTCTTACAGTTTAAAACCTGGTTCCTAAATCTCTGTCTTACTATTGTATAATCTATCTGAAACCTGTCAGTATCTCCAGGCTTCTTCCATGTATACAACCTTCTTTTATGATTCTTGAACCAAGTGTTAACTATGATTAAGTTATGCTCTGTGCAAAATTCTACCAGGCGGCTTCCTCTTTTATTTCTTAGCCCCAATCCATATTCACCTACTACGTTTCCTTCTCTCCCTTTTCCTGCTACCGAATTCCAGTCACCCATGACTATTAAATTTTCGTCACCCTTCATTATCTGAATAATTTCTTTTATTTCATCATACATTTCTTCAATTTCTTCGTCATCTGCAGAGCTAGTCGGCATATAAACTTGTACTACTGTAGCAGGTGTGGGCTTCGTTTCTATCTTGGTCACAATAATGCGTTCACTATGCTGTTTGTAGTAGCTTATCCGCATTCCTATTTTCCTATTCATTATTAAGCCTACTCCTGCATTACCATTATTTGATTTTGTGTTTATAACCCTGTATTCACCTGACCAGACGTCTTGTTCCTCCTGCCACCGAACTTCACTATTTCCCACTATATCTAACTTTAACCTATCCATTTCCCTTTTTAAATTTTCTAACCTATCTGCCCGATTAAGGGATCTGACATTCCACGCTCCGATCGGTAAAACGCCAGTTTTCTTTCTCCTGATAACGATATCCTCTTGAGTAGTCCCTGCCTGGAGATCCGAATGGGGGACTATTTTACCTCCAGAATATTTTACCCAAGGGGACAAAGCTGCATGCCCTCGGGAAAAATTATGGCCGTAGTTTCCCCTTGCTTTCAGCCGTTCACAGTACCAGCACAGCAAGGCCCTTTTGGTTATTGTTACAAGGCCAGATCAGTCAATCATCCAGACTGTTGCCCTTGCAACTACTGAAAAGGCTGCTGCCCCTCTTCAGGAACCACACGTTTGTCTGGCCTCTCAACAGATACCCCTCCATTGTGGTTACACCTACGGTACGGCCATCTGTATCGCTGAGGCACGCAAGCCTCCCCACCAACGGCAAGGTCCATGGTTCATGGGGGGACACAAACACATTGCGGAATAATACAAAAAAGGACAGGGTGTGTTTTACAGCAGTATTTTATAAACAAAACTTTCTTTACTTCTTGGAGATCTCCCTTCATTCATCATTATTCCCAAAAGTCCTATCTATACCTGCTTTCTGTATTCTATTCATATTTCTTTCAAAATATTTCTTTCTCAATGTACAATACTCATTTTGGCCCAAATATTTTTATATAACTTCTCAATGCATTCTTTCCCTATTCTCCATAGTTAGTTTCTTGTATAGTCTACCACCTGTTAAGCTAACTTAAATCTACTGAGCTGAGATATATATACTAAGGGACAAGGGAATGCAGCAGTACAAAATAATTAACACAAACAGCAATGACAAAAAAATGCAAATTGGCAAAGCTAGCAGCAGTAAATCTAAATTAGCAAAGCAATTGCAATATTACAACTAATATAAGGCACTGTGCAGCAAACAAGAAAAATAAATCAGTAGTAGAACTGGCTTAACACACAATAAAATTCAGTAGAACTATTCCTGGCAAACAACAGCAAAAAAATGCAACAATATATACCTAAACATGATAAAGCTCAAGCAGAAAAAATATTACAGTAAAGATATGAAATGTCTAATACCTATGTCAGATCTTAACACTAGAGTGATGCATCACCTTAACTTACACTACTAAAATGTTACCAGTCATTGACAAAAATTATGGATGCAATTCCTGTGAGGGAAAATGTCTTTTTGTGCTCCCTCGTTTTTTTAAAGTAGATCATAAAGTTATTATTTACTGGATCTGTAGGCATAAAATATCTATATTAGTACTTCTATATAATTTTATTTTAACCAATGCAGCAGTGCAGTTAGAAATTAGATATTAAACAATATCAGCAAATAAATACATAAGGCAAGGTTTGAAATTTCATTCACTAGGCAAATGGCGTCTCCAAAGGCACTAAAAAAGTCTCTCAACTAGAAAGACAGTAGATGTAAAATGTTTCTCGCCATTTCATTAGGCATTTTAGTAAATATCATAAATTAAGTGTTCCACAGTGTAATCATATGTTTTCAAGTTTGAGTGTGTCGTAATTGCAATGCTTTCTAGAAAGAAATGTCAATAGCGAGGATAATGGCATCTTTTTCTTCTCCACCTGTGCCTCTGAAAGGCACACACTAGTGGCTTTTTTCCAGGCAACTGTCGCACAGCTGGGTGCTTACAGTGCATTACGTCAAGGTGACCTACCTTCCTTACCGAAATATTTTCGACATCAGTTTCCGCTACAGTGACAGTCTGATACAAAGAAAATTTCACAAGTCGAGAAATTACAGTAGAAATGTGTAGAAACAAAATCCTATAAATATAACAGTGTCCAAAAAATTTTCACTGGAATTGTGACACATTCACGTATGTACACAAATTTCATAACTCTTAAAGTACGACTCTTGGTCTCCAACATCCTTTTTCACAAATCAGAGTCCCTATCCACTACTCATTACTCCCTACCTTATTACACATATACATATTTGTCGACACTTCTTCAATATTTCATCATAATAAATACGTAGCATAATCAAATTCCTCATATAGCATCAGCTTATTGATCATACCTCAACAGCATAATACACATCGTCATCATAATAATAACATCATAACACCTCAGTCAAATCTCAAAATCGTCGTAGCTTTCTGCAATAATTTCAAAACCTAAAAAAAATTCTCTGCTCATTTCAATAGTGTCATCTACATCAAACGTACTTTAAAAATCATGATCCCATACCAAATACATCATTCAAAAATCTCATAATATCACAATGGTTCCGAAAAAATATGAACAGTTCACAAAGTACAGACAAAATACAATTTCATAAGTGTGAAGCTATCCAACTGTGTAATTGCGTAAACATCTGTCACTGACGTAGTAAAAAGAATGTTTGTTTCTCTGTCAAATAATCAGATAGCTGTGTAATTCTGTGTTGGAGAAATATGGTACCGATGTGTAAAATTGTATAAGCAAATACCATATTAGCTAAGGCTCCTCGTGCTTGCCAAACACATGGTACACAAAGTAAGCGTGTACCCCCCTGAGAATTAATGTATTTATACCCTCAGGTGTTACAGATTACAGGAATGGAATGAAATTTATCATTGTAATTCAAAAATCTTTAAAAATAAATGTTCTAAGTACAAAATTAATCACTCAGATATGTGTACTGCAGCGCTAAACTGTGTGTCTTGTTGTAAGGTAATCTCTGTCATTACTTAATGGTAAAAATATGCCAAGTATCGTAATTATCGTCGTCCATAAGCAAAGTTCTGTAGAAGTCAATCTACTTACCTCGTAATAAACAAAAGTGAAATGCTATGCATATAGATATCGTAGGTATTACGTACAGTACCGTGATCAAGAAAGTACTATACTATAATGTATTGTTGTGTTATGAAAAAGGCTGTCTCATTGTAGCTATACCACAAAAGTTACTACTAAAACATGTTTTACTTTCCAGAAGATTTCAGAAAAACTGTGCAGATATAAAACAGATACAGCATAAAAGCAACAATGTAAATTGTGTCACACAATAGTAGCGTCGTGATATAATCGTGTAGCTGTCAAAGAAACCAAAAGCTAAGTCATCTTTAATCTCACAGAAAGTACTTCAAGTAAAGATTGTCTTTTCAAGTAAACCAAAATGTTGCATTTTTAAAATCTCATTAGCAGTATATGTTCTAAGTATGTAAGCCATATATTTGTTATGTAATTGTGCAACTAACAAGCAAGAATGTACAAATGACAGCACTGTGTCGTCTGTTCACTATAACAATGCATTCGTAATTTCTGTTTAAACAAGTTCTCTTGGATCTTGAATGGATATTTAACTTCAAGCATTGTTGCATGTTAACAGTTTCTAAGTCTGACAAAGCATACTGGTAACGTGAAGTGAAAAGTTTTATGGCAAAGACAAAGATAAAAAGCAGGTTATCTCTCAATAAACGGTTTTACATGTGAAATGTGGTGCAATCCTTTACGCTTCATAGTACTCAGAGTTTCAACTTGAACGCAATTATCATGCAGTATACGTCGGTGAAGAATACTGGAATTTTTATCCAGGTTAGCGTCTATGTTATTTTTCTCTGAGCCAACCGGCGCACGTGGCTGCCTGCGGTGTGAGTCATTGTCGGCTATCTCTTTGTTGGCGTGCATCGTTGTTAGGATTAGGAGACCTAACTTCTTCAAATTCACCTTGCCGAGAGGGCCCAGCCTTGTTTGAATCCCGCCAGTTCTGATGAAATTCAGGTCTGTCGTTATGGTTATATCGTCTGTCGTCATGTCGGTAGTTCCTGTAGTTTCTTTCTTGTCAAAAGTTAAGTGGTGGAGAATTTCTCCCTGAAATAGCACTGCACGGTGGACCGTTGCATCTGAAGTTTTCCTGTCTCCCGTGATAGTAATAGTTCTGGTTGCCATATTGTCTGTTTCTATGATTGTCTCTGTCATATTCATTACTACGGAAATGCGATCTTTCTCTGTAACTATAACTCTGCCAGTGGTTGTCTTATGGGTGGTGTTTGTTTTGTTCAAGATTTGCGTTGTAAGAATAGCCTTGTCGTGTCCAGTTATTATTTCTGTCATCGCGAGATTGTGACGGATGTGACCTGTAATAGTTGGGTTCCTGTTTTCGCGTTCCACGATTGTCAGTGACAATTTCTAATTCTTGTAAGAGTCCCTGAAAAGCTTCAATGTCGTCTTTGCAACGTCCTGCCAAAATAATATGTCCTAAATGTTCAGGCAATTTGATTAAGCAAATGCGGATGAGTTCTAAGGGGCTGTATGGGTTTGACAGGTACTGATTCTTGCGCAACATGTCTTCAAAATATTTCACAAGACTGGAAAATTCATATTGTTCGAAATGTTTCATCATTATGATGCTATGTTTTACTCGGTCTTGTGTAGTTTGAGACCAATACACTGAGACGAAGGCATGATAAAATTCTCCTTCACTGTGACAATCCTGAATGACCGATCGCTTTCTTACAGCTGGTTCATTCTCTAAGTAGCCACACATAAATTCTAATCTGTGCTCTAATGACCAGTTGGGAGGAAAACAATGAGAGAATTGATGAAGCCACGCTTGTGGATGAATGTCGTTGCCGGAATTCTTAAATGTTTTGAATTTACGTGTAGTAATAAACAGCTTATAGTCAAAATCATCATGTCGGCGAGTTGCGTGTCGGTCATTGTTACGTCGTTTCGGCGGTTCCATCTCAAAATTCGGTATACCTTGCCAACTTCTTTCATAATTTCCGAAATGCCCTGTGTTATTATTATGTGGCTTTTCCGTATTTCTAAGTCCCTCTTCCCGTGTTGGAGCGCGAGTGTCATCTGAAATATGTAATTCTTGTATTACCTGTGTCAACTGATCTTGTACTTCCCGGATTTCTCTTTGGTGTTGCGTATTAATTTGATTCTGATTTTTGTTTGAATTTCCTAATTTGTTCGTACTCTTCTGTATCATTAAAGACTACCGGTCTTGTGTCATTCAGATTATCATCTACCTTCGTAGATAAATTATTTAGCTGATCCGAAAGTTCGACTACTTTCTCTGATAATGAACTAATTTCCTCCATGTGTCGTTCTGATCCAATTTTCGGAGTATCTACTGTGTCCTTCAAGTTTTCCTGAGTTTCTGCAAGTAGTGTAACCGAATCGGTAGATGCAACTGTGTCAATTTTAGCCCGCAAGGTCTCGTGATTTTCATGAACAATAGTTTGCAGTTCTTTTGTGGCTGCTTCGTGATTCTGTAATGCATTTTCATGCTGCGAAGAAATAGGTTGAAAATGCTCACAAATTTGTGTTTTTACGTCATTACAGACTTTTTGACATTTCGATTCGATGTTATGTAACTCAGTAGTTAAATCTCCACGTGTTTGTTCAAGCGTGGTGTCTAGCCTTTGAAGATTTTGTTCCATTGTGTCTAACTTTTGAAGATTTTGTTCCATTGTGTCTAACTGTTGCTGTGTTTGTCTCTGATTTTGTTTCATTTGTTGCACTGATTGCAATAACAATGTATTTGTGTCTGGAATCTGTTCCTCTATGCTTTTCGGCAGTGCATTTGCACCGCCAACATTCACATTTTGACAAGCAGAAAATGTGTCTTGACTTATTTGAGAAAACGGTGAGGACCCAAAACCTGAATCTACAGTATTTGCGATATTGTGTCCTGTCATTTCGGATTCCTGTGGCGAGCTGTTGCCGACCGATCGATCGATAATGCTTCCCTGTTCACTAATTGTTTCACTGTCTACGCCATTATTTGCCGCCCGCTCCATTTCCCTATGAACAATTACCAAATAACCACTTTGAATGTCTGTTAATTCATTACACAGTGGTGCTGATAAGCTACGCTTGTCGTCACTATTATTTCTCAGTTTACTTTGGAGCCTAGTGTTACGTTTTTCACACGCCATTATTGTCACAATATTTCACACGATAACACAGAAGGGCACAATTTGAAGAGCAAACTAAGAAAACACATTAACATAGCACTGAAAATAATATCTAGTTAATTGCAAGCGCAGCTGCGAAATACTTGGTGCAAATCTACATGCATGCCACAACTGTTTTACTGTACAACAATGAAAAACTACAACTACAAAAGAAATTCTCTCTATAATTACGCGCTGTCAATAAACAATAGCTACACTAATTACACAAACTACAAGAAAAAATCAGAAGATTTCAGTGAGGTATCCTCGGCTAAGGGTCGACATATGAAACGTCCCCTTAGAAAAATTATAGATGACTGTGCTTAAACTGACACACAATATTTTTAGCACAACGCAATCTGACTTTCAATAATCCCTACAAAAGAATGGCCCTGACTAACATTAACCTATACCTTTCACAAATCACTTACCTCACAAAAATCTTCGTTACTCGAACTACTGCAATACAGCGAGCGCCACTACTGCCAGCTAAATAGAAGATTCTAACTACTGAAAGCACTAACTACTGATAGGCGCAGTAGGCAAATGAAATATTTTCGTAAAGAATAAACACTGTATTTACCTTAAAAGTGTTCAAAAGTCATAATATATATTTCAGTTCATGACATCCAGTCTTACAAATTTCCAGATCGTCCGCTCTCTAAACTCTGCCATGTCTCTCCCCACATCCACCAGTGCTGGCGGCTCACCTCCAACTGCGCAACGCTACGCGCTGTTGACATCCAGCTGCCCAACACTACACTGGCGAATATTACTCCAACAATGCAAACCAACCACAGCCTTCACACAATGCAGACAGTGATTTTCATATAGAGCGCTACATGGCGTTGCCAACATAAAAACCTAAACAGCCTACTTTCAGTACCACGCAGACATATAAGCCCTCCCCGTAAGGTGGCGTAAGTCCGTCGCACTGAACGCAGATTATGTTGAAAAACAGGGTTTGTAACCAAAGGTGTATGGGGGTAATGTGGTGTATTGGAATGCTCGATAGAACCAATCTGATTTCAGAAAAAAATGTTGTATTATTTATTGAACGCAGTTCATATTATTATTGGTATAATTATTGTTATATCCACATAGCTGTTACATACCACTTTAGAGATATAAACATGTAGACCTACATAATTTACAAAGTTACAGACATGTTATTTAAATAATTTATCACATCCGCTTTGGCGGTCAAGAAGACCGAGTGTTTCCAGGGTACGAATTTTGAAAGTGCTCATCAACATTAAGTCTGACAGTCTGCGTTGGGAAGTCACAGGTGCAGTCCACAGTGGTAGTGTTTCCCAATCTGTACAGTAGGTCGCTGCACCTCCCATGGTTCCGGATCCTGTTGACTATACTCTTTGGCAGTGATAGATCAAGTTCCCACTGTTTTTCGTTGGCTTGGACACAGCCCTGGTGCTCTGGTCCAAACTCTGTGGAGGTTAACGTTATGGTTCACCAGGTTGCTAGATGTTATGAGTAGGGAATGTCTACAGCAGAGTCAGTTGATTCTGATAGCAGGTGTGTCATGGATGGGAAATTTCTGGTTGTTGCAGATTTCCTTATATTCCCTCAGAAGATTATTCTGTCTTCTCAGGATAGTTGGTGGGATGCGGCTCAGGGCAGGTAGCCAGAGTACTGGAGTAGATTTGATTGTGCCAGTAACAATACGCATTGTCTGATTCAGCTGTGCATATCCCAGCTTCATGTGGCTGCTTTTCATCCAGGCAGGGCTGCAATACTCGTGTGACGAGTAGACAAGGCCAAGGGTGGATGATTGTAAGGTTGAAGATCCAGAATCCCATATCGTACCACATATGTTTTGCAGAGTATTTTTCCTTGACCTCTATTTCGCTGCAGTTGTTTGGACTCCGTTCGAATGACAACGTTCTGTCAAGTACATCACCAATGTGTCGTGGAACTTTGTTATGAGCCAGGCGATTACTGCCGAAAAATGTGTCCAGTTCACGGTCGGCTAGGATAGTATTCTGATGAAAACAAGTAGAATCAGTTTTGTTAGGGTTCATTTGAAGCTCCCATTTACGAAAATATTGTCACATTACACTTAGGTCTTTTGTTAACATACGTCCAGCGACCTCGATTTGTCTGTCCTGTGTTGCTGTCATCCAGTCATCGTCATTTAAAAAAAAACATCCTGGACAGAGTGGCTGGCAATTTACAAGCTAAAGAGCAGCGGAGCTAGAACTGATCCTTGAGGTAGGCCATTGTTGAGTCTGCTGGTCACTAGTGGTGTTGCTTATAATTACCTGGAATGGTCTGTCAGTCAGCTTACTGTTAATGAAATGGTGCTATTCTTCTGTAGATTATTACACGGAGTAGCTGATAAAAACATCGTGCCTCCAGATGATATATCATAAATCGCAGACAAAGTCTTTAGTTGTTTCTTGAAGCCAGTTTCAGCGTGAGTTGTCGATGAAAGTACTTGATCCACACGGCTACGGTTTGGTCAAAATCCGGACTGTTGAACAGGAATGCACTTTCCTACCCCTCCATCCCTAACCCACACACACACAAATATACAAAATAAAACGAAAATGGTGTAGTAACTGTGGTCTTATGTGAATGCAGGTCCAAGTCAACAAGTCCCCTAGCTAAGGGAACAGCATGTAGTGGACACTCGTATTCTGGTACGGCGCTGAAGGTCACCTTCATACAGTGGCGCATTAAGCCGCCCGCCTTCAATCGTTCAATCGGCCCAACAACACATAAACTGGAGATTAGCTGACTAGAGGCTGGTAGTGTGTCGTCCGACGAGTCGCAATTTTGTCTCTGTCAAATGGTTCAAATGGCTCTGAGCACTATGGGACTTAACTTCTGAGGTCATCAGTCCCCTAGAATTTAGAGCTACTTAAACCTAACTAACCTAAGGATATCACACACATCCATGCACGAGGCTGGATTCGAACCTGCGACCGTAGCGGTCACGCGGTTCCAGACTGTAGCGCGTAGAACCGCTCGGCCACCCCGGCCGGCTTGTCTCTGTCCAAATGAAACACAGGACTCAAGTACACTGACGACTCAAAGATGCGTTTAACGCACACTTTGTGAAGGAAGTTGTAAGGGATCCGAGGTTTATTACTCGAAGTTAAGCATATTTTGCTCGCAAAGGTCGGGGATACAGCAAGAATGGATAGTTAAGCACCTAGTTCACCGCCTGCGTGTTATTGTTGTGAGACGCAGGTGAGTCTGTGAACCGTGTGGTTGTCGTAATGGTGTAGCGGGAATAAGAATATCGTACTGGCTGAGTGTCTGTCTCCATTCGCCGAGGGTTGAACCCCAGCAAACGTAAGGAATATACCGAAATATGTCAAATGTTTTTAACAATAAGTGATTATAAACACGGAGTGCCAATATCACGCGTTCGCGTCTACCACACAAGCTAGTGGATTACAGTGAAGGATAACCTGTGCAGACTATTACAACAGCGTATGACGATATTTCAGTACATTTTACCTGTGACATGCTTAGCTCTAAATAGTCGTGTCTTAACAACGGTAATGACCGTCTCCATATGTGTTTAATGAGAATGTACGGGTACAGCATTGTTTAGTGCAAACATTTCTACCTTCATTAATACAAAAATCATTTTTCCCTCAAAATAGCATTAATGAGCAGCCAAAATACGATGTAAACAACTCCTGTAGCGCTCGAAACCTGTAAGCGCTACTCTATTAGGTCACAGTCATTAAAATAGAGGTTAGGCTGCTACATTATTCCACCGCTAACGATAACACAACATTAATCGGGGGTGTTTCAAAGTGCGTTAGGACAAAGATGCTACTGTGACGCTTTGCTGGGTTTCTCGTAACACGACTAGGGCCCAGTCTTTCAAGTTACCACGAACATGAATCAGAGTGCTCATTTCAAAATCGTCGGTGATCGATTTTTGCCCTTTATTCTACATCTTTATGTGAGTATACTGTACACATTCGCGTCTTCCAAGAAGTCAAGACTCGCGTTCACAAAGGCTGCACGCAAACGGTCCAGATTTGACAAACACGCAGGCACGCTTTCACCGCTCGGCTGGCCGGCTAAATCACCCCATCTTAATCCCATAGGAGGAGTACGGGGCCGTTTGGAACAGCGGGAGAAATGAAAGTCAACATCCCAGCAGTTCGGTAACTTTACGGGACCTAATCATCATTATTGGTTTCTGCAGGAGGTGGCATGCGTGAAGAAACTTTTGAACTTTTTTTCTCGTCGATTAAGACCGTAATCAAGGCCAGAGTAAGTATTACGTCCTTTTTGCGTGATGTTTCCTGGCAGTAGTTAATGTTTTTTGTCTTGTGTAGTTATAAGCCTATAGTTATGTGCAACAGTCTGTCTGTCTTCCGTGGCAGTGGAGGTGACCTGTGTCATTACTCCAATTACTCGAACGCTTCGTTGCTCCAGGAATCTACGACAGGTTGCTGCTAGAAGGAGAGCTGCTCTTCTAGTAGTCGTTTTTAAATTCATCGACAGCTTCTCGATTTCATTATCAACGTGTATTACTTTCTTTTCAGTGTATCGATTACTTGTTAGTCTCCTTGCAATTTAGTTTCAGGTTAACTACTCGCATGCGAGTGTTGCGCAGACGAAAGTGTTACACATTTTTTTCTGTTTGGACACAGAGATATGGCGTCCTTTTTGTAGCGCCATTACTTATTCTAATTGATTGAAGAAACAACTTCCAGTTCCTGATTCTTACTAAATGATTGCATCTGTCCTAGGCTAGTAACAACGTTGTGTTTGATTTATGTTCCTTATTATCATAGTAAGAACACACTTAACCTGTTTTCGTCCTACGTTTTGCCGAGAGAAACAGTCTGCGTTTGTCACCAGGCAGAACAAAAAGAAAGACGAAAGCAATATGGTTTAGTTAATCAGTCGAGAAAATACGACAAAGAGGGAACTGTGGCGAAATGGTCAGTTTTAAATCCTTCTCGTTGAGCTCTATTGGCGTCTGTCTGCCTCCATAGCTGAGTCGTCAGCTCGGTGTTCAGGTATGCAGAGAACCCCGGTTCGATTCCCGGTCTTGCCAAGGGTTTTTCCTTGCTGGTAGGACTGAATAGACGTGTACTCAGTTCCATGATGCCTACTGGAGAGCTACTTGACGGAGAATTTGCCTCCCCAGTGTCTGGAAAGTTGGCAAAACGGCCACGAGAGCGGTATACTGACACCACGCTATTACATACCACATCTGCATGAAGCCTCACGCTGCCGGTAGACGTCCCTTGGGCCTTCAGGGCCTGGATGACGAGCTCCAGAAGTATAGTGCTATACAGTGTTGTTAAAGACGAGTAGCAGACCAGCTGATTATGCCAATGACAAGGAGAATACGGCAAGTGCCATAACCCGGTTTTTCCAGAAACTTCGCTCAGTGAACGAGGAACCAAAATATGCGAACACGTGTTTCGGCGTAGACGTAGACACCCAATCGTTTATGCGGGAACGATCGGAAAAGTTTTCTGCGTAATTTAGATGCCTTTTAGCGCGCTATAAGTCCTTTCAAAATCTTAGCATGGTGGTTAGTGTTACGGTATTTCACTTTCGTGCCCCGTTTATTTATTTTACTTTCTTTTATTTTTCGTTTATTTATCCATCGTTTATTTACCATCATGGAAGGTAACCACCGCCCGGGTTCCCGGGTTCGATTCCCGACGGGTCAGGGATTTTCTCTGCCTCGTGATGACTGGGTGTTGTGTGATGTCCTTAGGTTAGTTAGGTTTAAGTAGTTCTAAGTTCTAGGGGACTGATGACCATAGATGTGAAGTCCCATAGTGCTCAGAGCCATTTGAACCATTTTTTTGAAGGTAACCACACAAACGTTTCTTATCAAGTTAGGGGATACAATGGCGTTACATTAACTGTAAAATTGCAACTGATTGTGACACATTTATTGCACAATATAGTGTGTATGGTATTTTCAGGAGTTAAAAGCTCTTGAAAACCTGATACTCTTATATTTATTTATATCAGCTCTTAATTCTTATACATCATTCTTACGTTTATTTTTCAGGAAGATTTGGCGCATTCGCTTGGAAAACAATGATCGGGTTCTGAACACGGGGCGCTATAGTGTGAAGCCGCAACGCTCGCCGCTTCCGCTGGGCCGTTTACTCGCTAAAAGGCGCTTAAAATATCTTAAAACTTTGACCGTCTTCTCAGATAGGGTCGATTATTTACCGATAAGCCGAGACACATGTTCGCTTATTTTGGCCCTCTTTGTTGGGAAATCTGGTTGTGGCACTTGCCGTGTCCTTCTCGCGAGCCAAAGAATGCGCGTCGTACGGGAATCATTCAGATAGCCAACTGTAAATAAACAGTGTATGGAGATAAAGGGTGGTCTTCCTCTTCTTCTCGTCCGACTTATTTCTGGCTGTGGCAGTGTCTGCTAATGATAAGAGATCGCTCATCCCTTCATGGTAATAATGTATGTTTCATTTCGGCAACTGAATGCTGTTTCTGACGTGGGGAACACTCTAATACAGGAATGCCTTCTGTACTTTTGTATCTGGATCGATTAAACAGTGAGTATTCAAATTCATATGTTTTTGTATTGTGTCCCTTTAGGTGGAGTTTGCAATTGCTTAGGCGAGTACATAATAATGAAGCTCAAGTATCAAACTGCTCTGTGGAATAAATGTTTCTATGCGGTTTTAAAGTAGCCGTGTTGTTTGTTTTTGTCGGGAGTTCTACGCGTCTGTATCATTACATATCTCGGTACTTATTCTAACGGTATGTAATTTCTACCACCTCCTGAAAACTTATTAGTTCGCTTGTAATCTGTTGGTTTACATCGACCGTCGTTTTAGATTCGTGTAAACCCCAGGACAAGCCCTTCAACGACTGTGGGAAACATAGCAAAAGGCGGAGCTCGGGATAGCTGTCAACACCTTCCAGAATCATTTCTGGCCTCTTTAGCTCCTGTACACGAGGCTCAAAAAATGGTTCAGATGGCTCTCATCACTATGAGACTTAACATCTGAGGTCTTCAGTCCCCTAGACTTAGAACTACTTAAACCTATCTAACCTAAGGACATGAAATACATCCATGTCCGAGGCAGGATTCGAAGCTGCGACCGTAGCAGCAGCGCGGTTCCGGACTGAAGCGCCTAGAACCGCGCGTTCACAACAGCCGGCTTTACACGACGCTAACAAACTGTACATGTTGCTAAGTGGTCATAACAATGCATGTTGACAATGCACTTAAGTTTTACATTGGCATCCTCAGTGCTGACTATTACAACTGCAACGTCATGATCATGGAATGCAACGAGCGTCACTTTGTCATCAAGTGTACTGCACATACGGATATACAAATAATTAGCACATCAGCACAACCACACAAAGTAACGCCATCTACATTCTGTGTATGAGGAATGTTTACGTAGCGGTAATCTCATTCATAAATTGCATTTGAATGTTGGTTATTTGTGAGAAGGGCATACTATGCCTCGCCTAAGGAAGATAAATGTCGGCCATCACATTTCGGAATTAGACAGTGGCAGGATCTTTTATCGTTACTACTTGCCTTGTTCGAGAGCCCATTAGCGTCATGTGATTATGGAGTCGATGGGTTCAGGAACCCTCCATGAACCACGGACCTTGCCGACATGTAGTGGCTTGCGTGCTTCAACGATACAGACAGCCGTACTGTAGCTTCAAGTACAACACAGAGGCAGGAATAACGAATGGATGCTGAAGAGGGGCAGCAGCCTTTTCACTAGTTCGGGCGGAGAGGGGGTGAAACTCTGAATGATTGACACATCTTGCCTCGTAACGTTGGACAACATAGCCTTGTTTTGCTGGTACTTCAACCGCTGAAAGCAAACGGAAACTGCAGCCGTTATTTTTTTCTGAGGGCATGCAGCTCTGCTGAACGGCTTAAAGATTACAGGACGCACTTCGTAACATATTCCGGAGGCGAAATGGTCCCCCATTCGCATCTCCTGTCGGGGACTACTCGGGAGGATGTAGTCATCAGGAAAAACAAACTGGCGTTCTAGAGAGCGTGGAATCTTAGATCCCTTAATCGGATAGGCTGGCATCAAGAATGAGACTTCTGGTCTGGTGAATACTGGGTTACCAACACTAAATAATATTGTGGTTATGTTGGACTAGGTCTAATAATGAATAAGAAAATAGGAATGCGGGTAACTTTCTACGAACACAGTACGGAACGCTTATCGTGGCCAAGACAGACACGAAGCCAACACACGTCACAGTTGTACAAGTTTTATGTGCCAGCTGGCTTCGCAGACTGAAAAAGTGTATGACGAGGTAAAGAAATTAGTTGAGGGACACGAAAATTTAATTGTGACGGGGGATTGGAATTCGATAGTAAGAAAAGGAAGAGAAGGAAAAGTGTTACGAGAACATACACTGGGGTAAAGGAATAAAAGAGGAAGCCGCCTGGTAGAATTTTGCGCAGAGAATGATTTAATCATCGCTAATATACGTTTAAGAACGCTTAAAGAAGGCTGTATACGTGGAAGAGACCTAGAAAATCAGGTAAGGCAGAGATATACAAACCATATTTGAAACTGTAAGACATTTCCTGGAATAGAGTTGACTCTGGCCAGTTGTGAACTGCAAATTAAAACTGAAGAAATTGCAGACCGGAAACTACGTAAATCAAGATGTAGTAGAAATTCTTAGATACAAGAATGTAACCAAAGAAACGAATTATATTGACAAAAGATACAAACCGGCTAAGCAGGAATGACCAGAGGACAGAAACAAGACATCAGAAACATGCATGACTAGCGGAAAGATAGATGTCCCTCATAGGAAAATTAAAGATACCTTTGGAAAAAATAAAAGCAACAGTATGACTATCAAGAGTTCAGATGACAAGCCGGTAGCATGCAAAGAAGGGAAAGCACTATTGGTATATACACACATCGAAAGAAGTTTTGCATCGCCTCGGTTCCGAGAGTTCCGGAACCTGTACAGACAATTGGAGTAGAGATCAACATAAACATCATTTCCGCTCTTTTTATTGCTCATGAAAACCACACATTGCGTGTTGTACCACCATACAGCGATACCTTCACGGGTGGTGGTCCAGATTGCGGTACACACCGGTATCTCTAATACCCAGTAGCACGTCCTCTTGCATTGATGCATGCCAGAATTCGTCGTGGCATACTATCAAGTTCATAAAGGCAATGTTGGTCAAGATTGTCCCACTCCTCAACGGCAATGCGGCGTAGATCCCTCAGAGAGGTTGGTGGGTCACGTCGTCGATAAACAGCCATTTTCAATCTATCCCAGACATGTTCGATAGGGCACATGTTTGGAGAAAATGCTGGCCGCTCTAGTCGAGCGATGTCGTTATCCTGAAGGAAGTCATTCACAAGATGTGCACTATGGGGGCGCGAATCACAAACATCCATGCCCGAGGCAGGATTCGAACCTGCGACCGTAGCGGTCTTGCGGTTCCAGACTGCAGCGCCTTTAACCGCACGGCCACTTCGGCCGGCTGCCTCGCCAATATTCTGCCAATATGGCTGCACTATCGGTCGGAGGAAGGCATTCACGTATCGTACAGCCGTTACGGCGTGTTCCATGTCCACCATCGACGTACGTCGGCCCCACATAATGGCACCCCAAAACAGCAGGGAAGCTCTACATTGCTGCCCTCGCTCGACAGTGTGTCTATGGCGTTCAGCCTGACTGGGTTGCCTCCAAACACGTCTCAGACGATTGTCCGGTTGAAGGCATATGCGACACTCACCGGTGAAGAGAACGTGAAGCCGATCCTGAGCAGTCCATTCGGCATGTTGTTGGGCCCATCAGTACCGCGCTGCATGGTGTCATGGTTGCAAAGATGGACTTCGCCATAGACGTCGGGAGTGAAGTTGCGCATCATGCAACCTACTGCGCACAGTTTGAGTCGTAACACCAAGTCCTGTGGCTGACCGGAAAGCATTATTCAACATGGTGGCGTTGCTGTCAGGGTTCCTCCGATCCATAATCCGTTGGAAGCGGTCATCCACTGCAGTAGTAGTCCTTGGGCGGCCTGAGCGAGGCACGTCATCGACAGTTCCTGTCTCTCTGTATCTCCTCCATGTCCGAACAACATCGCTTTGGTTCACTCGGAGACGCGTGGACACTTCCCTTGCTGAGAGCCCGTCCTGGCTCAAAGTAACAACGCGGACGCGATCGAACCGCGTTAGTGACTGTCTAGTCATGGTTGAACTACAGACAACACGAACCGTGTACCTTCTTCCTGATGGAATGATTGGAACTGATCGGCTGTCGTACCCCCTCCGCCTAATATGTTCTGCACATGCATGGTTGTTAACATCTGTGGGCGGGATTAGTAGCATCTATGAAAAGTCAAGTCAAAGGGACTGTGTCTGTGATACAATATCTACGGTCAAAGTCTGTCTTCAGGAGTTCTAGATACCGGAGTGATGCAATACTTCTTTTGATGTGTGTATTAGAGTCTGAAGTCAGGACGTTTTATTGTTTGAGGAGTATTTTGCTGTATGGTTTGCGTCTGATCGCGACGAACCGTTGCGGGATTCTCCGTGCTGGAGCTAAACCTGGCTATTGGACGGCAGTGTTTTGTATTATAGCTACTAGCGTCTGGCACTGCTTAGCGGAAAAGGGAGAACAAAGTGAAAGAGAGAGCCAGAAATAAAGGACTCAAGGTTGAGATGCTGTGGAGTCGGCGTCATCCCCATGTCGAGACTCGGTGGAGGCGGCATCAGCTTTGGCTGAGACGTGGTGGTAACCACAGCTAGTTCCGAGTTACGAGACGTCCAGGGAACGGTGCCGCAGTTGCAGCAACGCGCCATCGTGTTCTCGAAAGAGCCCGTATAACGGCGGTGGTCATCATGGCGTGCGGCAATTAAATGACGGTGAGCATTCGATGCAACATTCACGGACTAAATCGTGCTTATTCCGCGCTTGTGGAATTATACAGAACCGCCTGTCTCAGATCCAACGAACGTGTGCTGAATGTATTAACCTTTCAGTCAGTCACCAATGTTTCAGTCACGATTTTCCGCCCGGAAATAGCGAGTTTCGAGAGTGAGTTTCAGACTGCCATTTTTGAGTTAACAGGCAGTCGAGTAACGCTGCACTCCTTATAATCATTAATCATACAGACATCGTTAGTCAACTGTTTGATTATCTTTTTTATAATTAAAGTGGATAAATCAATGATGGTTTAGTCAGACACCTTCCCGTCACATTAAATTAATGAGTAAATCCCCCACCTTAAGGCTACACCTAGCTTCTAAGAAATCGCGTTATCCATTAGAACTGGCGCATATTAAATTCATAGGATAGGCCTTAAAACAGTGGCCTACTCATAATTTGTTTTCAATGCTAGGGAAATTTTTCACAAAGAGAAGAATTCACAAAACAAGAAGTTTCAAATGGATGTAGGTTGTAACAGTTATTCAGAATTGAAGAGACTCGCGGAGGATATACTAGCGAGGTGAGATGCATCAAGCTAATCTTCTGACTGAAGACCACAACCAACCCAACAACAAAAACGGATTCAGGAGCACTGGACTGAATACCATTCCCAGTCTCAGCGACTAGCTCCCGAAATTGCAGACATATTATTTCCTCAGCCGTGCACGTTGGTACAGTGCCAAGCCATGGGATTATCTGCAACGGAACAGATGTCCACACAGACAATACGGAGACGTCTAGAGGGACACGTACTGTCGGCGCGCAACCACTGTTGCGGCTTCCTTGGACGCCGCGACAGAAATAGAGGCGGTGACAATGGTGAACCTACCAACAAGAGGAAGCACGGGAGTGACAATGTTGTTGATGTTGTTGTGGTCTTCAGTCCTGAGACTGGTTTGATGCAGCTCTCCATGCTACCCTATCCTGTGCAAGCTTTTTCATCTCCCAGTACCTACTGCAACCTACATCCTTCTGGATCTGCTTAGTGTATTCATCTCTTGGTCTCCCTCTACGATTTTTACCCTCCACGCTGCCCTCCAATACTAAATTGGTGATCCCTTGATGCCTCAGAACATGTCCTACCAACCGATCCCTTCTTCTGGTCAAGTTGTGCCACAAACTTCTCTTCTCCCCAATCCTATTCAATACTTCCTCATTAGTTATGTGATCTACCCATCTAATCTTCAGCATTCTTCTGTAGCAGCACATTTCGAAAGCTTGTATTCTCTTCTTGTCCAAACTATTTATGGTCCATGTTTCACTTCCATACATGGCTACGCTCCATACGAATACTTTCAGAAATGACTTCCTGACACTTAAATCAATACTGGATGTTAACAAATTTCTCTTCTTCAGAAACGCTTTCCTTGACATTGCCAGCCTACATTTTATATCCTCCCTACTTCGACCATCATCAGTTATTTTGCTCCCCAAATAGCAAAACTCCTTTGCTACTTTAAGTGCCTCATTTCCTAATCTAATTCCCTCAGCATCACCCGACTTAATTAGACTACATTCCATTATCCTTGTTTTGCTTTTGTTGATGTTCATCTTATATCCTCCTTTCAAGACACTGTCCATTCCATTCAACTGCTCTTCCAAGTCCTTTGCTGTCTCTGACAGAATTACAATGTCATCGGCGAACCTCAAAGTTTTTATTTCTTCTCCATGAATTTTAATACCTACTCCGAATTTTTCTTTTGTTTCCTTTACTGCTTACTCAATATACAGATTGAATAACATCGGAGAGAGGCTACAACCTTGTCTTACTCCCTTCCCAACCACTGCTTCCCTTTCATGTCCCTCGACTCTTGTAACTGCCATCTGGTTTCTGTACAAATTGTACAGAATGACAATATGTCGCCTTTTCAGACGAGTTCCTGTTCTGCATACGCCATTGTGCCGAACGTACCCGTGTGTGAAGCCTCCCAGGAGAATGAACATTACCAGACTGGATTCGTCATTGTGTGAGCGGCCCAGCATCAGACCTGGAGGCATAGAGTGCCACAGGGTATACAATACAGTTATCTTTTATTTACATAACTGGCAATTTTGACTACAGCCGATGCATTTACAAAGGTGGTTATGTCCTATTGTTTCGTTTCCGTGACGGTACTATTCAACAAGATAACGCAAGACCACATGTTGCCCCCGCTTTTCTGATCTAACCCGATTTAAAGGGCGTTCTTGCAAGGATACTGTGACATCACTAACACACCCACTACAATTAAAGAACCCTGGCATAGAATCACGACCTGCATCTCTCATCCAAGCTCACGCCGACTTAGTGCCTAACAGTAGTGGAGCCCTGTTGATGCCAGAGGTAGGAGCTCTATATGCCGTGTGCTATTCTTCCTACTATTTTAGCTCTGGATTTGGATCAAGACCGAATCATATATAATGAGCAAATACTCGGCTATACTGGAAATTTTTACAATAACCTGTACAGTAAAATCAATGATGATACCGCGGTCCTAAATGAATTGGATGCGTATGTCTCCCAAATCCCAGAAACACCCACCTCAGAAGTCAAACATGTTATAGACAAGATGAAAAAAGTAACTGCTTCAGGTAGTGACGACCTTTCAGACGATATTTTAAAGCTGGTCGATGAGGGATCTAAAAAGCATTCAGCTAAATACTTTCAAATTGTGTGCTCATTGGAATGAAACCAAAACAGTCGTAATACATGAAAGACTTGTACTAAAGATATAAAGAAAACTGGCCCTCTCAGCCTTCTATCTATGCTGTACAAAATTTTCACTAGAATTAATGAGCACTACCCTTGACCTGGCTCAGTCCACTGAGCAGTTTCGGTTCCGCCCAGGGTTAAGTACAACTGACCATATCCTCACCCTACGTGAAACAATTAGTAGGACAAATGACTGTCATCTATCTCCATATCTTGCCTTTACAGATTTTGAAAAGGCATTCGATTCGATCAGTCACACTGCTGTGTTCGAGGTCCTAAAGGCACAAGGAGTAGAACTTGGCTATGTTGAAATCTTATATGATACATACAAAACCTCCTCAACGTTTGTGAGTGTTATTGAGGAAAGTAATGAATTTATTACTGACACGGGTATAAAACTAGGTGACTCTACATCTTCAAAACTATTTCCAGCAGTCCTAGAAAAAATAGTGTCTAAATTCAGTTGGGAAACAAAACGAAACTGAGTTCTGGGTAAGAGATTAAATAACCTAAGATACGCTGATGTTATTGTTCCATTTGCAAATAGTATAGAGGAACCTCAAACATTAGTTCGCCAACTTCCTTTTAGTGTGGCTGTAAGTGGTATTGTACTATAATAAAACCAAGGTCTTGGAGAAAGAATAGACACTGGAGGGAAATACATGTTTTGGAAGCACAGTCATCTTGCAGATGTGGAGACATAAAACAAGAAATATTTCGACGTATTTCATTGGACATCGAGCTTACGCAAGGTAGGTCGACTCTTCAGTTTTCAAGTCGAAGATGTTGGCTAAACTGAAGAAAACAGTTCTTGGCCAATGTATGCCACCAGTAATAACTTGGACACTACATGAGATGGCTGTTAGGAGATTCCTACAACCTCCAAGAGGAATGGAAAGATCGGTGTTGGGCTACATTAAGAGAAACAGAACGAAAACAGTAAATACTAGACGTACAACAAAGGCTAGAGACATAAGGGAAAGAGTAAATGCCTTGAAATGGCAGTAAACTGGACATGCCATTCTCAGAAAGGTTGGCAGATGGTCAAAACAAAAAATAAATGGTTCAAATGGCTCTGAACACTATGGGACTTAACATCTGAGATCATCAGTGCCCTAGAACTTAGAACTACTTAAACCCAACTAACCTAAGGTCATCACACACATACATACCCGAGACAGGATTCGAACCTACGACCGTACAGGTCGCGTGATTCCAGACTGAAGCACCTAGAACGGCTCGGCCACAGCGGCCGGCAACAAAAAATACATTGAGCCAACTTAGCAAAAATTATTTAAACGATAATAAAATATTTCCATACCACGTTTTTAAGTTGTATTAGTAAAATAATTTCTACTAGCACCATACATATTCCTAGACGTATACAGTCACTCCAGAAAATTTGTGTTTATGAATTTTTAACAACTGTGGATATACTTTTAAGATTTAAAACGAAAAACGTTAGTCACTTGCAATACGTAACTGTTGCACGAACATTTCACGTTTATCTACTGCATGCCCCAGTTTTTTGTTTTAAATCTGACAAGTATTTTCATAGTTATTAAGCATTCACAATCATACATTATCAGGACTATCTGTAGGGCGTCAGGGATCTGTATGGAACTGGGAGAAATTATTCCATATTTCTTAGTTTGATTTCCTGCCTTTTATTCCCGTGTGTGTAAAAGTCTCCAATGGAATTTAAACGTATCGAAAAGGTTACAACAGAGACATACGTTAAATTTCAGGTTTATTTCAGTGTCTTCTCACGTAGTAATATGTGGAACAGAGTAAAGTTTTATATACCCACTGATAATATCAGCTTAGGGCAAAAATTCGTAGCGTTTCCGTTTGGCGAGTTGGCAGTCCGAGTGTTATGGGTTTATTTATCTATTCTCATTTTTTTTGTAGTTAACTGTTGGCATTTGTGTTTACATATTGTCGTTTTCTCATGTGGAGATAGTGAGTTGAGCTGTGGACGCTGTACAATGGAGTGCCAAGTGGAGAAATCGGAACATTTACGACACATTATTTCGTTTCAGTTCAATAGAGGGATGACAGCAGCGGAGGGAGCGAGAAACATTTCCGCCGTGTCTGGGGATAATGTCATTGGACAGAGCACGGCAAGAATACAGTTTTCTAGTTTTAAGGAGGATCGTTCAGGAAGATCTTCGCGGTTTGATGAAGATCGTTTAAACGGATCGATCCAAATAATCCAAATCAATCTTCTCGAGAGCTGGCAAGTGTGATGAACTGCGATCATTCTACCATATCTACATCTACATCTACATTTATACTCCTCAAGCCACCCAACGGTGTGTGGCGGAGGGCACTTTACGTGCCACTGTCATTAACTCCCTTTTCTGTTCCAGTCGCGTATGGTTCGCGGGAAGAACGACTGTCTGAAAGCTCCGTGCGCTCTCGAATCTCTCTAATTTTACATTCGTGATCTCCTCGGGAGGTATAAGTAGGGGAGGCAATATATTCGATACCTCATCCACAAGCGCACCCTCTCGAAACCTGGCGAGCAAGCTACACCGCGATGCAGAGTGACTCTCTTGCAGAGTCTGCCACTTGAGTTTGCTAAACATCTCCGTAACGCTATCACGTTACCAAATAACCCTGTGACGAAACGCATCGCTGTTCTTTGGATCTTCTCTATCTCCTCCGTCAACCCGATCTGGTACGGATCCCACACTGATGAGCAATGCTCAAGCATAGGTCGAACGAGTGTTTTGTAAGCCACCTCCTTTGTTGATGGACTACATTTTCTAAGGACTCTCCCAATGAATCTCAACCTGGCACCCGCCTTACCAACAATTAATTTTATATGATCATTCCACTTCAAATTGTTCCGCACGCATACTCCCAGATATTTTACAGGAGTAACTGCTACCAGTGTCTGTTCCGCTATCGTATAATCATACAATAAAGGATCCTTCTTTCTATTTACTCGCAATACATTACATTTGTCTATGTTAAGGGTCAGTTGCCACTCCCTGCACCAAGTGCTTTACCGCTGCAGATCTTCCTGCATTTCGCTACAATTTTCTAATGCTGCAACTTCTCTGTTTACTACAGCATCATCCGCGAAAAGCCGCATGGAACTTCCGACACTATCTACTAGGTCATTTATATATTTTGTGAAAAGCAATGGTCCCATAACACTCCTCTGTGGCACGCCAGAGGTTACTTTAACGTCTGTAGACGTCTCTCCATTGATAACAACATGCTGTGTTCTGTTTGCTAAAAACTCTTCAATCCAGCCACACAGCTGGTCTGATATTCCGTAGGCTCTTACTTTGTTTATCAGGCGACAGTGCGAAACTGTATCGAACGCCTTCCGGAAGGCAAGGAAAATAGCATCTACCTGGGAGCCTGTTTCCAATATTTTCTGGGTCTCATGAACAAATAAAACGAGTTGGGTCTCACACGATCGCTGTTTCCGGAATCCATGTTGATTCCTACAGAGTAGATTCCGGGTTTCCAAAAACGACATGATACGCGAGCAAAAAACATGTTCTAAAATTCTACAACAGATCGACGTCAGAGATATAGGTCTATAGTTTTGCGCATATGCTCGACGACCCTTCTTGAAGACTGGGACTACCTGTACTCTTTTCCAATCATTTGGAACCTTCCGTTCCTCTAGAGACTTGCGGTACACGGCTGTTAGAAGGGGGGCAAGTTCTTTCGCGTACTCTGTGTAGAATCGAATTGGTATCCTGTCAGGTCCAGTGGACTTTCCTCTGTTGAGTGATTCCAGTTGCTTTTCTATTCCTTGGACACTTATTTCGATGTCAGCCATTTTTTCGTTTGTGCGAGGATTTAGAGAAGGAACTGCAGTGCGGTCTTCCTCTGTGAAACAGCTTTGGAAAAAGGTGTTTAGTATTTCAGCTTTACGCATGTCATCCTCTGTTTCAATGCCATCATCATCCCGGAGTGTCTCGATATGCTGTTTCGAGCCACTTACTGATTTAACATAAGACCAGAAATTCCTAGGATTTTCTGTCAAGTCGGTACATAGAATTTTAGTTTCGAATTCACTGAACGCTTCACGCATAGCCCTCCTTACGCTAACTTTGACATCGTTTAGCTTCTGTTTGTCTGAGAGGTTTTGGCTGCGTTTACACTTGGAGTGAAGCTCTCTTTGCTTTCGCAGTCGTTTCCTAACTTTGTTGTTGAACCACGGTGGATTTTTCCCGTCCGTCACAGTTTTACTCGGCACGTACCTGTCTAAAACGCATTTTACGATTGCCTTGAACTTTTTCCATAAACACTAAACATTGCCAGTGTCGGAACAGAAATTTTCGTTTTGATCTGTCAGGTAGTCTGAAATCTGCCTTCTATTACTCTTGCTAAACAGATAAACCTTCCTCCCTTTTTTTATATTCCTATTAACTTCCATATTCAGGGATGCTGCAACGGCCTTATGATCACTGATTCCCTGTTCTGCACTTACAGAGTCGAAAAGTTTGGGTCTGTTTGTTATCACTAGGTCCAAGGTGTTATCTTCACGAGTCGGTTCTCTGTTTAATTGCTCGAGGTAATTTTCGGATAGTGGAGTCAGTATGTCACTCGATGCTTTGTCCCTACCACCCGTCCTAAACATCTGAGTGTCCCAGTCCATATCTGGTAAATTGAAATCTCCACGTAAGACTCTAACATGCTGAGAAAATTTATGTGAAATGTGTTCCAAATTTTCTCTCAGTTGTTCTGCCACTAATGCTGCTGAGTCGGGAGGTCGGTAAAAGGAGCCAACTATCAACATAGCTCGGTTGTTGAGTGTAACCTCCACCCATAATAATTCACAGGAACTATCCACTTCTACTTCACTACAGGATAAACTACTACTAACAGCGACAAGCACGCCACCACCGGTTGCATGCAATCTATCCTTTCTAAACACCGTCTGTGACTTTGTAAAAATTTCGGCAGAATTTATCTCTGGCTTGAGCCAGCTTTCTGTACCTATAACAATTTCAGCTTCGGTGCTTTCTATCAGCGCTTGAAGTTCCGGTACTTCACCAATGCAGCTTCCACAGTTTACAATTACAATACCGATTGCTGCTTGGCCCCCGCATGTCCTGACTTTGCCCCGCACCCTTTGAGGCTGCTGCCCTTTCTGTACTTGCCTGAGGCCATCTAACCTAAAAAACCGCCCAGTCCACGCCACAGAACCCCTGCTACCCGTGTAGCCGCTTGCTGCGTGTAGTGGACTCCTGACCTATCCAGCGGAACCCGAAACTCCACCACCCTATGGCGCAAGTCGAGGAATCTGCAGCCCACACGGTCGCAGAACCTTCTCAGCCTCTGATTCAGACCCTCCACTCGGCTTTGTACCAAAGGTCCGCAGTCAGTCCTGTCGACGATGCTGCAAATGGTGAGCTCTGCTTTTATCCCGCGAGCAAGACTGGCAGTCTTCACCAAATCAGATAGCCGCCGGAAGCCAGAGAGGATTTCCTCCGATCCATAGCGACACACATCATTGGTGCCGACATGAGCGACCACCTGCAGATGCATGCAATGGGGAAGGTTCCAAAACGTATGTATACGTACTGCATGCCCTAAGCCAAAATCACAAAAATCAGCAGGTGGCCATATGTTTATCCCTATTTGCTCGTCATCAATTGACTCGTGAATGACACCCACCATTCCTAACCTGTATCGTTACTGGTGACTAGAAATGGTGTCTTAATGGTATCAGAAGGAAAAGAAAGGAATGGTTGAGTCGAAAGAAAGCAGCAACTCCCTGTACAAAGACCTGCGTGCATCCACAAAAGACAATGTTATGCATGTGGTGGAATAGCGACTTTGTGTTTTACTACGAACTGTTTCCCCTCGGTGTAACCAGCACTGCAAACACTTACTGTCAACAACTGAGATGTCTTACAGACGCAGTACAAGAACGACGACGATGAAGACTGCGTCGTCACAAGAAAATAAGCGAAATCAGAGCTCGCACGGAAATATGTAGGTGTTAGTGTTTCCCGCGTGCTGTTCAAGACTGGAACCTTGGAGAAGTAGTTCAAAGGTGGTTATATGAACCATGTTCTAGGTACTTAATTATGAACTGCGGATTAATCATGTTGATATAGATGTGAAGTGACGCTTCTCCGTGATGACATCCGTCCGCCTTCTACTAGTCTGACAAAAAACACAATACAGGAGTTAGGGTGGGAAGTCATTCCCCACACACTTTATTCGCCTGATCTAGCAGCCTCAGACTTTCACCTTTTCCGCTCTCTATCGAACAGCCTTTAAGGCACTTCCTTCTGGATGTGAATGCTCTCCGAACATGTTCGAGTAGTTCTGCGCCTCGAGGCACGTGATTTCTATAGTCGAGGAATCAAAGAGTTACTCCAGCTTTGGCACAATGTTGTAAGTAGTGAAGGAGAACATATTATTACTGACTAAAGTCTCTGTTATGCGTTGTCTTTTTTAAACTTAACTGGAAAACGCTATGAACTTATTTCCTATAAAATAAGATAAAGAAGCAAGCAAAATTAATTTTACGTGATTTTTATAGATTTGCACTTCAATATTAGTTTTATACCTTTGGCTTCATCCTTATGGACATATGTCACACATATTGTACACATCTTCTCTTTCCTCCTCTCTCTGTCCATCTTCTCCTCCCACCTTGTCTATGCACATCTCTTCTCCCCCCCCCCTCCCCTCTCACTATCCGTCCTCTTGTCTCCCTCACTAAGCTCAGCCGTGCCTGTCCGCATGTACACCCCCAGAGGCACATTCTGATACTACCTGCACAACACACTGGTCATGCAGGTCACCCTAGATGGCAGACATTAACAACCTTCTACACTGATACTCCCACCCCTACCAAATAGCCTAACAAGAAAGAGGGTTAATATTGCCTTTACATCCAGAGCTGAGCTATTTTTAAAATTTCAAGCTCAGTAATGCTATTACAGTATATTGATAATTTTTACTTTTTGGACTGTCTGACTACAACTGATCAGAACAGTTCAAATGGCTCTAAGCACTATGAGACTTAACGTCTGAGGTCATCAGTCCCCTAGACTTAGAACTACTTAAACCTAACTAACCTAAGGACATCACACACACCCATGCCCAAGGCAGGATTCGGACCTGCGATCATAGCAGCAGCGTGGTTCCGGAGTGAAGCGCCTAGAATCGCTGACCACAGCGGACGGCCGACTACAACTGAATGAAACACGATTTTCGTGCCATTAGACGGTCCAAAAAGTAAAAATTATCAATATACCGTAATATTACACGCAACTGAGAAAGACAGGACTACAGAAGTTGAAGACGTCAGTACTGCTAGCTCTTCAGGAAGCTTGTTTAAAATAAACTGCTAAATTTTTGCCAGACAGACAGACGAGAAACTCGGCTAATAAAAACTTGGTAAGGAAGATCAGGGGGAAGGTCACCAGGCAGATGTGACAGGTGCATACGAAAGACAGATGGATTCTGTTGGCAACAGGAAGCTCGAGATTGGCAGCAATGGAAGAATTTGTTGGAATCATACGTTGCACTCTAAGAGAGGCTTCGACACAAATTGATTGAGGTAATGATGATACTGTCTACGGTACAATAAACAGACTTTCGTTACTTTATATTCTTTCTGGCGTTGCAGATCCGATGGCCACCAGTGTGCCTGAATAAGTTGGAACTGAGAGTGGGCCGACAGTGATTTGCTTGTCTGTTGCAGTGGCGTGACGGTCCCGCAACTGACTGCGTCCGTGGCCGTCCATGCGGTGAGCTACCGTGCTGCCCCACAACGAACGCAAGAAGCGCCGCGCCGCGCCTGCTTCCTGCCACCGCCTCGCCGGGAAAAACCCAGCAGCCAGCAGACGGTAGCCTGGTCCACCGCGGACTACCCGAGTGAGACAGGCAGCAAACGGCCTACCCCGCTGGTAACTCGCCGCAGCCCCGCAGGGAGACCGCCCGCAGGGGGCGCGTTTGGCGGAAGCGTTAGTTCGCGTCCCACGTAAGCTTCAGAAGAGACCGGCAGCGAGCGACATCTGAATATGCGACATTCAATTAACAAGCAGCAGCACCGGGCGAAAAGCTCGGGTGTCCTGCATGCGAGCGACCAAGTCGCTACTTAGAGTCGACCATCTGTTTCTATCAAACGGCGCCCCTACACTGCAGAACACTGTAGCTGGAGAGTGAGGCTACAAAATTAGCTTTACTTAGGAAAATAAAGCGAAAAGGAACGCTGAGCATGAAATTTACAAAAGGAGGAATCTTCATGGAGAATTTCATAATTTATGTCTTCACCTACGAAGATTACCAGGCTGTGACACGACAGTGTTTGAAGCGACAGACGTCGCCACCTTACTGGGCGGGTTGGCAACGGCACGTATACAACAATTTGCGCGAGGGGCGGGCTAAACTGAGACTTTCCGATATCAGTGATTTCTGTGAATGTTACCTTTCGGTAACTACGATTTTTGATTGCGATTAATCATAGTTTACACTCGCAGGTAACGAATTCACAACTTACATTCCTCTTCAACATTAAGGTGCGATTCATCGCCATAAATGTTGCACTGTGGTTCGTCGCAAGTAGCAACTACGGTGATAAAAAGCAGGAATCACATTTTAACTCTGCGGAGGGATGCCATATTCCCCTTGTTAAAACCATCTCGTTCTACGTTTTGTACCATGTAATTATTATAAAGACTATATGATGAGTTTTGAGGTACATGTTGTTGTTGTTGTGGTCTTCAGTCCAGAGACTGGTTTGATGCAGCTCCCCACGCTACTGCATCCTGCGCAAGCTTCTTCATTTCCTTCTAGGCGCTTCAATCCGGAACCGCGCTGCTGCTACGATAGCTGGTTCGAATCCTGCCTCGGGCATGGATGTGTGTGATATCCTTAGGTTAGTTAGGATTAAGTAGTTCTAAGTCTAGGGGACTGATGACCTCAGATGTTAAGTCCCATTGTGCTTAGGGCCATTTGGACCATTTTAATCGTCTTCATTTCCAAGTAACTACTGCACCCTACATCCTTCTGAATCTGCTTAGTGCTTTCATCTCTTGGTCTCCCTCCACGATTTTTTACCCTCCACATTGCCCTCCAATACTAAATTGGTGTTCCCTTGATGCCTCAGAATATGTCCTACCAACCGATACCTTCTTCTAGTCAAGATGTGCCACAAATTTCTCTATTTCTCTTCTCCCCAATTCTATTCAATACCTCCTCATTAGTTGTGTGATCTACCAATCTAATCTTCAACATTCTTCTGCAGCACCACATTTCGAAAGCTTCTATTCTCTTCTTGTCTAAACTATTTATCGTCCATGTTTCACATCCATACATGGCTACGCTCCATACAAATACTTTGAGAAAAGACTTTCTGACACTTAAATCTATACTCGATGTTAACAAATTTCTCTTCCTCAAGAACGCTTTTCTTGCCACTGTCAGTCTACATTTTATATCCTCCCTACTTCGACCATCATCAGTTATTTTGCTCCCCAAATAGGAAAACTCATCTACTACTTTAAGTGTCTCAGTTCCTAATCTAATTCCCTCAACATCACCTGATTTAATTAGACTACATTGCATTATCCTCGACTTGCTTTTGTTGATGTTCATCTTATAGCCTCCTTTTAAGAGACTGTCTATTCCGTTCAACTTCTCTTCCAGGTTCTTTGCTGTCTGTGACAGAATTACAATGTCATAGGCAAACCTCACAGTTTTTATTTCTTCTCCATGGATTTTAATTCCTACTCCAAATTTTTCTTTTGTTACCTTTACTGCTTGCTCAGTGTGTAGATTGAATAATGATATGCAAGAGGAAACAGTGGGAAGTACAGATCTTCCACTTAAAAGTTGACAGTGGTAATAGTTTAAATGCAATACTGAAGACACACACATAAATTTACTTGTGTATTGTAGTTTTCTTGTGAATACACTACCATTACTGTTAAACTTCCGGTAAAAATTACTTGGTGGTCCCCCTGCCCCTTGAATTTTTCACAGTTCATGTACAATACGGCTAACGGCCTTGCCGCAGTGATTACACCGGTTCCTATCAGATGACCAATGTGAAGCGCTGTCGGGCTTGGCTATCACTAGGATGGGTCACCGTTCGCGTCTGCAGAGTACTTTCGGCAAGCGGGGTGCACTCAACCCTTGTGAGGCCAACTGAGGACGTACTTGATTGAGAAGTAGAGGCACTGGTCACAATGACAACGGCTGGGGAAGCGCTGTGCTGACCACATGCCCAGCCATATCTGCATCCGGTGACGCCTAAGGGCTGAGGATGACACAGCGGCAGGTAGGTGCCAATAGGCCTTCATGGCCTGTTCGGACGGTACTTGTTTGTTTTATGTACGATATATTTGAATAAAAGGCATCCAAATACTCATCGGAACCTTGTCCATTATTTAATATACGTTTCCTGGATTTATCTTCCAGTTTTAATTACGTAGTGAAACCCCGCCTCCCTGTATTTTTCTTAGTTAGCACGTGATTTATGCAAATAATGTGTGCATCAGTGTTGCTGCCAGATGAAACGTCATGTGTAAAATTTTTATGACCAAATTAGCTGCATAGTTCATTTCATCCATAGCTGAGACAAAAGGTTCTTAGAATGTCGTTCGACAGATGGCTAACGGCGTTGAACGTTAAATGTTACTTTCAGTTGCTATTGGCGACTTGTAATTGCGACTTCTCACTGAAATCACAGCCAGACTCGATTGCTTCACACGAGGTTCTTAGAAAGAAGTACGAAATTCGGCTAACAGATGCTGAAACGTTTCTTTTTATGTGTAAATAAATTTAAGCGCCAAAACTAAAATTATGTAAACCTATTTTTGTATGAATTCCGTGTATTGTCTTTAAATTGTTTTGTAATGAATAACTGTAATTAATTTTTAAATGTGAGAGAGCAACTGTAATTTTTAATTGGCAAACAATACATCAGACCAGTGAAAGCGGCGTCAATAATCAAATTTTATGCGACCATCCGCGCAGGGAAGGAGCGAGCGAACTTTCCCGAACATTTTTCCCTGCAAGAGGCTTCCAGAAAAGACCGAGGAAAAATGACAGTAAAGCTGTTTTCAGTTATCTACTTGTATATAAACACGAGCGGCGTCTGGCTCGTTCTCTTTCGATATCTCTCTCTGTCTCTCTCTCTCCTGAGGCCCGATCTCTATTGATATCTTCGCTCTTGTCGATTGCTCTCTCTTGATGGTCGCTCTCTCGAATGATTCTGTAACAGTCAGTTGTACTTGAAAGATATTTTCAAGGTGTGTAAGCTATTTACGCACGTAAATGTATCGTCAATATATGAATAATGGTTACTGTTTACCAATGTTTCATTTCAACAACGTTAACCTTGCCTGCCAACTTTTTGTGTTTCAGCTAGGAGAACTGCAAGAGTGACGATGTATCGTTTGTTGGCCGCTGCCGAACATAACTGATGTTCGAAATTGTAGCAGCCACTCGTGCGTCCCTGAGAACTGTTAAGCCGATATGTAAATCTATTTTCCGGCCAGCACTTCTGTGCATAACGCGTAATGTTAATAATCGGCATACGGCCAACAAATGATGTGCGCGGTCAGTCCACTCCACTGTATCAAAGCAGGTTAGACAAAATTTAGAATTATTAATTTTCTCTCTCTTAGTGGTAAGTTTATCTGTGCCGTGTAATAATTTAAACTTACCATGTGTTTTACTTGGGTGCTTCTTTTAATTAACGGCACTCCAGTTATTTCCTCTTACCAAAATTTTTCAATTACGACTAAGGAGCGCCACACAAAAAAGAGAAAACTTTCTTTTTTCAAATAATAACTCAACGGAATACAGCGTTAAATGTTAAATACTGCTATTAGTTGCTACTTGATAATTCTAGCGGTGACTGAAATTGCTGCCAGATACTGTAAAGATGTTATTGCGAAAATTAAGGCTTCTCAGTCACTATCATTTGTAACAGAAATGTGATTTCTTGCCCACTCCTGTTCTGGGCGGAATCCTCCGTAGGATCCAAGTACGCGATTATTCCCATCGAGTTCCTGAAAGCATCTCAAATATTTCATGTAATCGTGAGTCCTCTTGCCTCTTATGCTCATCTTCCACTCGCTGCCTAATAGCTCCGACCAACGACCAAATGACGGAGTGATTTACGACTTTAGATCACGTAGAACGTTTCTCTTGAACAAGGATGTACTTCGGTACATCAAATTACCTACGCTCCATATCCTAATGAGGGCGTTATTGCCGCCTTTCGATAATCTAGCATATTTCTCGCCTCGCGGGGCAGCCGTGCCGTCTGGGGGGGTCTGGTCACGGTTCGCGCGGCTCACACCCGTTGGAGGATCGAGTCCTCCCTTGGGCATGGGTGTGTGTGTTGTCATTAGCTTAAGTTAGTTTAAGTTAGATTAAGTAGTGCGTAAATCTAGGGACATGGGACCTCAGCAGTTTGGTCCCATAGTCATTACCACAAATTTCCGTAGTTCCTAAAACCCCATTCTCTGTCATTGCTAAGTAGCATGTCTTTTGGGAGCTATTAGGTGCAGCGTCCTAAGGTATACCGCTGCCTACCTGCCCTGAACTTGTCTTTCGCTAACTTTCCATATTGCCTCGCCTGTCATTTTAATTTGCTCGTTTTCCGTAATTATTAGTCCCCAACCGTCTGTTGGTGAAGAGAAGAAGATTAGTACTTATGTCCAGTCAACATCGAGATTATTTCAGACAGAGAATTGGCTTGAATTGAGCAGTGTTAGTGAAAATCTTTATAAGATTCAAGAGATATGCAAACATTAGCAACTCACTCTAAATGTTCAGAAATGTAAAACTGTGCACTTCACTAAACGAAAAATCGTAGTACCTTGTGAATGTAAGTGAATCAGTTGAAATCGGTCAGCTCATACTAAAAATCTTGGTGTGACAACTTCTAGGGATATGAAATAGGATGATCACATAGTCTTAGTCGTAACTAAATCAGATGGCAGTCTGCGGTTCGTTCGTACAGTACTAGAGAAATGTAATCAGTCAAGATAAGACACTGCATAAAAAACATTCGAACGAGCTTTCCTAGAATATTGCTCAAGTGTGTGGGACCTGTATCAAATAGGATTAAGGGGGTTATTGGACGGATACAAAGAGGGGCAGCATGAGTAGTGGTTCAAAATGGTTCAAATGACTCTGAGCACTATGGGACTTACCATCTGAGGCCATCAGTCCCCTAGAAAATTAGAATTACTTAAACCTAACTAACCTAAGGACATCACACACATCCATGCCCGAGGCAGGATTCGAACCTGCGACCGTAGCGGTCACGCCGTTCTAGACTGAAGCGCCTAGAACCACGCGGCCACACAGGCCGGCAGCATGAGTAGTCGTAGCTTCGTTTGACCCATAAGAGACTGTCAAGAAAGTACTGAAGGACTGAACTGGCAAACACTTGGAAACAGATGCAAAGTATCCCGCGAAAACGTACTTAGAAAGTATCCAGAACCAACTTTAAATAATGAATCGGGAATATGCTCCACCTCCCTACGTATCATTCCCATAGCGGCTCGCGAAACGAGATCAGACAAACTACAGGGGGCACAGAGGCGTATAAGCCATTATTTTTTCCCACGCTCATCACGTGTATGGAACAGGCGTACACTGATAAGCCAAGAAACATTATGACTACTGCCCACCGCGACGTTGGATGGCGCTTGGCGGCGTTGCGGGCACGCGACGCGGTAACAAAAGGATGTAAGCGGAGCAAACACGGACGGGGGATTACCATAGCGAAGATGGAAAATCCATTGAGATAAGCGACTCTGACAGAGGGCAGATTATTATTATTACTAGGCAGAGCCTGTGAACGAGTATCTCGAAAACTGGGAAGCAGATCGAATGTTCACTTGTTACTGTTGTGAGAATCTACGGAAAGAGGGAGAAGGACAATGAAGCTACTACTAGGTGCTAAAAGGTTGGACATCCACGACTCTTCACAGAACGTTAGGTTCGGAGGCTTGTCTGTTTTGTAAAGTAGGATAGAAGGCAATCTGTGACCTCTTTGCCGAAAGACAAAATGGTTCAAATGGCTCTAAGCACTAAGGGACTTAACATCTAAAGTCATCAGTCCCCTAGAACTTAGAATTACTTAAACCTAACTAACCTAAGGACATCACACACATCCTTGCCCGAGGCAGGATTCGAACCTGCGACCGTAGCAGCCACGTGGTTCCGAACTGAAGCGCCTAGAACCGCTCGGCTACAGCGGCCGGCTTTGCCGAAAGAACACAATGGTAGTGCACGCACAAGTGTTTCGGAGCACACTGTTAGTCGCACATTGTTGAACATGGAGATGCGCAGCAGACCATCCCTACGTGTTCATATGTTGACCCAACTACATCGTCAACTATGATTGGAGTGGGCAAGGGACCATCGGGATTCGACCGTCGACCAATAGAAACGTGTAGGATCTTCGGGTGAATCACACTTTTGCTACACTAGGTCGATTGTCGTCTCCACAAACGTCGTCCTTGAGGTGTACGGCCGCTCGAAACGTGCAGCGCGCCACAGATACTGGTTGTTGTGAGCAGTATTATGGTATAGGAGACATTCTCTTGCGCTTGCATGGGACCTGAGTTAGTAATGGAAGACACACTGACAGCTTCGAACCACTTGCAGCCCTTCGTGCTTGATGTCCTCCCCGACGGCGATGTCATCTTTCAGCAACACAATTGTCCGTGTCTCTATGCCAGAAACGTGGCCTCAGGGGTCTGAAGAGGACTATAGAGAACTCACGTTGATGTTTCGGCGACCAAATTCGTCTGATCTAAGTCCTATGGAACCCATCTGCGTCGCTGTCGGGCGCCATAACCGCGTACGGAAATCAGCGGCCCGTTATTTAGTCGAAGTACATGACCTGTGTGTAGATATCTAATGCCTCACACCTCGACACACCAACAAACAAACTGTTGGATCCCTGATATGCCGAATGACTGATGTATTTCGTTCCAAAGACGGACAAACAGGCAATTAAGCAGGTGGTCATAATGTTTTCGCTCATCATTCTACATTGGAACATTCCCTCTGCCATTACTTCTCAGTGGTTTGCAGAGTATAGGTGTAATATTACGTCATGAGATTTTTTGTCGAGCCGTCCTAGCGTTTGTATCAATATATTTCGGAGAACAATGAAAACAAATGAGTACAGGAGTTGGATAAAAATGTGGAACAACCAAAAAAAATTGTTCAAATGGCTCTGAGCACTGTGGGACTTAACTGCTGAAGTCATCAGTCCCCTAGAACTTAGAACTACTTAAACCTAACTAACCTAAGGACATCACACACATCCATGACCGAGGTAGGATTCGAACCTGCGACCGTAGCGGTCGCGTGGTTCCAGACTGTAGCGCCTAGATCTGCTCGGCCACACCGGCCGGCTGGAACAACCAAAAACACGCCATCGTACCACAGTTAATACGGTGTAGGAAACCCGTTGTATTCACATCAGCTTCCAGGCGTCTCGAAATTGTTAAATACGGGTTTTATATGGTTTCATCTGAGGTCTCTTACTATTCTTCCTGGATTTCTGAAAATAATGACAAGTTTTGTTAATGAAAATGGAGGCGGCTAGCGATGATTCACCCTTCTGTCCAAAGTAGACCACAGAGGCTCAATAATATTGGAATCTGATGACTGTGGTGCCTATGGAAGCTGAGGCAGTTCATCCTCGTACTCACAAAATCATTCCTGGACGACGTGAGTTTTGTGGACAGGGGTTCCGTCGTCTTGGAATACAGCATCACCGTTGGGGAACAATCATGGACTGGATCTTGTAATCTTACCCTCCCACACATAACCGTTAATTTTTTCTTAGTGTCTTCATTAGTTTGAAAAGCTAAGGCGTAAGACATAGAAAAGAAAAATTTTTTTACTTATCTTCATTATCTCATTGTTGTTGTTATTGGCTCCAGGTCTTGCGTCTAGGGGTACATTCTTGCGTCTGAAATTCTGATTTAACGTTGTGGGTTCCTGGTGACTAAATAACTGATGAAGTACTATCTGTTGCTATGATTTTCTTTTGTTTTATCCCATTCTTCTAAACCACGCTGACTTCACAATCTGCATTTTCATAAAACCATCAATTACATTGTTGTAGACAAAATTAAAAAACACGTGCGTTTCCATAAGAGGCATGCCCACTACTATTTACATTCTGCGGTACTCACAATATTCAAAAAAGTTTTCAGAGCAAGAGAGATTATGAACTTCCTTCGCAAAAGAAGAATCATCAGCAAGATATAACATTATTTTATAAATGAATCCAGAAATAAATTTCATAATTAGCTTTATATTGTGCTATTAGAAATATTAATTTTAAGTATACCAGAAATTTCGTAACTTCAAATATTTATAAATTTTAGCATGAAATATAATACATCATATAGAAAATCATATGAAATTCTTTTAGTGAGACAGCCAAGATTATGTTCACTTTGACGAGGTTCGAGATTAATCCTGGTATCGGCTACTTTTATTAAAAGAAAGAGGTAATGTTAGAGGAGGGTGTCCCATTACAACCTCATCCGACAAGATAACCCTTGGCAGTAATATGGCCTTGCCGAGTAACAGTGAGATCATTGGAATAAGATGATACAGCTGCCCAAATCAGCACTGAGCCCCAACCATGCTTCAGTCTTGTTATGTAAACTAACGAGGAGTTGGGAACAGTGTGAAAGAAGACTCATCCGAACAAATGACTTTTTTCCACTGCTCCACACTCCAAGTCGTGGCTTTGGCATCACGCTGTCCTATTACGGTCATTCGCATCACTGATGAGTGCGATTTTCACTTCCGGCTCGCCCTGAAATCCTCTGCTTATGGAGTTCCCTCCATGTTGTGTGTGTTGACAGGATACGCGAGTGCGACATTCAGTTCTGCTGTGATTTTTGCAGCTGTCGTCCTCTTGTCACAATCCACCTCAATCAGTGTCTATCACCATCGCTCAACACACACTTTCTTTCGCGTTGTGACGTAGCGGATGACGTTTTTCCGCTTTCCCTGCATGTTGTGTGCAGCATCGACACGGTACCTCTTGAAACACCATACACTTCGGCTACCTTGATTAGGGAAGCTCCAACCAACAAGCACCAGCAGTTTGTCCAAGTTCGAATTCACTTAGCTCGGGAATAATGAGGTCTCAAGTACACAGAACACTGGTCTGACCACGACTGACATTTGCAACGTCCTGAGGGTATTGTACCCGTCCGTGGTAAAAAATACATACATCAAAAAAAGTTATCCATCACCTCAGTTCCGAACGTTTCGCAACCTGTACAGAAAATTGGAATAGATATCAACATAATTTCCGCCCTTTTTATTCCTCATAAAAACCACACACTGCATGTTGTACCACCATACAACGAGACCTTCAGAGGTGGTGATATAGATTGCTGTACACACCGGTACCTCTAACACCCAGTAGCACGTCCTCTTGCACTGATGCATGCCTGTATTCGTCGTCGCATACTATCCACAAGTTCATCAAGACACTGTTGGTCCAGATTGTCCCACTCCTCAACGTCATGCGGTGGTCGCACGTTCGAATCCTGCCTCGGGCATGGATGTGAGTGATGTCCTTAGGTTAGTTAGATTTAATTAGTTGTAAGTTCTAGGGGACTGCTGACCCTAGAAACTAAGTCCCATAGTGCTCAGAGCCTCAGAGTGGTTGGTGGGTCACATCAACAATAAACAAACCTTTCAATCTGTCCCAGGCATGTTCGATAGGATGTGGTTATCCTGAAGGAAGTCATTCACAAGATGTGCACGATGAGGGCACTAATTGTCGCCCATGAAGAAGAATGCCTCACCAGTATGTAAGAGGTCCATGATTAAGGAATTTGTTGTTAGCGCACTCGAGCAGATGTAATTTTGATGGATTGCTCAAGTGCTCTCAGACTAGAGAGCAGTGTTGTCAGTAGTAGGAACTGTGCGGCAGTTTAATAGTAGTAGCGAGCAGTCGTGTGTGTGGAGTTGGCTGAGCCGTCGTGGGAGCGATAGCGGTGCCTGAGCGTTGTAGTATAAGGTAAAAGCAGCCTCGTGTATATGTAGCATTGTTATATCAAGTCCCATGTAAATGCTTTTAAAAGTAAATCTCTTAATAATAATTTTTCCTTTAAAAATTAACTTTTGACAATCATTCAACTCAATTTAAAGATTTTACTAATTTCTCCAATCCTTGGTCATCCTGATTATTATAAAGAATAATCAGTTATTTCTTTTTATACATGACAATTCTATCGGCCAGCATTGCACTGAGCTGTGCCAGAAAAATTTCTTATAGGAGCAGATATATACGCATTATCCGGCGACCTTTTTGAAGTAAGAATTTTCTATTTAGTTAGAATGATCTTCCAGGGCCATGAGGCAGCACTGCCGACGTCCAAAATTTACCAGTTTAAATTCAGTCAATTATTGAAAGGTTATAAGTGAGCCACAATTTTTTATTGAGAGATTAGTCACATATTATTATTGATAGGCTACGCAATTTATTTATTGGGAGGATACGCTAAATGTCAATGTTATAGTTATATTTTTTACTGTTGGGAACTTTTGGAACTTTTCTGTTGGGAGGTTACACTAAATGTGGATATTATTTATAATGCTTTACTGTGGGGAGGTTACACTTGGCGACCCTACCAGGATAGAATTTTCTTTGTGAATTTCTGGGAAGTAGTGAGTTATATATCTGCTCTTATTTACACTATTGTTAAAGGTAGTTTGCATCTGGTGCAACGCATTTACTAATTTGTCACTCTTTCTTTCACAGATCATCAGCAATTTATTGCTCTTTGTTGTCACTGTATTTGTTCCATTTTTGCTTTGTCTTTGTTTGATTTTGTGCTTATCTTTGACTTGTGAAAATGCCGCGAAAAACTGCTAACAGTACATCGCGATCCGTAATGAGTGAAAAAGCCGACTTAAATAATTTGACCGATAATACTAGCGACACTCAGTGTCATAATGATAATCCTCTAATTACAGATAATCAGTGCATGCCGATCACCAATAATGATTTTATTTCAAATCATGAACAAACAAATCCAATTATGTTAACGACAATTGATGATGTGGCACGTTCCATTACAATGAACGCTGCCCAGTTTGACACACCTGACTTGCAAAATTTACACAGTGAACAGATAAATGTTTCTGACGAAGATAAACAATGTAGTCAAAATATGTCAGATTTATTTGATTCCGATGTAGTGACCAACAGTGCACATCCAATTGGCAAACCTTTTCAAGAATCAGAGAATAACCGAATGGTTGCACAAAACGTGACAAATGCTGATACACCATCACACAGCACAGAGAATAGAGTAAGTACTATTGGCATGGATCAAGTTATGGCATTGTTGCTACAACTTAATGAAAATCTCAAACAACAACTTAATGAAAATCTCAAACAACAACTCAATGAATCGAACAAACAACTTAATGAAAATCTCAAACAGTCGAATGAAAAACAAGACAACAATTTCAAACAACTTAATGAAAATCTCAAACAGTCGAATGAAAAATACGACAACAATTTCAAAAAACTTAATGAAAGTTTCAATCAGTTGAATGAAAACCACGACAGGTCGTTCAAACAAATTAATGAAAAACTTGACACCTCTATTGAACAGCTTACTGAACAGATTACCACCGTTGCGGAGCAATGTAATGAAACTAAAAAACAATTACGGGAGGAAATTAACGCCTGCGCCAGGAATAATAGTGAAGAGATACGCAATACACATGCTGCCCCAACAAAATTACTTAGAGATGAAATTAGTGCAGTTGCTAAACAATGTTCTGGAAACGCAACACAATTACGCGACGAGTTTAAATTGATCTCATCAGAACTTTCACGCACACTGGATGCGAAAGTAGACACGAAATTTTACCAACAGAACAGCCAAATTGACGAACGTTTTAATCACCACCTACAAAACAGTGAAACGCCTTACCGTAAATTTCTACAGGAACAAAACAAAGTAAAGAAACAAGTCATGGAAACAATTACTGTACAGAGACAGGAAGATAAGCGTAAGTTATTTACGAAAGCAAAAACATACGTAGACAACAACATTGCTACAGTATCAGACGAAATCAATACCATCAAACAGTTGAACACTGAAATGCATGGTGAAATATCCGATCTAAAAACAAAAACAAATATTAATATTCAGACTTCGGAAAATAAATATACAGTAGACTTTCAGGCAATGACCAACAGACTTGAACAATTACAATTAATACAGGATCCCGATGCCATTAAAACAGACGCTAAGACATTAAACAAAACCACACGTAAAATGTAGAAACAAATTAATGCTTATGGCACTAAAAACGACGATCAGGTAAAAGTACTGACTGAAAAATTTGATGAGTTGGCCAGTCGTATTGACGTTATCGAAAATAACAGTGACACCAAATCAGATGATACGTCACCAGTTTCGTTTAATCAAACACCTGAATTCCAAAACATACAGCAAACATTCAGTGAGATAGGTTCGTCCAATAACATATATCGTAGAAAATTGTCATCTTTACAGCAAGAAGTGACAGAGATGAAAAATGCCTCAGCCTCTAACACGACACAGCATACGCCACTTTCCGAACATTCCTGACACTCACACAGTCAGTATAATTTAGGTAATTTACAGAGAGTACGTGACTTAGAATCCGAACAGATACAGACAAATAGATTCTCATACACTCCTGAACCTGTTCAGACATTCAGAGACGATAATTTTGATTACAAGCACTTTCTATCCGTGATAAAATTTAAGTTATTTAAGAATGACTGAACACAGATTCACCCCTTGGATTGGATACAACAATTTAGCTTTGCTTTTCCACCAACTTGGCCCGTAACACACAAACTTGAATTTATTTGTAGTTTTTTGAAGGCGAACCGGCAACTCGTATGAGACCGATCGCGAGACAATGCTACTCGGTAGAAGAATTTCAGATTGCTTTTCTGTCAGCGTATTGGTCGAAGACGACACAGCGCGGAATCAAGGATCAATTAATTAGCTTACCGAATTATGAGAACTCAAATTTTCCCACTGCCACGCAATTTTTTTGAACACATGGTCCAACAAAACCAGTACTTAAGTGAGCCATACAGTGAATCTGCACTTATCCAATTGTGTATTTCTAAATTACCACGATCGTTAAGAGTATCACTTTTAACAGGACAGCAGAAAGAAAATATTTCGGCATTTAGAGATCTATTACAGCTTTTGGAAGTTCAGCAATCAGACTATTCTTTCATAAACAAAAATTTTTCACATCATAACCAAGGCCAACAAACATATAGTAATTACGATCAGCCACGCTATTTCAATAGCAAAGGTGATAGACGCTCCAGGACTGACAACCACCAGAATTTTAATAACAGACAAAATTTTAATTATCAGTATCATGTAAATTATCAGCAACAGCAAACACATTTTGGCAACAATAGAGGCTTTTCCCCACAACAGCATCAAAACCAGCCGGTTAGCATTCCTAACCAACAACGTAGACTGCAAGGTCAACCAAGCTTTAATGTTTCGCCGCCTGCACGTATAGCGTCGGCTCCACCAAATAGTAATGCACAGCAACAATGAAATCACTACGTGCTGAAGACACATCACTTCAATTCCTATCGCAACGCGCCGTATAGTAATGACTATATGACAGACGTAAAAGTAATGAGCTTAGTTTTCAGCGTAACAGCCGGTCTTACCAGCAGCAGAATCATCCGCAACAACAGATTATCATGAATGAACCAGACAGTCGGTATCATCCCGAACCTAATACGCCAGGAAGGAAATATCAGAACAGTACAAATAGTTGAAATGCCACAGCATCCTCCCGCAAATAACAGCACGACAGAAAGAATTTGAGTAGATACAGTACAGGTTTCCATGTTCCAGTGACGTAAACAATACTTTTGACACACAGAATCTTGTTCACGAAAGTGTTGTTACTTTTGACGACATCCGAGACACACTTTTGCATGAAAAACCAGTTATTCAAAAAATAAAAAAACACCTTTTCCAGCCTGTTATTGAATTAAGGGATGCATCATCCACATTTTCAGCAGTAATCGATTCTGGATTACCTATGGCAGTTATAAATGAAGAAACTTTCAACGAATGTAACAAAGAGAATACTTATCCTACGTTACCATTAAGCAAAACTAAAGTAAAAGGAGCAGTGTCTGGTAAAAGAGTAGATGTAAAATTACAGACACGCTTACCATTTTGTATTGCAGGTCATACGTTCCATTCAAATTTTTGGATTGTTCCCTTATTGACAACAGACGTTATTTTAGGTACGAATTTTTGGTACAACACGACGCAATTATTGACTTTCAAAATTCCTATTTAATGTTAAAGGATGAAAATATACAACTGGCATTAGAATTTCAGCACGCTTTATCTGCAGAAGAACAGGCAATTAATCGAACAGAGGTCATTTCTACATCGCATAACATAGACTAACATTCCACATTGTACACAGATACGTATGTTCACAGCCACAATACACCAGACGAAGCCGACTATGACATTATGCAAATGATTTATGATAAGGTTAAACAGAGTAGTGCAAATACAGATGACGAACGTACTCAACTACGCAATATTCTTTTACAGCAAGCTCCGGTTTTATGTACGAATTTCAAGTTAAACAGCATGACACATTTAAAGCTAAACATTTACCTATTCCGTATATCTGTATACAAAATATTGTAGCAGACACACTATCCCATTCTCTCAGCAACAATCAGCAAGACATTGCAACCAACTTCTGCCAAGCAAATTCTGGCGTCATGTATATTCAACAAGTTCCATTTGAAAATTTCATTTCGTCGTCATTACGAGACATGGCACAAGAGCAGAGCAAAGACAACGAATGGAAAGAAATTAAGCAACTTTGGCAAGATAGGAATAACGTTAACATTAGAAACCATTATACCGTACACAAAAACATTCTATTTCGCCGCTCTCACCCTGACAGCAACAACTGGTTATTATGTATTCCTGCCGAGCTTGTTAACAAATTAATTTGGTATACTCATTTAAGTTACGCAAATTACGGAACCAGAAAATGTTTTCTTATACTGAGACAGAACTGTTATTTACCCAACATGGGGAAACGTATTCGACGAATTTTAGCGTCATGTAAAATCTGCCAGAAAACTAAATCAGACACGACTTCACATATTCCTCCGTTACATCCCATTGTACCCGCTAAATTGAGACACATGGCCGCTGTAGACATTTTTGGTCCGATTCCCAGATCTAATAGAGGTTTTGATACATCTTTGTCACTGTTGAACTCACTTCGAAATTTGTTACCTTCACTCCGTTACGCAAAGCCACTGCGAAATCTATTTCGAATGCATTTGTAAAACATTTTTTATTCCATGTAGGGCATGTATTGAAAGTATTTTCCGACATTGGACCACAATTTCGATCTGCAATATGGACACGTATGTTACGAGCTAGAAACATGTCTCCGATCTATATATCCAGGTGTCATGCTTCTTCGAACCCTTCTGAACGACTAATGCAAGAAATTGGTAAACTATGTAGAATATAATGCCATAAAAAACATATTGATTGAAACACACACATACTCTCATTCCAGGATGTAATTGACTCCATACCAAATGAATCTACTATGCTATCTCCGACTGTTATATTGAAAAATGTTGAACCACCTCACGAAATTAAAGAATTAGTATCTTTTCCTACATCTCGTCGACTACGCCACCATGAAATAATTGACATTGCGGTCAACATAAAACGTGCCGCAGAGCACCGGAGAAGATAGCAAAAACAGGTTTGTACACGCCGTGACTTTCACATTGGACAGAAGATATTAGTACGCACACACTATTTATCCAACAGAGGAAAAAGTAGATGCAGTAGATTTGAGCTTCTATACGCAGGTCCTTATAGAATACGCAGCATTCCTCACCCCAATATAGTACATGTCGAAACTTCGAGAACCAGAAAAAGCAAGGGCAATCACCATATTTCCAATATTAAACCCTTTATTGAGTGAATATACTTTATGATTTATCGCACTGTAATGCCGTTTCCAGATATTTATATGACCACTTACTGATGATGATCATATTTTTTCTTGGCAAGTGCCCGGCAAGCTAAGGTTAGCAGGTCGCGTTTCTTGTCGTTATATATCAGACCGTGCACATTTTCCATTTTTTATGTATATATGAAGATTTTCCTATCGAAAGTAGAATTTTTCTCTGTATTCACTATGAAATCTTTAAGATGTAACAAACACCTGTTGACTTTGACATTTTTCCTTATGATATCTTAATATCTTGACTATTCTACATTTTTTGCTACTACATTATGATACTGTGTGTACATTTTTGCACTTGAAAGCTGTCTATATTTTTGACCTAATATGTTTTCTGTCATGCTATGCTGTATGCTTAGTTATATCACTAGAAACAAGTTTTCATTTAATGGGTATATGATTTAAATGCAAGATATTAATCCTTATTCATCATTTTCAGAAAGCAATACCGTGTAAAAGAAATAAATTAAACAAACCATAGTGGTTTACTATGAAATGGGAATTTCACCTTCGGAATGAACGAAAGAAAATGCAATAACTTGTCATGAAGAGTAAATGGATCAGAATTAACAAGCATTAACAAGAATATACTATACACATTGTATGATGGCAGTCTTGACTAATTATTTTTCTTTCAGAATACGAGGTGATTATTGCAGGCTGTCAGACAGAACTACACATGTTAATTTTAGTGATGAAATATGCTAGAAGTAAGAAACTCTGTACTATGAATAGTTGTATGAAGTAAATGGTAATATGAATAATGAATAATTAAGTGTCTATTTTCTTGCAGATGATAATAAATGATGATGAATAGTTGTATGAAGAATATGGTAATATGAATAATGAAGTTTTTCTTTGCAGATGATGATAATGATGAAGTTTATATATTTACTGTTTGTTAAGAAATGCTATGTAGTTATTTTAGTATTTGTTGCAGTTCCTTTTGACAGTATGTCTTATGTCGCATAGTATAATGACTGAATGTTTTGGGAAAGGCACCTAGAGTACATACATATTAAGTACACGTTTCATTACCTGTTTGCTACTTTTCAGCATGATATGAATACATTTTTTCTTTCAGGTCAATAATCCATTTTGTATTTTTTCCAGGAGAAGCTTTTCATGATATTAATATGCTATAAGCACTTAGTTATGAAATCTGTTCTAATACTTGCATTTTTACCCAGTTTTGTCTATCATTTATGAATGTGATCACATATACTCTACTTGTTTCATAACCTTGCTACAGCTGACTCATGATGAATGATGTTATTAATCCTTATTTCCAGCAATAAGTCAAAAGCAAATATTTTTATGTCCCAACAATTAATTATCAATGCCAACGCAATGCATTGCTAACACAAAAAACCGTATTATCAGTCCCAACTATTACCAGTATACAACTAAATAATGCTACCAGTGTAAGATATATTTCTAGTCCTAAATATAATGAAAATCTCTCTGATGTATTGATTCCATTCTGTCTATGTATTATTGGACTAAACACCTTGCGTACTAGTTCCAATTTCTTAGATTTTAAATATGTCTTATGTCACTTGCATGACATCATATATAAACACTAACAGTTTGATGCTACATGCGATAACTCTTGTTTTGAATGATGACTTCTGAGTAATATTGAATGATGTTTTGTAATAATGCAGAAATGCTGTACCAATCATTACTGTAATGAGATGACTTATGCAGAAATGCTATACCAATGATTACTGTAATGAGATGACTTATGCATAAATGCTATGACAATAATTACTATAATGAGATGACTTATGATGCCAGTGATTGCTGTATATGATGACTTATGCATAAATGCTATGTCAATAATTAACTCTTGTTTTGCATGATGACTTCTGAATAATGCATAAAAATGCTTTGTAACTGGCCAATGAGTGCCAATAATTACTGTAATGAGATGACTTATGATGCCAATGATTACTGTGAAGAGATGACTTATACATAAATGCTATGCCAATAATTACTGTAATGAGATGACTTATGAACAATGTTCTGTAATATTCCATATATACTACTTAAATGCTGTGTAAATAGCCAATGAATGCCACTAATTATTCAGATCAGTTGAAGCACTAGTGTAATTCTATGATGACTAGCATAAGACTTAATGTATCCTTCACCTTCTGACCTAATTACCAGCAGTTACTGCAATATCCGTATGTCCTGTCCATCTTCATGATCATGGAGCGCTATATTTGGTTTTTGCATTAATTCTATGTTGATGTAAGAGTATGGATTCTACAAGAATGTGGTGCTGACATATCAAGCTGTCCACCACATTGAACGATGGAGATGTTAATATGGTTCTACTGATTGGTGTACCTAATGTACTACCAAAATGATAACATTGAATATTAAGACAACATTTCAGTGTCTTACCTACACTGATAAATACTTCAGGGAAGAGAACTTCAGATTGTCTCACTTGGTGTTGTGCTCTGTAGAAAGATATGGACTTTCAGTGCAGCTACGTGCATCCCACTGTGCTACAACCATGATGCTATCCTTCCCATTCCTTTCCTAGTTCTTGTTCAATGATACAGACTTATACAGTGCATTTAAATTCTTGTAAAATGATAAAGACATATACAGTGCATGTGCACTTTACTTCATTTCTCAATATGTTTGAATGCTTGTAAAATGGTAAAGACTTATAGCATGTGCACTTTATTTCATTTCTTAATATGTTTCAATTCTTCTAAAATGGTAAAGACTTTTACAGTGTGTGTGCACTTTATTTCATTCCTCAATATGTTTAAACTCTTGTAAAATGGCAAAGACTTATACAGTGCGTGTGCACTTTATGTCGTTTCTTAATGTATTCAGTTCATGTAAATATGCTAAAGACTTCTACAGCGCGTGTGCACTTTATTTCACTCCTTCATATGTTTAATTCATGTAAAAACGCTAAAGAGTTTTACAGTGTGTGTGCGCTTTATGTCATTTGTTAATATATTTTGTACTCATTGCGTGTGCGCTCTATTTCATTTATTAATATGTTCTGTACTTATATTATTTATCAATTATGTTATATTTATATGTATATACCCTCTGACTGTAGACTTAGTAAACTAAATAGATTATAGAAAAATTTGTTGCTCATGGCAAGTCCAATTCACACACCATGGCTGCCAAATTTTTGCTCCCCCAGTGGAGGGTTATGTAAGAGGTCCATGATTAAAGAGTTTGTTGCTAGCGCATTCGAGCAGATGTAATTTCGATGGATTGCTCACGTGCTGCCTGCAATACGTACGCTATAAGAGAACCTCAGACCAGAGAGCAGTGTTGTCAGCAGTAGGAACTGTGTGGCAATTGTAGTAGTAGTAGCGAGCAGTCGTGTGTGTGGAGTCGGCTGGGCCGTCGTGGGAGCGATGGCGGTGCCTGGGCGTTGTAGTATAAGGTAAAAGCAGCCTCGCGCATATGTAGCATTGTTATATCAAGTTCCATGTAAATGCTTTTAAAAAGAAATCTCTTAATAGTAATCTTTCTTATAAAAATTAACTTTTGACAATCATTCAACTCAATTTAAAGATTTTACTAATTTCTCCAATCCTTGGTCATCCTGATTATTATAAAGAAATATCAGTTATTTCTTTTTATACATGACAATTCTATCGGCCAGCATTGCACTGAGCTGTGCCAGAAAAATTTCTTATAGGTGCAGGTATATACGCGTTATCCGGCGACCCTATTGAGGTAAGAATTTTCTGTTTATTCAGAATGATCTTTCAGGGCCATGACGCAGCACTGCCGACGTCCAAAATTTACCAGTTTAAATTCAGTCAGTTATTGAAAGGTTATAAGTGAGCCGCAATTTTTTATTGAGAGATTAGTCACATTTTATTATTGATAGGTTACGCGATTTATTTATTGGGAGGTTACGCTAAATGTCAGTGTAATGGTTATATTTTTTACTGTTGGGAGGTTTCGGAACTTTTCTGTTGGGGGGTTACGCTAAATGTGAATACTATTTATAATATTTTACTGTGGGGAGGTTACAAGTATTCTGCCGATATGGTTGCAGTATCGGCCGGAGGATGGCATTCACGTATCGTACAGCCGTTACGCCGCCTTCCATGACCACCAGCGTCGTACGTTGGCCCCACATAATGCCACTCCAGAACAGCAAGGAACCTCCACCTCGCTGCACTCGTTGGACAGTGTGTCTAATGTGTTCAGCCTGATCGGGTTGCCTCCAAACACGTCTCCGACGATTGTCTGGTTGAAGGCATTTGCGACACTCATCGGTGAAGATAACGTGATGCCAATCCTGAGATGTCCATTCGGCATGTTGTTGGGCCCATCTGTACCGCGCTGGATGATGTGGTTCCAAAGATGGACCTCGCGGTGGACGTCGGGAGTGAACTTGCGCATCATGCAACCTATTACACACAATTTGAGTCGTAACACGACGTCCAGTGGCTGCACTAAAAGCATTATTCAACATGGTGGCGTTGCTGTCAGGGTTCCTCCGAGACATAATTCGTAGGTAGCGATCTTTCACTGCAGTAGTAGCCCTTGAGTGGCCTGAGCAAGGCATGTCATCGACAGTTCCTGTCTCTCTGAATCTCCTCCATGTCCGACCAACATCGCTTTGTTTCACTCCGTGACGCCTGGATACTTCCCTTGTTGAGAGCCCTCCCTGGCACAAAGTAACAATGCGGACGTCATCGAACCGCGGTATTGACCGTCTAGACATGGTTGAACTGCAGGCAACACGAGCCGTGAACCCCCTCTCTTGTGGACTGACTGGAACTGATCGGCTGTCGGACGCACTCCAATAGGCGCTGCTCATGCATGGTTATTTACCTCTTTCGTCGGATTTAGTGACTTCTCTAAACAGTCAAAGGGACTGTCTCCGTGATATAATATCTACAGTAAACGTCTAACTTCAGGATTTCTGGGAAACGGGGTGATGCAAAACATTTTCTTTTATGTGTGCACAATAGCGCAAAATGCCCACTTTGTTAGCATCCGCATTTGCATTCATTCATGATCGGTGTAGCGTCATCTTTTTAGATTGTGAAAGAATGTATCTGTAGTGTGTTTTGATAAATGTATCAACAGTGTACCACTAACGTTTCGCATAATTAAATAACTTCTTTGTAAGAATGTGTAAACGGGAAGGTATTGTACGCTAGAGTTAAATGGAAGGGGGTTTGCACTATTTTATAAGATGTGGCCTTGTTTTCGGGAGGATGGAGGCTAAATTACCTGAGGCAAATGCTTCGATGGCAACTACGACAAGGCCACATCTCCCATCATTGACGTTTAGACATGTGTGACTGAAAACATCTGTAAAATTAATTATACTTTTTTGTTCATAGACTATAATATCGCGACATGGCCAATATATTGGAAAAGTGATCCTTTGATGAATGATACTGCTACTGCTACTACATTTTAATACCACTATTACTACTACTGTTTCTGAGAATGTACAGCTGGACCACAGCATCGTACACACGTTAATCATAGAATGTGGAAAAACAGGAAAAGGAAAGGATCGAAGGTTTTGAGATGTGGTGTTACAGAAGAATGCTGAAGATTAAGTTGAAGATAAGAAAGAAGAGGTACTCCACAGAAAAGGCAAGGAAAGGATTACGTGGAAATCGCTGGCTAGAAGGAGGGACAGGATGATATGCCCATGACTTAAGATCTGAGGGAATAGCTTCAGTACTTGAAACCAGAAATTTGAATATATCCAACAAATTATTGAGGACGTTCGACGTAATTGTTGAGACTGATTGTTGGAGAAGAAGCGTGGAGAGCCTACCAAACCGGTCGGGAGGCTAATGACCTCCCCTCTCCCCCTCCTCCAGAAAAGCAACACGACGTAACGTACCGCTAGTCCATCCCTGAGAATGACCTCCAACTACTTCCCTGCATAAAATGCCTCTTCAGCATAGGACCACTTTAGTCTAAGGCACTACACGGAATGAGTCTGTGCGTGGGCCGCTGAACCCAGTGAGCGGCTACTGACCGTCGCGGTCCAATGGCGAAGGACAATCGGGCTGTTGTTGGAGAGTTCATCATACCTGTGTCCAGTCGCAATGGGACTGTGCGGCGTGTAGTGCGCGGCTTGGCGAACCTCACCACCGTGAGCAGTCGGACAACGTCGACCAGAGTCTTCACGCCCACTGAGGCAGCGATCGCTACCCGCCGACTGCCACACGGTCACACTTTTATGAAGGAATGCCCGACACAACTAAATCACCTGAACGGATGCAACCCAATAACTCATCACCCTCTCGGACTACGCTAGCCCTGCTTGGTTGAATACAGGCAGTTTCAAGGCCTTCAGATACTGTGGTTTCGCTGCTTGCCATCGAAACTTGCAAAGTGTAGACACACCCTTTTTTTGTTTGTTTGCCTCACCCCTCTCCACCCGTCACTCATTTTCGTTTCACCATCACCATCTCCTCCCAGCCGCTCTCCCTATAATCAACAATCCCTTCATTCCTCATCCTCTCCCGCACTGTAACCACTGCTGTCGCTCCCTCCCCAACTCCACTCACGTCGCTGAAGAACTCTCTCTCTCTCTTCTCTCACTCTCTCTCTCTCTCTCACACACACACACACACACACACACACACACACACATATATATATATATATATACACTCCTGGAAATTGAAATAAGAACACCATGAATTCATTGTCCCAGGAAGGGGAAACTTTATTGACACATTCCTGGGGTCAGATACATTACATGATCACACTGACAGAACCACAGGCACATAGACACAGGCAACAGAACATGCACAATGTCGGCACTAGTACAGTGTATATCCACCTTTCGCAGCAATGCAGGCTGCTATTCTCCCATGGAGACGATCGTAGAGATGCTGGGTGTAGTCCTGTGGAACGGCTTGCCATGCCATTTCCACCTGGCGCCTCAGTTGGACCAGCGTTCGTGCTGGACGTGCAGACCGCGTGAGACGACGCTTCATCCAGTCCCAAACATGCTCAATGGGGGACAGATCCGGAGATCTTGCTGGCCAGGGTAGTTGACTTACACCTTCTAGAGCACGTTGGGTGGCACGGGATACATGCGGACGTGCATTGTCCTGTTGGAATAGCAAGTTCCCTTGCCGGTCTAGGAATGGTAGAACGATGGGTTCGATGACGGTTTGGATGTACCGTGCACTATTCAGTGTCCCCTCGACGATCACCAGTGGTGTACGGCCAGTGTAGGAGATCGCTCCCCACACCATGATGCCGGGTGTTGGCCCTGTGTGCCTCGGTCGTATGCAGTCCTGATTGTGGCGCTCACCTGCACGGCGCCAAACACGCATACGACCATCATTGGCACCAAGGCAGAAGCGACTCTCATCGCTGAAGACGACACGTCTCCATTCGTCCCTCCATTCACGCCTGTCGCGACACCACTGGAGGCGGGCTGCACGATGTTGGGGCGTGAGCGGAAGACGGCCTAACGGTGTGCGGGACCGTAGCCCAGCTTCATGGAGACGGTTGCGAATGGTCCTCGCCGATACCCCAGGAGCAACAGTGTCCCTAATTTGCTGGGAAGTGGCGGTGCGGTCCCCTACGGCACTGCGTAGGATCCTACGGTCTTGGCGTGCATCCGTGCGTCGCTGCGGTCCGGTCCCAGGTCGACGGGCACGTGCACCTTCCGCCGACCACTGGCGACAACATCGATGTACTGTGGAGACCTCACGCCCCACGTGTTGAGCAATTCGGCGGTACGTCCACCCGGCCTCCCGCATGCCCACTATACGCCCTCGCTCAAAGTCCGTCAATTGCACATACGGTTCACGTCCACGCTGTCGCGGCATGCTACCAGTGTTAAAGACTGCGATGGAGCTCCGTATGCCACGGCAAACTGGCTGACACTGACGGCGGCGGTGCACAAATGCTGCGCAGCTAGCGCCATTCGACGGCCAACACCGCGGTTCCTGGTGTGTCCGCTGTGCCGTGCGTGTGATCATTGCTTGTACAGCCCTCTCGCAGTGTCCGGAGCAAGTATGGTGGTTCTGACACACCGGTGTCAATGTGTTCTTTTTTCCATTTCCAGGAGTGTATATATATATATATATATATATATATATATATATATATATATATATATATATATATAGGGAAAAAATTCCACTCACAGGTTGGTAATATGATCTACATAGACAACAGATGAACACACTTGAACACAGTGCTGAGTTCGGGACACGTGAAACTACTCTACTATTCCTACAGTGAAGCTGACAAAAAATGGTTCAAATGGCTCTGAGCACTATGGGACTTAACTACTGTGGTCATCAGTCCCATAGAACTTAGAACTACTTAAACCTAACTAACCTAAGGACATCACACACATCCATGCCCGAGGCAGGATTCGAACCTGCGACCGTAGCAGTCGCGCGGTTCCGTACTGCGCGCCTAGAACCGCTAGACCACCGCGGCCGGCGAAGATGACAAAAGTGGGGTGTAATAGAAAAAACACAAATAGAGCTTAAGAAACAGAGGTTACAAAAAAAACATGGAAAAACAGCGGTAAGTGAATGTACGACAAACTTTCCTGCTAATAAAGGAGAAAAAGGCAACACACTTCATAATAAAACATGTAAACAACAGCGAAACATAAAGTAATGAAGTTGGACGCCATTGTTATAAAGAAATACTGTTTTCATCCTGTAAATACCAAACTGGAGAGACATATTGTGTTATATCACATTTCCAGAACGGCCACAGGAGATGCTTTACAAATAAACGCGAAACGGGTCTGCTGTAAAATTCTGTTTGATTTCAGTTGGCTTAAGACGGAAAATCCAATAATGATTAATAGTAATTGATCTATTTTTCTTGATTGCTAGTTGATTCATCCACCCCCTCCCCCTCCCAACCCCCTGGAAGAACGCAGGCTACCACCATGTCATACCTCTCTTCAATGATTCTAATGTTTAACTAAATTGTAAATCTATAAAACAGATGAAATGAATTCTGTTTTATAATACATATTGCAAAGGAGAGTTTATAATTAACAAAATGATGATTTTACACAACAGTTAAACTATAATCGCGGATAATGATGGTGAAGTAAGCATGAACTAAAGGCGATGCTGGTGGTATATGAAAATAACTGTGTTCATGCTGGAGGTAGAATGATGAGTGCTTCAGTATGCTCTTAGGATCTGTAGTAAAAAACTGACAATTTTTGACCGGGAGCATGGGGCAGAAAGAAAACGGAAACATGAGTTGAAATGTAGAATTGTTAATTGGGGTTTAAGGGAAAGGTATATCTGTGAGAGATTTCATCATTAGACAGTGCGAGTCGAAGTTCTGTTCAGACAAGACAAATGGGGCGTGGAGTTGCACGAACGTGGGATATGAATATAAAGGCTCAGAAGGGTACATACGTTGTTAATTACTGGGCAGGATATTAGGCGCTGGGACTGGGCTTTCCGATTAACGTATTGGGACCAAAGCTGCTCCAAACATAGAAACTGTGGAAAATGGGATAATATGGTATATTATTTCAGGTGGGGAAATTGCATATACTTATAGGGTTTCAAAAGATTTGTAGAACTTGGAAGATACGAAGATCCAAGCAATATCGGCATAAGTCATCATCGGTGGATGAGGGATTTATAGATGAAGATAATGGCAGAAGTATGTAGAGTTCAAGTGTCGTTTGCTAACGCTTTTAACAGTTTAGTTGGTTTCGACCAACGTATGTTTTGTGTTGGAAAGTAAGGAAGTGTGCATCGCAAGTTACTTTTCTGTCATGAGTTAGTTCTAAATACCTACTCTGTTAGTCAGAGGAATAGTTGGTTGCAGTTGGATAGGTGGAAACTTGAAAGAAGGAGTCGCCCAGCGGTGAGACCAAATAAAGAAGTCTGGCTTTCCTGTAGATTTACTTGCAATTTCCTCGAGGTAGGAGATTCTTGTGACGTCGGAGGGAGGCGCGTGAAAGTTGGAGGGTATGAGGGGTCGCTAGGTGGCGGTACCGTCAGCATAATGCAGGAGATAGAGAGATAAAATCGACAGTGTTGAAAAGTCAGATTATTATGAATAAGTTGTTGTTAAACTTCAGTATTGTTAAAGTCTCTGTTGGGAATTTAAAATAAAAATTGGCTGCTCAGAATACGCGATTTCACAAAATGGGAGAAGATAGCAAAATATCAGGAAATGATTAGTGTAGCCAGAGACAGGTTTATTTAAGGAAAAGATGAACGTTGGGTCATTCGGGATAAATCTGTAACCTTCTAAACCTGTTGCGCAGCACTGCATAAAAGAGAAACTTCATCAATGACCACTCAGCGATTTTCATAGCTCATGTACCAACAAAAAAAATGGCTCTAAGCACTGTGGGACTTAACATCTGAGGTCAACAGTCCCCTAGACTTAGAACTACTTAAACCTAACTAACCTAAGGATATCACACACATCCATGCCCGAGGTAGAATTCGAACTTGCGACCGTAGCTGCAGCGCGGTTCCAGACTGAAGCGCCTAGAACCGTTCAGTCACAACGGCCGGCCATACACCAACAAATGAAAAACGGAATGCACATTGGTAGAAGACTTGGACTGAAATGTCAAAAGCACATGGCGCTGGGCGTGACAGCAACAAATTCCATACCAGAATCTTCGTGTCTTTAACCGGAAATTCGAAACTTTAAAATCTTTTCTTATGCATCATAATGTATATTTATGTACACATTTAATTAGTTTTTATCTAAAAATTGTGTCTTTCATTGTAATAGTGCAGTCAATTAATATGTTGTTCGTATCAATATTTCACATAGTTCTTCGATTACCTTCATATAAACTGGTTTCACGAAATACAGTGTTTTATATTTTGTAGTGAAGACAAACAATGACATGGTTGTATCATGATATCAGATAACTGTATGTGGTCAACTGGACTTTGCTGAAAGTAGTAATATTCTTATAATATCGCGGTCGAAGGGAGAAATGAATAAAAGCGTACCAACTGGAAAAACACAAGTTGTTCAGATTTGAACACGTACATACACTTGTTTGACTGATTTATGACTCGATTTCCTTTCATCAATTTTTGTGACTGTTTCAGGATAGTTATTCCTCGTGTGTCGTGTATTGTGCTCAGCACTGCTACACGCCTGGTATTTGTTACCTTCTAGGTCACACATACCGATTTATAAAGAGCTTATGATTTTAGTTTTAACGGACACTTAGTGTAAAGAAGTTCTAATTCGTATGTACTTGGCAATGGCACAAATGTCGTGACCCACTGGAAATGAAATACAAATGAAATACAAATATCTATTCTAATGAATGGACTTCGCAGAAATACAAATATCTATTCCAATGAATGGGCTTCGCAGAAAAGGTGTTGTCCTCCTGGAACTTAAAAAAATATCATTGAAAGAATTATGTTACAGAAGGGTGTAAAAATTAAGCACGCAGAGATATGATGAGCAAGGAAGTAAGAACATAGAAAATTTTTGTGTTTTTCCTAATAGGTATTGGTCGATGGCAGTTAAGACATGAAGGAACAGTTGACTTCTCCCTTCTGATTAGAAAATTTTAAAATTAGAAGGCAGATATGTGGCTCGTTTAAACGCAATGACCAAACTAAGGGAGCATACTTTACGTAAATTTCGCTGAAGGATTAATTACCATCTGGATCATTCCAGAGCCGAGTACGTCCCAGTTCAACTACTGCTTAATCAGTGTGGAACGTTCATGTCTGCATGCAGTGTGGTTTCGTGAGTCAATTAGTTTCTCAGTAGATGAGTACCGACAGTGACTTGAAGGCTTTTAAACTGTTTGGAGAGCGTAACAGTATTATTTGCTTTTGTTTTTACTACTTATAACGTAGTCTGACTAATTGATAAAAACTTCTATATTTCGCTTTTCTTTTATTCTAATCTCTTAATAGCCGTTTTTACTGTGTAACTGTGTAACGGGTAGCAAACTAAAGAATAAGTAAAAGAATGTTAACAAGGATTTTGATGGAGTATTATGTTGGTGCGTAAGTTCGCAGAATTTTATTTTTCCATGTTGGTATTCCTGTTGCATGGGTTTATGCACCGATTGTCATTTTTATTTGTAGTACACTGTTGCTATTTTAGTGTACATACTGTCATTTTGTCATTTGGGAAATAGTGAGTGGAGCTGTGGACACTAGAAAATACTGTGCCAAGTGGAGAAATCGGAACATTTCCGACGTATTCTCTGTTCGAGTTCATTAGAGGGGTGACATTAGCGGAGACAACCAGAAACATTTGCACCGTGTATGGGGATAATATCACTCGACAGAGCAGGGCGAGGAAATGGTTTTTTCGTTTTAAGGAGATCTTTCTGATATTAGGGACACCACGGTCATGAAGACGTTCGGAGTATGGTAAGGTCGTTTAAACGCATTAATCCACTATGATTAACGTCAGTGCTCTCGACATGTACCAGATGTGATGAACTGTGATCATTCCACCATCGTGAGATATTAGTTTGCAATGGGGAAGGTTCAAAAATCGAGCACTGAATGCTGTGGGACAAATACACAAAAATTAGCGGTTGGCCATTTGTGCATCTCTGTTTGCTTGTCATCAATTGGCTCGTGAAAAACACCGATCATTCTTATCTTTTATCGTTACTGGTGACGAAACATAGCGTCTTTATGTTAACGTAAGGAAAAGAAAGGAATGGTTGAGTCCAGACAAAGCAGCAACTCCCCGTACACAGACCTGCATACATCCGCCAGAGTTATTGTTATGCATCTGGTGGAACAGCGACGGTCAGATGTACTACGACTTGCTTCCCCGAGGTGTAACCGTCTCTGCTGACGTTTGACGTCAACAACTGGGACGTCTCTCAGGCGCAGTCCAACAACAACGACCAGGAAGACTGCGTGAGGTGATGCTACTCCACGATAACGTTCGCCCGCATTCTGCTAGACCGACAAAAAACACTGTACAGGAGCTGGGTTGGGAAGTCGTTTCACACCCACGTTATTCATCCCATCTCCCGCCCTCAGATTTCCACATTTTCCGCTCCCATTCGAACAAGCTTCAAGAAACCTCCTTTCTTGATGATAATGCGCTCAGAACATGGCTCGACGAGTTATTCTCCTCAAAACCACGTGACTTCCACAGTCTGAGAATCGAAAAGTTACACGAGCGTTGCCAGATTTGTATATATTAAGGACTATATGTTATTGATGACCAAGGTCACTGTTGTGTGTATCTGTTGTGTTTATTAAAATTATGGAAAACATTACGAATTTGTGCACCAAACCAATAGGTGCCATGAAAAAGGATTAATTTCTCGATCTGATACAGAAATGGCATTGATGTTCAAGAACTTAATGTTGTTAAATGTTACGCGGTAACGTAAGTCAAGCTGTGACGAATCAGTGCAACTGAAGCCACAAATAACCTGAATTCTATTGCAATTTGCATGTAGTACATTCTGTATGTAAATAATAATTTTATACGAATGTTGTAAGAAACGGATGGTAAATCTCAACACATGCTGTATTCTGAATGTCTGTGATACACTATGTGATCAGGAGCATCCGGACACGTGGAAAATGACTTTCAAGTTCGTGGTGTCCTCCTTCAGTAATGCTGGAATTCAGTATAGTCTTGGCCCACACTTAGCCTTGATGACAGCTTCCACTCTCGCAGGCATACGTTCAATCAGGTGCTGGAAGGTTTCTTCGGGAATGGCAGCCCATTATCCACGGAGTGCTGCACTGAGGAGAGGTTTCGATGTCGGTCGGTGAGGCCTGGCACGAAGTCGGCATTCCAAAACATCCCAAAGGTGTTCTATAGGATTCAGGTCAGGACTCTGTGCAAGCCAGTCCATTACAGGAATGTTATTGTCGTGTAACCACTCTTCCACAGGCCGTGCATTATGAACAGTTGCTCGATGATGCTGAAAGATGCAGTCGCCATCCCTGAATTGCTCTTCATCTACATCTACATTTATACTCCGCAAGCCACCCAACGGTGTGTGACGGAGGGCACTTTACGTGCCACTGTCATTACCTCCCTTTCCTGTTCCAGTCGCGTATGGTTCGCGGGAAGAACGACTGCCTGAAAGCCTCCGTGCGCGCTCTAATCACTCTAATTTTACATTTGTGATCTCCTCGGGAGGTATAAGTAGGGGGAAGCAATATATTCGATACCTCATCCAGAAACGCACCCTCTCGAAACCTGGCGAGCAAGCTACACCTCGATGCAGAGCGCCTCTCTTGCAGAGTCTGCCACTTGAGTTTATTAAACATCTCCGTAACGCTATCACGGTTACCAACTAACCCTGTGACGAAACGCGCCGCTCTTCTTTGGATCTTCTCTATCTCCTCCGTCAGACCGATCTGGTACGGATCCCACACTGATGAGCAATACTCAAGTATAGGTCGAACGAGTGTTTTGTAAGCCACCTCCTTTGTTGATGGACTACATTTTCTAAGCACTCTCCCAATGAATCTCAACCTGGTACCCGCCTTACCAACAATTAATTTTATATGAGCATTCCACTTCAAATCGTTCCGCACGCATACTCCCAGATATTTTACAGAAGTAACTGCTACCAGTGTTAGTTCCGCTATCATATAATCATACAATAAAGGATCCTTCTTTCTATGTATTCGCAATACATTACATTTGTCTATGTTAAGGGTCAGTTGCCACTCCCTGCACCAAGTGCCTATCCGCTGCAGATCTTCCTGCACTTCGCTACAATTTTCTAATGCTGCAACTTCTCTGTATACTACAGCATCATCCGCGAAAAGCCGCATGGAACTTCCGACACTATCTACTAGGTCATTTATATATATTGTGAAAAGCAATGGTCCCATAACACTCCCCTGTGGCACGCCAGAGTTTACTTTAACGTCTGTAGACGTCTCTCCATTGATAACAACATGCTGTGTTCTGTTTGCTGAAAACTCTTCAATCCAGCCACACAGCTGGTCTGATATTCCGTAGGCTCTTACTTTGTTTATCAGGCGACAGTGCGGAACTGTATCGAACGCCTTCCGGAAGTAAAGAAAAATAGCATCTACCTGGGAGCCTGTATCTAATATTTTCTGGGTCTCATAAACAAATAAAGCGAGTTGGGTCTCACACGATCGCTGTTTCCGGAATCCATGTTGATTCCTACATAGTAGATTCTGGGTTTCCAAAAACGACATGATAATCGAGCAAAAAACATGTTCTTAAATTCTACAACAGATCGACGTCAGAGATATAGGTCTATAGTTTTGCGCATCTGCTCGACGACCCTTCTTGAAGACTGGGACTATCTGTGCTCTTTTCCAATCATTTGGAACCCTCCGTTCCTCTAGAGACTTGCGGTACACGGCTGTTAGAAGGGGGGCAAGTTCTTTCGCGTACTCTGTGTAGAATCGAATTGGTATCCCGTCAGGTCCAGTGGACTTTCCTCTATTGAGTGATTCCAGTTGCTTTTCTATTCCTTGGACACTTATTTCGATGTCAGCCATTTTTTCGTTTGTGCGAGGATTTAGAGAAGGAACTGCAGTGCGGTCTTCCTCTGTGAAACAGCTTTGGAAAAAGGTGTTTAGTATTTCAGCTTTACGCGTGTCATCCTCTGTTTCAAGGCCATCATCATCCCGTAGTGCCTGGATATGCTGTTTCGAGCCACTTACTGATTTAACGTAAGACCAGAACTTCCTAGGATTTTCTGTCAAGTCGGTACATAGAATTTTACTTTCGAATTCACTGAACGCTTCACGCATAGCCCTCCTTACGCTTACTTTGACATCGTTTAGCTTCTGTTTGTCTGAGAGGTTTTGGCTGCGTTTAAACATGGAGTGAAGCTCTCTTTGCTTTCGCAGTAGTTTCTTAACTTTGATGTTGTACCACGGTGGGTTTTTTCCGTCCCTCACAGTTTTACTCGGCACGTACCTGTCTAAAACGCATTTTACGATTGCCTTGAACTTTTTCCATAAACACTCAACATTGTCAGTGTCGGAACAGAAATTTTCGTTTTGATCTGTTAGGTAGTCTGAAATCTGCCTTCTATTACTCTTGCTAAACAGATAAACCTTCCTCCCTTTTTTTATATTCCTATTAACTTCAATATTCAGGGATGCTGCAACGGCCATATGATCACTGATTCCCTGTTCTGTACATACAGAGACGAAAAGTTCGGGTCTGTTTGTTATCAGTAGGTCCAAGATGTTATCTCCACGAGTTGGTTCTCTGTTTAATTGCTCGAGGTAATTTTCGGATAGTGCACTCAGTATAATGTCACTCGATGCTCTGTCCCTACCACCCTTCCTAAACATCTGAGTGTCCCAGTCTATATCTTCAACAGTGGGAAGCAAGAAGGTGCTAAAACATCAATGTAGGCCTGTGCTGTGTTAGTGCCAAGCAAAACAACAAGGGATGCAAGCCCCCTCCATGAAAAACACGACCACACCATAACACCACCGCCTCCGAAATTTACTGCTGGCACTACACACGCTGGCAGATGACGTTCACCGGGCATTCGCCATACCCACACCCTGCCATCGGATCGCCACATTGTATACCGTGATTCGCCACTCCACACTATGCTTTTCCACTGTTCAATCGTTCAATTTTTACGCTCCTTATGCCAAGCGAGGCATCGCTTGGCGTTTACCATATGAGCAGCCGCTCGACCATGAAAGACAAGTTTCCTGACCTCCCGCCTAACAGTCATAGTACTTGCAGTAGATCCTGATGCAATTTGGAATTCCTGTGTGATTGTCTGGATAGATGTCTGTCTATTACACATTACGACCCTCTTCAACTGTCGGCGGTCTCTGTCAGTCAACAGACGAGGTCAGCCTGTACGCTTTTGTGCTGTACGTGTCGCTTCAAGTTTCTACTTCACTACCACGTCGGAAAAAGTGGACCTAGGGATGTTTATGAGTGAGGAAATCTCGCGTACACACGTATGACACAAGTGACACCCGATCACCTGTCCACATTCGAAGTCCGTGATTTCCGTGGAGCGCTCCATTCTGGTCTCTCACGATGTCTGATAACTACTGAGGTCGCTTACATGGAGTACCTGGCAGTAGGTGCAGTACAATGCACCTTATATGAAAATCGTATGTTTTGGGGGGTGTCCGGATACTTTTGATCACATAGTGTATGTATATACCTGTATACACTGTTGAGTTGTCAGGCCTTATAGTTTTAAAGTAATACTTTTAGGGGTAGATGGTTTTAGAAAGTTCATGGGAAGCAGAACTAAAAGTCCGCGCGAGATCTGCCTAATCACCGATTTATTGTTGATTGAGATAAATGAGGCTGGAGTCACTGGGTTTGAGTCACGCTCGAATAATTGCGGATTACTCTCCGTTCACAGCAGAGAGCTAGGTGTTACCTTTTAAGAACCACAGGCGCTATTACCTCATGCTGCGAGCGCCGAGTCAGGCATATGTAAACGGGAGCCCTAGTGGATTATTGGAGGTGATCATCAGCCGACACCACAGTAATCAAGCCGTCGACAGTTTGTAAGGAACATCGTCTGAACTGTTTAGCATGTAAAAGGCAGCCCCAGAGCATGCACTGTGTAATGCTGTAGTTAAGTGTCAAGCCATTATCTTCACATTATTATTACGTCGGATAAGATCATGTACCTATTACCAGCTGTGGAGGAGTGTCACTCGGTTAATGAAGTAACTTTTGTAACTACCGGGTCCGGCAAAAAGACCTCTCGTATTTGGAGAGGCCGTTTTGTGCCGGGTATACTGATGCGAAGAAGGTATCGATCAATAGCGTTCTACGCGCCATCTTCAGCATGCGCGAAGGATTGGCTAGTTGAGCATAGTGCGTTTGTTGTTGAGGCTGCAAAATCTCCTTCTGTGTGACTTGCGTTTACTGACGGGGATAGAAAAATTGTTCTCTGCTTAGTAAGAGAAAAATAATTTAACAATTTGAAAATTAGAGACGCCCGGAATTTGAGGATGATTTTCGATGGAATCGTTAGTCGCAGCACACAATAGGGATTTCCATTTTAGTGAGAGAGGTACGAACGCATTATTTCCTTGTGTTATATTTCACGATTACGGTTAGTTTTACGATCTAGAAGAAAAATACCTGTCTCGCTTTAGATGGGTATGCAGGATGCAGAGGGTTCTCTGATGAACTGACTTGGAGAAAACTGTTATTCGTTTTACGTTTCGACCTTTAAACCTGAAAGTAAAAGACTGCAAGTTCTTGAAAAGGGTGGGAATTGCACTTCCAGTTTTTACGTACAGCGCAAGCGACCATTTTCACAGAGTCCAAGCCAGCCATGAATTAATCCGTTTTCACTTACCTGCTTTTTCAGCCTCTAAGAGCCGCTAAACTCCTTCGCCTTCTCCATCACGGAAATTACCATACGGCAATAATAACTTTTTTTAGACCAATTTATTTAGTTGAATCGTTATTAATAAACAATGAACTGACATACTCCAATCTGCCCAAGCTCTGTTCAACGCTAAAAAATTAAAGATATCAGTATGTGACAAAACGAGATCAATATTAACGTATCTACTTTTTTTTCTACAGAGATCATAATATTCCATATGACACCGAAATTGCTTATTGCAAGCTTTTAAGGCGTATATTAGTAATGGTGGTTCTGTGATTACTGCCCGCCAAGCATTTGGCATACGGTTCGAACTTTGCCGACATGATTCTGTTCGTGATAGAAAAACTATTCGAGTGTTGGTAGCTAACTTTAGAGCATCGCGGTTCTGCACTGCAAGGGAAATCTACTGGCCAACCTCGGACCGTAAGAACGGCGGGAAATGTGGCGCTTGTGGCAGCGCCCATCCAGCAATCTCCAAAGTTTCCAGCACGTCAGCATGCAGCTGCCCTGGGATTGTCTGACAGGACCATCTGCACAAAAATCCTCACATGCACGCCTACAAAATTATGATGGTTTCCCAAGAATTGCGTAAGAGATATTCTGAAACTTGCAAATCTGTGTGTGAGGAAAGTTTCCAGAACACTCCCCCTCGGCACTGGTCGGATTTCTTAAGATAAGCCCCACTTCAGCTTGTCAGGTACTGCAAATAAACAGAATTTCCTTCCTGGGCAAGAGAAAACCTTCATAAACTTCACCAACGACCACATCACAGCCATCGTGTAACAGTTTGGTGTGCCGTTGCTGAATTGGGCCTGTGAGGTCCCTATTTTTTCGAAGAAGATGGGCAACGATAATTGATACTGTCACGCGATAGAGAAGTAGGTTTTACCAGTTTCTTGGGGACCCAAAGAAGGAGAAGTCTGATTCCAAGAATACACTGCCACAGCATTTCTTGGCGCTCTCTAGAAATTCTGAGAGAGTTGTTTCCTCAACGTCTCCTCTCTTAGCGAGGAGACATTGCCTGGACCCAAAGGTCACCTCATTTATCAGCTTGTGATTTTATTTCTTGGGGGACACTTAAAAGCTAAAGGTATAAACATCGCCTCAGAACCCTGCAAGCACTTAAGCAGGTAATCACCCAGGATGTGGCTACCATACCACCGGAAATGGCACGAAGAACTATGGACAATTTCCGGAAAAGATTTCGTCAATGTGTGAGGAATGGAGAACGCCATTCATGTGTATAATTTTTAAAACCAACTAATGTAAAATTGCATAGTATTTGTTGTTCACAAATAAAAGTGATTTCTCTATATCTTTGTTTGTTTGTAACTAGCTTTTGTAATTCGGGAGGTCCTTTTGTCCTGTATCATCAAAATGCGTCACTAAATTTTAATACAGTATTTAGAAGTGTAGAGTAGAGAAGATTTTAACTTTGTTCTTCACTAAAGTGGCACAACGAATAAAGCACGCACTGAAGACCTTAAGACCTAAACCCAGAAATGAATCAGTACAATTTGAGGAATATGAATTTTTTTGTTTAGTATTAATCACTCTAGTACCTCAACAATTCGAGCCAAGGTGATATGTCCCATGTTTTGTATGTTACGACTGTCTCCATTTCTAATGATTTTTTGTGTACGTATACTACGTTGTCAGGAAGTGCCAAGAATATTTTCAGGGATAGCTTTAGTTTGACCATCTTGTGCATAGACGTATGAACTCAGTTTCCCATAAGGTAAGGTATATTTTAACCGAGCATAAAGGCCAACTCAGTGTCTGCAATAAGTTATAGTCCTACACAAAAATTGGTCAGCTTCTCTTATTTTCATTCGCTTGTGGCTTATGGTATTATATTATAGGGTAACTCTTCCCGTTCTCGAAGCGTATTTTCGGCTCGGAAACAGGCAGTTCGAGCAATATGTGGTGATAAGTTTGCAAACCTCTTGTCGACTCCATTTCAGGAGTGTGGGAATTCTGACATTGACTTTTCAATATTTATTTTCTTTAATGTCGTTCGTTTTGACTACACGGGATGTCGTGTGACTACGGCTTCCTGTCGGGTAGACCGTTCACCGGGTGCAAGTCTTTCGATTTGACGCAACTTCGTCGACTTGGGCGTCGATGGGGGTGAAATGATGATGACGAAATAAATCTCGGGTGAACAGCCTGGTATGAGTGTGCATAGGACACAATATTTCGGCAATCGACCACGTTGTCATCATCAGGTGCGCTGATATACTGACCGGCGGTGGGCCGGCGCCATGTATATATAGGACAATCCCCCTTCAGCTCCTGTCTCAGGCGCTTCCTATGAGTCGGTGCGGTCCGCGCCCTGCGTGCGGTCCAGGTACAGCGTCCGTTCTCCCGCCGTCTGGGCGCTGCGTCCTAGGTCTTCTCGTTCAGGAGGGTCTGCCGGCACCGCTCTCGTTATTCTTCCCTCCTCCCCCGAAGTCGGTACACTCTGGGAAATATCATTTTTCTTCTTAATCCGGGCGATCGTGGGTTCCCACACCTTGCTAAGGATGTAACCGCTGTCGCGATTTAGTTGTGGCTCCCTTACTCTGATCTCTACGGCTTCTTTGATGACACAGTCCCAGTATTTTGAAGTCTGTGTCAGGACTTTGGTTTGGTCATAATCCATGCTGTGGAGTTCCGACAGCCAATGCTCAGTGATTGCCGACTTACTGGGCTGTTGCAGTCTAGTGTGCCGTTGATGTTCTCGGCATCGGTCCTCAATGGTACAAATGGTCTGCCCTATGTGTACACTACCGCATTGGCAAGGTATCTGATAAACCGCTGATTTAGTAGACCAAGGTTGTCCTTGACACTACCAAGAAGCCTCTTGGTAGCCCAGATGCTCAGTCTGAGTTTCGGCTCCATACAGCCATCACATGACTTTTTGGGAGCTCCGTCAGTGAAGCTGTGCTTTTGTTGTGTGTTACAAAAATCGAACAGCGGATAAATATCTTGTGGTGTTGCAGTTCTTCTTATTTCCGTGCTTGCTATAAAAATCTGGATGAGGAATTCGCCTTATGCAAGACACCTTTGGAGTTTTGTTTCACTCAGACATGTGCAAACTAAAGCATACAGCCACCCTTTTTCCAAATAAGCTATAGAACCAGAACTCTAGAAATATTGTAATAAACAACATACACTGCATCAGCCCAGTGATACACATCTCAACTTTGAACTGTAAACAAGCCATGTACAATATATTACAAGAAATCACTTCATTCACAAATGTAAATATTTTGTACCAAATGTTTTTTTCTAAACGTTAGCCGACCTCGGAGGAAGATCAGTATGGATTCCGTAGAAATATTGGAACATGCGAGGCAGTAATGACCCTACAACTTATCTTAGGAGATAGGTTAAGAAAAGGCAAAAGTACGTCTCCAGCGTTTGTAGACTTAGAGAAAGCTTTTTACAATGTAGACCAGAACACTCTCTTTCAAATTCTGAAAGTGGCAGGAGTAAAATACAGGGAGCGAAAGGCTATTTCCAATTTGTACAGAAACCAAATGGCACTTATAAGAGTCGAGTGGGATGAAAGGAAAGCAGTGATTGAGAAGGGAGAGAGATAGGTTGGTAGCCTATCCCCGACATTATTCAATCTGTATATTGAGCAAGTAGTAAAGGAAACAAAAGAAAAATATGGAGTAGGAATTAAAATCTGTGGAGAAAATATAAAAACTTTGAGGTTTGCCGAAGACATTGCAGTTCTGTCAGATACAGCAAAGAACCTGGAAGAGTAGTTGAACGGAATGGACAGTGTCTTGAAAGGAGGATATAAGATGAACATCAATCAAAGCAAAACAAGGATTATGGAATGGAGCCTAATTAAATCAGTTGATGCTGAGGGAATTAGGTTAGTAAATGAGACACATAAAGTAGTAGATGAATTTTACTATCTGGGAAGGAAACTAACTGATATGGTCGAAGTAGAGAGGATACAAAATGATGACTGGCGATGGCAAGGACAGCGGTTTTGACGAACAGATATTTGTTAACATCGACTATAGATGTAAGTGTCAGGAAGTCCTCTCTGAAAGAATTGGAATGGCATGTAGCTATGTATGGAACGGAAAGACAGACGATAAATAGTTTAGATAAGAAAATAATAGAAGCTTTAGAAAAGTGGTGCTACAGAAGAATGCTGAAGATTAGATGGGTACGTCACGTAACTAATGAGGCGGTACTGAATAGAATTGGGGAGATTAGGAGTGGCACAACTTGACTATAAGAAGGGACCGGTTCGTAGGACACATTCTGAGGCATCAAGGAATCACCAAGTTAGTACTGGAGGGAAGCGTGTGTGGTAAAATCGTAGAGGGACACTGAGAGATGAATACAGTAAGCAGATTCAGAGGGATGTAAGTTTCAGTAGTTACTCGGAGAGAATCATGGAGAGCTGCATAAAACCAGTTTCTGGACTGAAGACCACAATGACAACAGTATGTAACAACAATTTTACAGAAAGGAAAGAAAGTAACCCACTGAAGATAGCACAAACTTGTCTGGGTAAAACAAAACTCCAAAAAGGCGGAATTCCTGATCCAATGGAACAGCGGAAGTGATGCGTCTAAACATTTTATGGTGTTGCGCAAAGAGCTTGACCGTGTGAGAGTCTGTCAAAACACGATAAACAGGATGAGTGTTATTCGTTGAAGAAAGGCGATGGAAACAAATGTTCCAGGCGATCATTTCAAGTGAATGCATTGTAACACGAGTTTGTAGCGCAACCATCATCATCACAGTTTCTAAACTGCGAATTTATGTTTATCCCAAGGCAACTCACCTGTGAACGAGCATCCATAAGTTTCAATAAAAGCATGTAAGCCATCAGATGACGAATGCATCAATTCGGAAGCCATAACGGCGCCTTTTCAATTACGCACATATACATGTACATCTACATAAATACTCCGCAAGCGACCATACGGTGCGTGACGGAGGGAACCCTGTACGACTGCTTGTCATTTCCTTTCCTGTTCCACTCGCAAACAGAGCGAGGCAAAGATGACTGTCTATATGCCTCCGTATGAGCCCTAATTCTCGTATCATATCTTCGTGGTCCTTATGCGCAATGTACTCCGATGTTGGTGGGAGTAGAATCGTTCGGCAGTCCGCTTCAAACGCCGATCCTCTAAATTTTCTTAAGAGTGTTTCTCGGGAAGAACTTCGCCTTCCCTCCACGAATTCCCACTTCAGTTCCCGAAGCGTCTCTGCAACACATGTTGTTCGAAGCTACCGGTAACAAAACTAGCAGCTCGCCTCTAAATTGCTTCGATGTTTCCCTTCAATCCGACCAGAACGGATCCTAGACACTCGAGAAGTACTCTCCTTTACAGGTGAACCACTCTTTCCTAAAACTGTCCCAACAAACAAAAGTCGACCATTAGTCTTGTCTACCACAGTTCTCAACTGTTGGCTCCATTTCATATCGCTTTGCAACGTTACGCCAGCATATTTCGACGACTTGACTGTGTCAAGTAGGACACTAGTAATATTGTATCCGAACATTACAGGTTTCTTCTTTCTACTCATCCGCGTTAACTTACGTTTTTACATATTTAGGCTACCTGCCACTCGTCACACCAACTCAAAATTTTGTCCAAGTTGTCTCGTATGTTCCTACAGTCACTCAACGTCAACACCTTACCGTACACCACGGCATCATCGGCAAACAATCCCAGATTGCTGTTCGCCCTGACAGCCAAATCATTTATGTATGTAGAGAACGATAGTGTTCCTGTCACACTTCTCTGGGGCACTCTTGACAATACCCTTGTCTATGATGAACACACGCCGTCGAGGACAACATACTGGGTTCTGTTATTTAAGAAGTCTTCCAGCCACTCACATACCTGTGAACCTATTCCATATGTTAGTACCTTCGTTAACAACATACAATCGGCCACTGTGTCAAATGCTTTCCACAAATCTAGAAATACAGAATCTGCCCGTTGTCTTTCAGCCATAGTTCGCAGTTTGTCACGTGATAAAAGGGCAAGCTGAGTTTCCCACAAGCAATGCCTTCTAAAACGATGCTGATTCGTGGACATCGGCGTCTCAGTTTCAGTAAAGTTTATTATCTTCGAACTGAGAATATATTCAAGTATTTTGCAGCAAACAGAATTTAGGGATATTGGTCTGTAATTTTGGAGGTCTGTTCTTTCGCTCTTCTTATGTCTAGAGTCACATGCGCCTTTTTTTCTAGTCGCTTGGGACCTTGTGCTGGGTGAGAGATTCGCGGTAAATTCAAGGCAGGTAATGGGGCAATGACGTAGAGTACTCTTTGTAAAATCGAACTAGGATTCCATCCAGACCTGGTGATTCATTTCTTTTCACAACTTTCAGTTGCTTCTCTACACCAGGGATAGTTATTAGTAGGTCTTCCATACGGAAGTCTGTCCGATAGTCAAAATAACTGAATGTTTGTACGATTGTACTGTATGAACGATTTCTTGAAGTGAAATTTAAAACTAGGCTCATAATCGCCCATGTCAAAACTATAAAACACGAAGAGAAAGAGAGCAATTAAAAACGACTATACGTCAATCTCAATCGACGGAAGTTAAGACAGCTAGAAACAGGGACGTGGAGAAAGGTCTATAAAATATACCATAGAGAAACGGAGGTCCAAAACTAAAAATTAAATGGCCTTCGCCATATTGCTACTACAGATAAAAAGTAAAAAGCTGTCTACAGCCCGCGAGTAATTCGGTAAAACGGCCGACAACTCAGACGACAAACCCAAACGGTAAAAAGGGCATTCTGCCAGGAAATGGTGGACACTTAAAAGTTGGGCGCAATCTGTACAAAGTGGTGGGGGAGCACCACTGAACAAACGGCGATGGCTCAAAAAGCCAGTGCCCAGTACGCAACCCAGCTAAAATGACCTCGTCGTGGCGAGAGGGACGAGAGGAGGTCGTCCAAGCCCCTGGGAGGCTTAATAACACGGTTCCCATGAAGGGAGGACCAATGGCGATACCAAAATGACAGCACCTCCTGACATACGGCAACTCGGAGATCATCGGAGGGAATATAAGAACTAATGCGCTTGAATATAAGAACTAATGGACTGAGATACGAGGACTGCAGCCTTGGCAGCGGCGTCAGCGGCCTCGCTTCCTGTCAGACCGACGTGACCAGGGACCCACATAAACGTTGACATCTAGATCTACATCTGCATTTATACTACGCCAGCCACCCAACGGTGTGTGGCGGAGGGCACTTTACATGTCACTGTCATTACCTCCCTTTCCTGTTCCAGTCGCGTATGGTTCGTGGGAAGAACGACTGCCGGAAAGCCTCCGTGCGCTCTCGAATCTCTCTAATTTTACATTCGTGATCTCCTCGGGAGGTATAAGTAGGGGGAAGCAATATATTCGATACCTCATCCACAAACGCACCCTCTCTAAACCTGGACAGCAAGCTACACCGCGATGCAGAACGCCTCTCTTGCAGAGTCTGCCTCTTGAGTTTGCTAAACATCGCCGTCACGCTATCACGCTAACCAAATAACCCTGTGACGAAACACGCCGGTCTTCTTTGGACCTTCTCTATCTCCTCTGTCAACCCGACCTCGTACGGATCCCACAATGATGAGCAATACTCAAGTTTAAGTCGAATTAGTGTTTTGTAAGCCACCTCCTTTGTTGATGGACTACATTTTCTAAGCACTCTCCCAATGAATCTCAACCTGGCACCCGCCTTACCAACAATTAATTTTATATGATGATTCCACTTCAAATCATTCCATACGCATACTCACAGATATTTGACAGAAGTAACTGCTACCAGTGTTTGTTCCGCTATCATATAATCATACAATAAAGGATCCTTCTTTCTATGTATTCGCAATATATTACATTTGTCTATGTTAAGAGTCAGTTGCCACTCCCTGCACCAAGTGCCTATCCGCTGCAGATCTTCCTGCATATCGCTGCAATTTTCTAATGCTGGAACTTCTCTGTATACTACAGAATCATCCGCGAAAAGCCGCATGGAACTTCCGACACTATCACTAGGTTATTTATATATAACGTCACAGTGGCTCCATCAAAAGTGACTAAGTGACAGCTTTCCTGGACCCGTTGCACTATGGGATGAACGGTGTGCAGCACACAGAGGCTTTGAAGGGCACTGAGAGACTCTGAGCAAATGACGCAATTGAATAGCATGTGTCGCCGGATGTACTCAGTGGCCTGATACAGGGCGAAGAGCTCTGCTGTAAGTACTGAGAGATACCGAAAAACGTCGGCGCCAATGACGAAGGCACACCCGACACCAAGGTCAGTCCGAGAGCCATCAGTGTACACAAAGGTACTATCGCGAAGTTCCGTGTGAATGTTGTGAAATAGATGTCGATAGAGTGAGGCTGGAGTAGTGTCCTTAGGAAGCAAATGAAGGCCAAGGTGAACACGGGGCGCCACACGAAGCCAAGGTGGTGAAGGGTTCACGCCAACCGGGAAAGCTGCAGATGGTGTGAAAAGCCGCCGGAGCAAGTGCCGAGAGCGGACTCCAGGCGATAACCGAGAAGATGGACGCGCCCCATACTGGAGATCAAAGGAGTCATCGAAGAAGGGGGCATAGAACGGGTGACCACGTATGGCAGACAAACGGCTTGTATATATGCTCAGGAGAAAGTCACGGCGGTAGCACAGCTGTAGTTCGGCAGCTTCTGCGTACACTCTGAACCGTGCTAGTGAAAAGGCACCAGTGGCAAAACGGATGCCACGATGGTGGATATTATAGACAAAGTACTACATCTACGTCTACATATATACTCCGCTAGCCACGAAGCAGTGTGTGGAGGAGGGCACAATCCGCGTGAAAGTCATATCCCCCCCCCCCCCTTCCCACTGGTCCACTCGCGGATCGCGCGAGGGAGAAACGACTGTCTGAACGCCTCAGTACGAGCTCTAATGGTGACCATTGCGCGATTTGAACGTTGCTGGTAATAATATATGCTCTACATCCTCGATGAAGATCGGATTTCGGAATTTAATGAGCAGCCCCTTACGTTTAGCGCGCCGTCTATCTGCAGGTGTGTCCCACTTCAAACTTTCTATGAGATCTGTAACTCTCTCGCGATGGCTAAATGTACCAGTCACGATTCTTGCTGCTCTTCTTTGGACCTTCTCAATCTTTTGAATCAGTTCCAACTGGTAAGGGCCCCATACAGACGAACAATACTCTAAGACTGTACGAACTAACGTATTGTAAGCTATTTCCTTTGTTGAAGGACTGCATCGCTTCAGGATTCTACCAATAAACCGCAATCTAGAGTTCGCCTAACCCGTTACTTGTGTAATCTGATCAGTCCATTTCAGATCATTTCGAATAGTCACACCCAGATATTTGACGGACGTTACCGCTTCCAAAGACTGGGCATTTATTTTGTACTCGTGCGTTAATGGGGATTTTCGCCTTGTTATAACGCAGTAGGTTCCACTTGCTAATATTGAGAGATAACTGCCAGTCATTACACCACACATTTATTTTCTGCAAATTCTCACTGATTTGTTCACAACAGTGATACTACTTTCCTATAGACTACAGCATCATCGGATCGGCAAACAGTCTAATGCTGCTGTCAGTACCATCAACCAAATCGTTTATGTAAATCGTACAAAGCAGCGGACCTAGTACGCTGCCCTGGGGCACACCTGAAGTTACACTTGTTTCTGTTGAAGTCACCCCGTTCAGGACGACATACTGCTCCCTGTCTTTTAGAAAACTTTCTGTCCAACAGCATGTGTTATCGGATAGACCGTAAGTTCGTTATTTGCCGCGAAAAAGTTTTCCGCTGCTAGCTGTGGCTAAGCGAAAGACAAGTGCGGGGAGCCAAGGGACAAAGGGGAGGTTCAGTGACACGAGTCTGCTGCCGGCCGGAGCCAAAGACCCGCCTTCGATTCTCGGCCGGTCACGTCGGCACCTACACGTTTTACGGTCTCTGCAGGCAATCGCACAGGGCGGCTCTGAACCGAGCCAATTGTCTAGAATAAAATTTTATCCTTCTCTGGGGGGAGCGGGGAGCAGACAGCAGTGCGCGCGAGTCGCTCTTCCGGCCGCCCGCCAGCTGCTGTTAACCGGGCGCGCAAGAAAGCCGGAGCGTCGATCAGTGCGGTGGCTCCCTCCCTCCCTCCCTCCCTCCCTCCCTCAGTACTGTCAAGAGCAGCGGCCATCAGACCGCCTCGCCGTCGCTGTGTGACAAATTGCGTTAATTGGCAGTTAACAGCGAGTGGCCAGCATTCCGCAGCAGGGAAAGCCAAGGGTCGGCGCCGTCGCTGCAGCCAGCGGGCCGACACATCACATCACATCACAGCCGTGGCGCTCTCCACGTTACGACGATTAGCGAGTGCGCCGCGACACCGGAAACTCACCGCCCGGAGAACACTATCGGCAGCGGCAGTTATCTGCGTACAGGCGTAGCCTGCGGGATGTAGAGTAACGGTTCCCATTTTGGTTCTCAAGTTGATTCCGTATTTCTAGATTTCCGGAAAGCTTTTGACACCGTTCCTCACAAGCGACTTCTAATCAAGCTGCGGGCCTATGGGGTATCGTCTCAGTTGTGCGACTGGATTCGTGATTTCCTGTCAGGAAGGTCGCAGTTCGTTGTAATAGACGGCAAATCATCGAGTAAAATTGAAGTGATATCAGGTGTTCCCCGGGGAAGCGTCCTGGGACCTCTGCTGTTCCTGATCTATATAAATGACCTGGGTGACAACCTGAGCAGTTCTCTTAGGTTGTTCGCAGATGATGCTGTAATTTACCGTCTAGTAAGGTCATCCGAATACCAGTATCAGTTGCAATGGGATTTAGAAAAGATTGCTGTATGGTGTGGCAGGTGGCAGTTGACGCTAAATAACGAAAAGTGTGAGGTGATCCACATGAGTTCCAAAAGAAATCCGTTGGAATTCGATTACTCGATAAATAGTACAATTCTCAAGGCTGTCAATTCAACTCAGTACCTGGGTGTAAAAATTACGAACAACTTCAGTTGGAAAGGCCACATAGATAATATTGTGGGGAAGGCGAGCCAAAGGTTGCGTTTCATTGGCAGGACACTTAGAAGATGCAACAAGTCCACTAAAGAGACAGCTTACACTACACTCGTTCGTCCTCTGTTAGAATATTGCTGCGGGGTGTGGGATCCTTACCAGGTGGGATTGACGAAGGACATCGAAAGGGTGCAAAAAAGGGCAGGTCGTTTTGTATTATCACGTAATAGGGGAGAGAGTGTGGCAGATATGATACGCGAGTTGGGATGGAAGTCATTAAAGCAAAGACGTTTTTCGTCGCCGCGAGATCTATTTACGAAATTTCAGTCACCAACTTTCTCTTCCGAATGCGAAAATATTTTTTTGAGCCCAACCTACATAGGTAGGAATGATCATCAAAATAAAATAAGAGAAATCAGAGCTCGAACAGAAAGGTTTAGGTGTTCGTTTTTCCCGCGCGCTGTTCGGGAGTGGAATGGTATAGAGATAGTATGATTGTGGTTCGGTGAACCCTCTGCCAAGCACTTAAATGTGAATTGCAGAGTAATCATGTAGATGTAAATGAACGTATCTTAGTGCAATCAGACATTGCCTAATACCCACGTCCTCCCCCCCCCCCTTCTGCCGTCTGTTGCCCCCCCTCCTTTCCACCACATTATCACCAACTTTAGCACCTAGATAAACTGTAGAATGAAAGACTATTCTTGGAACACTTTTATTTTTAAAATGATGAAAGATATGACAGTGTGTGTGTGTGTGTGTGTGTGTGTGTGTGTGTGTGTGTGTTTGTTAGAATGAATGAGGATGCAATTTGCGGTGAATCGCAAGTGCTACTCACAACTCCTTCTCAGATATGGAGGCTGTCTATTCATAATGAGTGTAGGCACTTGTTACAAAGCATCCTTCCCCAGCATTACTCCTCTCCATCGCGGCACTTGCTAGACCTGCACATTGCAAACCCATTGAAAATCAAACAGGTTCAGATGTGTTCACTGTACTTACTGTTTGTGAATGACCTAATTGTTGGACTCCTCACTTCTACACTGGCACAAATTGGAAAATTTCATGCTGTTACTGATTTGTATCTAACCAGTCTAACAATAATAACAAAAACAATTAACTAAACAAACATTGTTTTTGGCCTTGTGTCACAATTTTATTATTAACCCTCTAACGGTAAGGTTGGGGTTGGATCCGACCCCAGCGAGTCTGTTTTGTTTATAACTCCCTACTCCCTTTTCTGAGAGCGCTGTGGTTCCAGCTACCCTACCAGCCAGTCGTCCCGAGAACGCCGAGGAGACCACGTCAGTCTGGTGAGTGACCTGCAGCTACCCTCTCTATCCGAAACCTACATTACCCGCGCTCGGGTTGGATCCGACCCCACCTTACTGTTTACGTCACACTTATTAGTTTCTTTTGTGGGGAGGATTCAACCCCATATTAATGTTTATATTACATCTAAGTTTTGTTTTCTCTTTTAGTATCTTACTAAAATGGCGCATCAACTCCTTAGAACTCCTGAGGAGATATACAACGAGTTTCTCCGACAGGAGGCTGAGTCAGAGGATGGCGACAATATCGATGCAGAAAACTGTTCGGAAACCGAGGATGACGTATTATCTAATACTGATGACGAGGATGATGTATTTCATTGTTTAGCAGGAGCAGTCGAGCTTGATCATTTTCAGTCAGATGTAGATGATGAGAGAAATTTTGAGCTAGGTAAAGACTTAGAGACAATATGGACCAACAAACCCATCCATTCAAAATTTTCTAGGACACCAGCGTCAAATATTATTACTCATCTCCTTGGTCCACGTGGGGAAGCAAGGGGGGTCACTAGTGAATTGGAAATATTTTTATTATTTATAGATTCGAAAATTATAGAAAAAATTGTTTGTACACAAATCTTGAAATCGAGAAAGCTAGGCAAAAGTACAATACGGTCCAGTGGTTTCATTCACCAACAGAGAGCAATGAAATAAAAGGGTTGATGGGCCTTCTCTTCATGAGTGGTGACCTAAAAAATTCTATGCTCAGTGTAGATGAGATGTTCTCAGCAGCCTATGGACCTCCGGTATTCCGTTGCACTATGTGCAAGAAAAGGTTTGCATTTCTTTTAGAAAACTTCCGCTTCGATGATAAAGCCACCAGAGAGGCCAGACAAATCAATGACAAATTTGCGGCTTTCAGAGAAGTGTGAGACATGTTTGAATGTAACAGTGACAAAAATGATAGTCCATCTGAATGTCACAGTACATGAGACTCTACTGAGTTTTCGGGGTGCCTGTCCATTCAAAACGTATATCCCATCGAAACCCGACAAATATGGGTTGAAAATAATGTCACTATGCGACGCAAGGACATTCTACATTTTGCGTGGCATTCCATACATTGGCCAGGTCAACAGAATAAAGAGGAGACCTGGAGATTTGCCTTTACCTGCCCAGTATGTTTTGCGCCTGACGGAATCTATCAGGGGTTCTAATAGAAACATTACAGCGGACAACTGGTTCTCCTCACTGGAGGTGACTGACGCAAATACCACCATAAATGCGGCTTTCCGCTCCAGTAGGCTCTTCAACATTTATGTATCAGGACGACAAAACTTTGGCGTCATTTACCCCAAAGAAAAATAAAAAAGTTTTACTGATATCGTCTATGCACTTCTCTGGAGAGATAAATGAAAAATCAAATAAGCCTGAAATTGTGGAGTTCTACAATCTAACTAAAGGGGGGGGGGGGGGGGGGTTAGATGTATTAGATATGCTTTGCCACAGCAGGACCACAAAAAGAAAATCGAGAAGATGGCCCATGCGATAATTTTATGCTATTTTAGACATGGCTTCTATAAATAGTTTTATCATTTACAAAAGCAATAGCAAAATGCACAGCTTTTCAAATGACGCGAGAATATCTTTTCTCAAAAATCTTGCACTCTCTTTGACAAAACCTCTTATGGAAAATAGGTTGAATAACACACATCTTCCCCGTGAGCTCCGTTCGTCTATTGGAAAACTTTTAGAAAAAGAACCAATCGAATTAGACAAGCCTACCCAAGCACAGCCACTAAAGAAAAGAAGATGTGATTTTTGTGACAGATCTAAAGATAGGAAGGGGAATGCTTTTTGAAGTAATTGCAATCGTTCTGTATGTGGGGAGCATAAAGTTATTATAAGCCCTGGCTGTAAAGAAACTGAGATGTGATAAATTGTGCCAAATATGTATTTTCAGAGCTGTATGTGATCGTTCCCGGGGTAACATTATACATTTATTATTTGTTCCTATTACATTATGCGTACAAAGACATTTATTATTGAGAACTTTATATTTCGAAACTGCTGACATTATAATTATTTTCTACAATTAGTAAGAGATGTTTCTCATTTAGTTCCTATGTTTAGAATTTCTAAAGCACTGAAGTTCCTAGTTGATGACTGAATCTATTGATTTTTACTATGTTTTCAATAATTTTATAGAGAATATTTATATTAAGGAATTTTTTTGTAATCAGGTTCCTATTTTTTTCCTAAGTACTTTATATTCTTACTTATTGACTATAAAAATAAAAAAAACTTATTGTTATAACAAATATTATGTGTGTTTAATTGATAATAAAACTTTTTCCCATTATTCATTTTTTATTTTACCCCGAAGAATCGATATTTGGAGGGTGGGGTCTGATCCAACCCCACCTTACCGTTTATGTCCGGAAACTTCACCTTACCGTTAGAGGGTTAGTGTTATTGCACAACCCAGGGTTCGTGTTTAACCCAATTTCAAGTACGTTACTGATGCCCAAAGATGATAATGCACAGACAAACAATATGACAAGGCAAAGATATTCATAACTTCTTAAGGTATCGAGACCTAGCTTAATGTGCAATTACGTCAATTTTTAACAAATTGCGTACATTATTATACATTCTGCAATTACACTACAATGACCAGACTAAAGTTATCATCAGCCAAGAACTTTTTAAATATGATGGACAGGAGTCCAAAGTTTTGCTTCTATCCTGGGTTTGTGATCTCATCTAAAAGAGGTGAATTATTGAGTTGGGTTTGTTCGTTTAATAATAGGTGTGGGGATATGCACATCTGTCTCTTAATTTCTACAATTTCTAATTGGTTCAATTTGCCCCCATTTTCCTCTGTGTGTATGACTTGTACATCTGTTGTGTATCTGTGGTTATTGTTCAGGCAATGTTCTGCGAAGGCTGAATCGCCTTCTTCAATCTCCACCTTCTGTGGTGTTCTTTAAGCCTGGTATAGATTGACCTCCTCGTCTGTCCAATGTAGCAACTCACGGCATGTGTGTTTATAAACCCCACTTTTTGTGGTAGCTAGTTGTTCGTCTTTCGCATTGAACAAGAAACTACCTATTGTCCGAGGGACCTGGAAAAATATTAAACGAGCAAACCCAATTCAATTATTTCCCTCTTTTACATGAGATCACAACCCCAGGATAAAAGCAAAACTTTGGGCCCCAGTCCATCGTAGTTAAAAAGAGCTTGGCTGATACATAACATTCGTCCTGTCATTGTAGTGTAATGCTGCTGTGTGTGTAATAATGTATGTAATTTGTTAAAAATGCTCATTGACGTAATTGTACACTAAGCTATAGATCGATACCTTAAGAAGTTGAGATGATTATCTTTGCCTTGTCATCATGTTTATCCATGCATTATCACCTTTGGGAATCAGTAACGTACTTGAAAATGGGCTTGTAAGTCGAAACCTAGGATGTGCAATAACATTAATAACAATATTGTGAAAAAAGGCCAAAACAGTATTTGTTTGCTTAATTTACAATATTTCACCAAGAACCTGTAGTTGAGTCAATAAAAATAATAATAATAACTCCGCCATTGCTGGTCCCAAGGCCAGAGCTTTATCTTGCAGGTGATGAGAAAGGAGGAGGGGGAGGACTGACAATCTCGTTAAAAAAAAAAGAGGAAAAACCTGTGTCCATCTGGCTCGGTATGGTAGCAGCCTTTGAGCGCCCCTGCCTAGCGATACAGCTGAAACCCCAAAATCCAGACACATCTGTACGGTAGCCACCGGTACTCTGTTCATTGTCTGTTGGCCCTGTGAGCTGGGCTGTGATTGATTCCTCTAGAACTCAAAACTCCAGTCGAAATTACTTGATATCCTTTGGCGTTTTAGCACCAAAACCTCGGCTCAAATCAATAATCAAGCCAGAACAATGTATGAGAAGCCACTACCCTGTGCCCCAGTCAGTAAGACTGGGTAACAGATCTGATCATCGGATTTCAGGGGATCAGGCTTGTCGTGAAAAGAAGAATCGGAGCATCTCAAAAACCCTGAGAACTAAGAAAATATTTTACTTGAGAACACTCGACACGAACACACCTTTGAAACAAGGTAAACTGAAACAAATTACAAAAACCAGGGATAAATTCGATATCAAAATTCTGGCAATACAGGAAATACGAGTCTCAGATGAGAACCTCTTTGACTCGGAAAACTACAGAATGTACAAGGGGAAACCAGCCATAGCTATTCCAGGAAGAAATCTCAGACTCTTCAGATGGGAACACAAATCGATACTGGGCTCTGTGATTGATTTCACTTCGAAATCAGAAAAAATAGCAACACTCACGATACGATATGGAGCGAAGTTGCTGTGTTCGAATGAGGGTCTGAGTTGGCATCCCTTTGCTCACAGCTGCAGGCGGCGCTGACTTCGGTCACACAGCTTGAGGCTGTTGCCAATGGGCACCACTGTGGGGATCCGGACTTGGGTATCACGGGGATGTCAACCTCGTTCCGTCTGTCCCCAGATCGGTCTGCTGCTGTGGTTGACCCGGTTGCTGCCCGCAGTGGGGCTGAGCCCTCGCCTGTGGTTGATTGGGAGGTCGTTCCAAGGCATGTCATGCAGCGAAATATGTCCCTGGAGGCTGATCAGAAGGCCTCCCCAGTGCGTCTGACAAACAGGTTTCAGGTACTGTCTCTGGCTGAGCCAGATGCAGCTGCCTGCCCTGTTTTAGAGGCTGATCCTCAGCCTTCAAGGTCCGGGCAATCACAGAGGGTGGACTTATTGGTAGCTTGGAGCTCCAATGTTAGGCGCATAATGGGGCCCCTTAGGGATATGGCGGCCAAGGAGGGGAAGAAATCCAGTGTGCACTCCGTGTGCATTCCGGGTGGAGTCATTCCTGATGTGGAAAGGGTCTTTCCGGATGCCATGATGAGCACAGGGTGCAGCCAGCTGCAGGTGGTGGCACATGTCGGCACTAATGACGTGTTTTGCTTTAGATCTGAGGAAATTCTCACTGGATTCCAGCGGCTATCTGATTTGGTGAAGACTGCCGTTCTTGCTTACGAGATGAAGGCAGAGCTCACCATCTGCAGCATCGTTGACAGAACCGACTGCAGACCTTTGGTGCAGAGCCGGGTGGAGGGTCTGAATCAGAGGCTCAGACGGTTTTGCGACCGTGTTGGCTGCAGATTCCTTGACTTGCGCCATAGGGTGATAGGGTTTCGGATTCCGCTGAATAGGTCAGGAGTTCACTACACTCAGCTGGCGGCTACACGGGTAGCGGAGGCTGTGTGGCGTGGACTGGGCGGTTTTTTAGGTTACAAGGCCTCGGGAAAGTACGGGGTGGGCTGCAATCTCAAAGGATGCATGGCAAATACAGGACGTGCTTGGATCAAGGAACAGTCGGAATTGTAGTTGTAAATAGTTGTAGTTGTGCTGGGAAAGTCCCTGAGCTACAAGCGCTAATAGAAAGCACAGAAGCTGAAATCGTTATAGGTACAGAAAGCTGGCTAAAGCCTGAAATAAGTTCTGCAGAAATTTTTACGAAGTCCCAGACGATGTTCAGGAAAGATAGATTAGGCAGAATTGGTGGTGGAGTGTTTGTGTCTGTCAGTAGTGGTTTATCTTGTAGTGAAGTCAAATTAGATACTCTGTGTGAATTGGTGTGGGTGGAGGTTATACTTAACAGCCGAACTAAGTTAATAATTGGCTCCTTCTACCGACCCCCAGACTCCGATGATGTAGTTACTGAACAGTTCAGAGAAAATTTGAGTCTCGTAACAAATAAATACCCCACCCATACGGTTATAGTTGGTGGGGTCTTCAACCTTCCCTCGATATGTTGGCAAAAATACTTGTTCAAAACCGGTGGTAGGCACAAAACATCTTCCGAGATTGTCCTAAATGCTTTCTCCGAAAATTATTTCGAGCAGTTAGTCCACGAACCCACGCGAATTGTAAATGGTTGTGATAACACACTTGACCTCTTAGCCACAAACAATCCAGAGCTAATAGAGAGCATCATGACTGATACAGGGATTAGTGATCACAAGGTCGTTGTAGCTAGGCTCAATACCGTTTCTTCCAAATCCACCAGAAACAAACGCAAAATAATTTTATTTAAAAAAGCGGATAAAGTGTCACTAGAAGCCTTCCTAAGAGGCAATTTCCATTCCTTCCGAACTGACTACGCAAATGTAGACGAGATGTGGCTCAAATTCAAAGATATAGTAGCAACAACAGTTGAGAGATTCATACCTCATAAATTAGTAAGAGATGGACTGATCCCCCATCGTACATAAAACAGGTCCTAACGCTGTTGCAGAGACAACGGAAAAAGCATGCGAAGTTCAGAAGAACGCGAAATCCCGAAGATTGGCTAAAATTTACAGACGCGCGAAATTTGGCACGGACTTCAATGCGAGATGCCTTTAATTGGTTCCACAACGAAACATTGTCTCGAAATTTGGTAGAAATTCTGGTCGTATGTAAATTACACAAGCGGCAAGACGCAGTCAATACCTTCGCTGCCCAGTGCCTATGGTACTGTTACAGACGATTGTGCCACTCAAGCGGAGTTATTGAATGCAGTTTTCCGAAATTCCTTCACCAGGGAAGACGAATGGAATATTCCAGAATTTGAAACACGAACAGCTGCTAGCATGAATTTCTTAGAAGTAGATATCTCAGGAGTTGCGAAGCAACTCAAATCGCTTGATACGGGCAAGTCTTCAGGTCCTGATTGTATACCGATTAGGTTCCTTTCAGATTACGCTGATACAATAGCTCCCTACTCAGCAATCATATACAACCGCTCGCTCACTGATAGATCGGTACCTACAGATTGGAAAATTGCGCAGGTCGCATCAGTGTTTAAGAAGGGTAGTAGGAGTAATCCATCGAACTACAGACCTATATCATTGAAGTCGGTTTGCAGTAGAGTTTTGGAGCCTACTGTATTCAAACATTATGAATCACCTCCAAGGGAACGATCTATTGATACGTAATCAGCATGGTTTCAGAAAACATCGTTCTTGTGCAACGCAACTAGCTCTTTATTCGCACGAAGTAATGGCCGCTACCGACAGGGGATCTCAAGTTGATTCCGTTTTTCTAGATTTCCGGAAAGCTTTTGACACCGTTCCTCACAAGCGACTTCTAATCAAGCTGCGGGCCTAAGGGGTATCGTCTCAGTTGTGCTACCGGATTCGTGATTTCCTGTCAGGAAGGTCGCAGTTCGTAGTAATAGACGGCAAATCATAGAGTAAAACTGAAGTGATATCGGGTGATCCCCGGGGAAGCGTCCAGGGACCTCTGCTGTTCCTGATCTATATAAATGACCCGGGGGACAATCTGAGCAGTTCTCTTAGGTTGTTCGCAGATGATGCTGTAACTTACCGTCTAGTAAGGTCATCCGAAGACCAATATCAGTTGCAAAGCGATTTAGAAAAGATATTTGTATGGTGTGGCAGGTGGCAGTTGACGCTAAATAACGAAAAGTGTGAGGTGATCCACATGAGTTCCAAAAGAAATCCGTTGGAATTCGATTACTCGATAAATAGTACAATTCTCAAGGCTGACAATTCAACTAAGTACCTGGGTGTTAAAATTACGAACAACTTCAGTTGGAAAGACCACATAGATAATATCGTGGGGAAGGCGAGCCAAAGGTTACGTTTCATTGGCAGGTCACTTAGAAGATGCAACAAGTCCACTAAAGAGACAGCTTACACTACACTCGTTCGTCCTCTGTTAGAATATTGCTGCGGGGTGTGGGATCCTTACCAGGTGGGATTGACGGAGGACATCGAAAGGGTGCAAAAAGGGGCAGCTCGTTTTGTATTATCACGTAATAGAGGAGAGAGTGTGGCAGATATAATACGCGAGTTGGGATGGAAGTCATTAAAGCAAAGACGTTTTTCGTCGCCGCGAGATCTATTTACGAAATTTCAGTCACCAACTTTCTCTTCCGAATGCGAAAATATTTTTTTGAGCCCAACCTACATAGGTAGGAATGATCATCAAAATAAAATAAGAGAAATCAGAGCTCGAACAGAAAGGTTTAGGTGTTCGTTTTTCCGGCGTGCTGTTCGGGAGTGGATTGGTAGAGATATTGTATGATTGTGGTTCGATGAACCCTCTGCTAAGTAGTTAAATGAGAATTTCAGAGTAATCATATAGATGTAGATGTAGATATAGATGAAGCCTATATACTAATCAAAGCACATACCCCCACAAACGATTACAGCAAGGAAAACTCACAAATGATAGAACATTTCTAGGACGATCTGGAAGAAACCACCAACAAAATACCCACGAAGCAGGTGAAAGTTTTAGTAGGAGATTTTAATGCCCAATTAGGCGGGAAAGAAAATTCAAAGACCACAGGGAAACACACGGCTCACGAGTGGACAAACAAGACTTGATAAAACCTGATAAACTTTTGAGGGAATTTCGACCTCAAAATCATATCCACCCAATTCCAGAAACCACACAAAAAACTCCACACTAGGAAATACCCCAACAACACCCTAGGAGAATTTCAGAGCGACCGCACTGCAAAATCCATAAAAACGCCAGAGAAATTATAACTGTAAGAACAAGGGAAGTTTTTTCGAATCCGATCACCACCCACTTCAAATTAAAGCGAAATTTTTACCCAGTAGACAAATCAAGAAAACCAACAGAAATTTCCAAATATACCCAGAGTACCTGCAATTAAACAAGAACGAAATAATAGAAAAAATTAACAAAATTGACAGTAACGACGGGACAGGACTGTCAGAAAAAGTTAAAGAACTGGTAAAACTGGGGCAGCCACCGAGAAAATGGAAACACAGACGGTAGAACATGACAAGTAACAGAGCCATAGAAGATAGAATACAAGACTGGAGCAAATTTAACAGTCATAGAACATCCGAGAAAGAGGAAGAATTCAACAGGGTACAGAAGACCACTTCGAAAATAATCCGTAGAGAAAACAGAGGTTATGAAAACAACAGATTGAAGGAGACAGAAAAGGACTTCAACAAAAACAACACACGAAATTCTTACAGAACGTTCAGAGAAAACTTGACAGGATACCAACTACCGGGCTTATGCTTCAAAAGACAAGACGGAACACTGAAGACAAACCCTAAAAAACTGTGAAATACTAGCGCAGTACTCTGACACATTACGAAACTGTGATAAACGGACGGAGATCCTACAGTTCGAGAAACCATAACACAATCTCGGTTCCAAGCCGCCAACACTTGAGTAAATTGTAAAAATAATAAAATCACTAAAAAATAACAGGGCACCTGGAGAAGATGGGCTGATTGCGGGAATCTGGAAATTAGACGGCGAAGACATCGCATCCAGAATACACTGAATCATCAAAAACATCTGGGAGACAGCAAAGTTACCGGAAGAATGGAAGTCAACGATAATACACTTCCTCCATAAGAAATGAGACATAACAGACCCTAATAACTACAGAGGAAATTAACTACTGCCTGTGATATACAAAACTCTAACAAAAGCCCTGTTAAATCGGCTAGTGCCTCAAATAGATCCGCAGATGGGAGAATACCAAGGAGGGTTCAGAAAGGGAAGATCATGCAGTGAACAGGTCTGGTGCTTGAGAACAAAACTGACAACAAGCAAATCCAGGAACACCACAAAAGCATTCGGCGACTTCAGGAAGGCCTTAGATTCCATAGATAGAGAATTACTCTTCAACACACTGGAAGAAATGAAGGTGGATAACAAGACTAGGAAGCTAATCCTGCAAACATTGACATATACAACATCGAAAGTGAAGTTTATGGGAGGGATTTGAGAACGATTTGGAATCAAGACAGGAGTGAGGCACGGAGATGGGCTATCACCCACTCTATTTGATTCGGTTTTGGAGAAAATAATCAGGACATGGGACAAAGGAGTAAATGGGGTAAAGATGGGGAGACACAGGGATAGAACCGTCAACATAAAATATCTGGCCTTTGCCGATGATATAGCTGTCATAACAAATAACAAAGAGGAAGCCAAGGACGCTCTAGAGACGCTACATGAAATCAGTCAAAACAGGACTACAAATTTCATATGAGAAAACTCAATACATGGACCCAAGAAACAGAATTGTTCGGGGACCAAACACGCTACGACTCGATGATACGGAACTTCCGTAAAGGGGACGTGTATTCCTACTAAGTTAAATTCATGTAGGCATTTACGACTTTACTCACTAATCTTGCAAAATAGCACAGAAATAAATGTGAATAAGATGGCATGTAAAATCAGTAGTGCTGTCAACAATACAGGACGGTCATAAACAATCTGAAAAGGTTGTAAGCCTGATGCATGTTAGGTTGTGCTGAGATATACCTGTTAAGAGAGCAGTTAGATACGTTGCGCCATTTCAGTGTTAATTAGCATTAGATTAGTTAATCAAGTTCCAAGGGTGCACATTTCGAAAAAGTTCGAAAATGAAGTAAGTAACGGCCTTCGAGGTTAGTTGTGTTTAAAGTAAAATTGTGACCTGTGTTTATAGTTTTTATCCCCTCTTCTCAATTCCTCAACAGTGAAATGTTATACTGCATGTGCAAAAAAAAAAATGCAGATTTATAAGTCTGCACAGAAATTTCGAACTGGTGATCGCACCGCGACCTGCTAGCGCCATCAGCACCCGTGCCTGCGCGTAGCAGCCAGGCTGTGGCGTCACTAGAGGCAGCCCCGCACGTTGTTCCACGAACGCCTCGGTAGAGGTCCTCCTTCGACAATAGCAAAGGTTCCTCAACTGCTACTTCTGTTTCCTCTCTATGTGACAATGTCTGAAAGTGCTCGTGGAAACAAGACAATAGATCCATTGAGACATTGTGGATTTAGTCCCTTCTTCTTTCTTCGTATTGGCGAGCTAGCGAACACGTTATTTCGATTGTCTCTTTTTCCGAGCTTTGATTGTCTCCCACTGCTCCTTCAATAGTTTCCGGTTTGTTTCTCTCGGGTCGATGCCTTCACTCTCTTCCGCTTTCCTGGAACCATTATGTTTTCGGTAAACGAATCAGGCTCTTGGATGTCTTTAATCAAAATTTCCAATTCTCGTAAATCTTTTTCAACTTCAATGAGCCATGTCCGTTTGGTTTTCGTATTATAAAAGTTCACTGACGTAGCACATGTCATGGGATAGAGGAGTACAGATGGCGTGCTTGTGTTGTATGCGCACCACACACTCCCCGTGCCATCTGCAGAAGACGTGAAGAAGTGATTGTGCAAGTGATTTGTGTAACATGCAACGCCTTCGTGAGATCACGCCGTTCGAGCGGGGTACGGTACAGGAATTCGGCTTCTCAAGTTCATCTTTCTCCACGGTGTATCGTGAATGGCGGAATGAGGGTCTCTCAATCCACAGCAGAGGAACTACCAGCCTTCTGGCTCACTCGATGATCGTGACAGGCGATATCTGATACAGTAGTGTCATAAGGGCAGTGCAAAAAATTATGGCTCCACATGTCTCCTACTGGATAGCCTGTATGGGGTATGGGAGCAGGCGCCGCACACGTGTACCACTGTTAATCCAACGTTATACGACACAATGGCTTCCATTTGTCGCCAATCAGCAGCGATAGACACTGGAACTATGGTGTAACATAATATGGTCGGACGAATCACAATGGGAGGCACCGTGTGTGGCACAGACCACATGAATCGGTGGATCCCGCCTGCCATGAAAGCGGTGGTGTCTCTGGTATGGTCTGGGGTGCATTTTCCTGGTACAGAATTGGCCCCGTAGGTGTTCTGAAACGGACTCTGAATGGTCTGGGGTATGTTGAGCTGCTCGGGTGCCATTTCCACCCATTTTCCGCCCTCCATCACCCTGACGGCTCTGTGGTATTTCGAGATGATAACGCGCCGCCACATCGCTCCCACGTCGTCCGGGCATGGTTTCAGGAACATGCAGGGGATGTCCAAAGTCTTCGATGGCGACCCTGGAGCCCAGATTTGAACATCATCGAGTATGTCATGGATGCCTTGGAATGTAGGCTTCGTGCCACCAATCCTGTACCAACTAACAGACCAGAATTGGCTGCTGCTCTGCAGATGATTTGGCGTCAGCTGCTTCCAGATGAATACCAGGGTCTTGTAGACTCACTTCCGCGGCGTCTTACTGCAGTCTGCAGGGCCAATGGAGGCTCCACGCGATATTAGTTTCCTGTCTCATGACATTTGCTAAGTCAGTATAGGTTAACATCTGTTTAGATATACTTGTTGGCTTATTTGCGTCACGTGGGCGTCAAATTCAACTCTTCTGTTCCTAATCGTCTCACTTACCTCCTCTACATTCTTAAACATTTCGTGGTTGCGACGTGTTTTGTTCTCCCTGTTTCTTTGATGGGGCCAAGCATATTTCCCAAAACATTTCTTTCTCTGGCCTCAGGTACCTCCATTAGACCTTTCTTGTTCATTCTTAGAGTCTCTGTCGCATGATGAGTCTCCAGTCGAATAACAGTACCCTAGTGTCTAAATTTTGGCGTTTCAGTACGAGGGAAAGTTCCGTGTTGTGGCCCTACACGCGACAATCGGGTCCGATCGGTCGCTATCTCAGACTCTATCAAACGGCGTCACTGGATTAAAATAGAACTCAACATGTTGCTCTTAATGCAACAAAATCGACAGATGTAAATGTATAAACGTAGGCTTCCGCGACCATTGTCACCTTCAAGAAAAATTTTCTGGGTTTGTGACCGCATTTTCAGTATATATAATATATAAAACTACCGACGTTTCGATCCCTGTAGCAAGTGACCTTCTTCAAGGTGTTTCTGCTAATTGCTGAGTGAGAAAACTTTGTTTCTTATATACCTGCAGACATGACTGTTATCAAATTCTGATAGGCTGTTTAGGCTGAAGGGGATGAATGTTAGAAGTCTTTATTAGTGTTACTATTTTTTGTTTTCATTGGTGGGAACCAGACGTTTTCATTGGTGTTTGCATTACTGCTTGTGATTTATGGAAATCGGCGAATGGAAAACCAGGAGGCAGCTGTGACGTGGCGTTGTTTTCCTGCTTTCTAGCGCCGGCAGAGGCGCGCCAGTACTCTATGTACCTGCGGCCGCTGCGGTCTCCCACGCGCCTGTATGTGTTGCCTCACGTGAGATTTCGTCCCGTAGCGCTGTTACTGCTGGCAGCCAAGACGTCGGAAGTCGGTAGCCGCCTTCTCAGTTCATGTTGGCCGGTCATTTGGCTATTTCTATTGCCTCTCTAATCTTCCTTCTGAAAGCAAGCGACTGTTTCGCCTGTACGCGAGCTTTCCCAAACCAATCAAAACGTTTGGTTTCCACCAATGAAAACAAATAATAAAAACACCAACAAAGACTTCTAACATTCCTCCCCTTAATCCTAAATAGCCTATCAGAATTTCATAACAGCCATGCCTGTAGGTATGCCGGCCGTGGTGGCCGAGCGGTTCTAGGCGCTACAGTCTGGAACCGCGCGACCGCTACGGTCCCAGGTTCGAATCCTCCCTCGAGTATGGGTGTGTGTGATGTCCTTAGGTTGGTTAGGTTTAAATAGTTCTAAGTTCTAGGGGACTGATGACCTCAGAAGTTAAGTCCCATATTGCTCAGAACCATTTGAACCAACCTGCAGGTATATAAGAAACAAAGCTTTCTCGTTCAACACTAAGCAAAAATACCCTGAAGAAGGTGACTGCAACAGCGGCCGAAACGTCGGTAGTTATACAGGGTGTTACAAAAAGGTGCGGCCAAACTTTCAGGAAACATTCCTCACACACAAATAAAGAAAAGATGTTATGTGGACTTGTGTCCGGAAACGCTTAATTTCCATGATAGAGCTCATTTTAGTTTCGTCCACCTACGCTCAATGGAGCACGTTATCATGATTTCATACGGGATACTCTACCTGTGCTGCTAGAACATGTGCCTTTACAAGTACGACACAACATGTGGTTCATGCGCGATGGAGCTCCTGCACTTTTCAGTCGAAGTTTTCGTACGCTTCTCAACTACAGATTCGGTGACCGATGGATTGGCAGAGGCGGACCAATTCCATGGCCTCCACGCTCTCCTGACGTCAACCCTCTTGACTTTCATTTATGGGGGCATTTGAAATCTCTTGTCTACGCAACCCCGGTACCAAATGTAGAGACTCTTCGTGCTCGTATTGTGGACGGCTGTGATACAATACGCCGGAGGGTGGATGCATGTATCCTCGCTAACGGAGGACATTTTGAACACTTCCTGTAACAAAGTGTTTGAAGTCACGCTGGTATGTTCTGTTGCTGTGTGTTTCCATTCCATGATTAATGTGATTTGAAGAGAAGTAATAAAATAAGCTCTAACATGGAAAGTAAGCGTTTCCGGACACATGTCCACATAACATATTTTCTTTCTTTGTGTGTGAGGAATGTTTCCTGAAAGTTTGGCCGTACCTTTTTGTAACAGCCTGTATATATACATATTGACAATGCGGTCACAAACCAAGAAAAATAAATTTATTGAAGATGTAAATTTAGTTTCCAGAATACCCCAAGGAAGTCTGGTAGAACCCTTACTGTTTACAACGTGTATAAATGATCTATTAGAAAGCGCTGGAAGCTTTTTAAGGCTGTTTGCAGATGATGCGGTTGTCTAATAGGGTAGTTGTGCAGTGGTGGATGTCTTTTCCTATGTGTGCACAATATGTTACAACTATGCTATTAATGATGAATTGTTGGAAACAGTACTTACCGTAAAATATCTGGGGGGTAACTGTCCAGACGAATGAGCTTAAGTCTAATGACTATGTACAGCAAATAGTAGGAGAAACAGATGTCAGACTGAGGTTCATAGGAGGAATCTTCAGGAAATTAACTCATCTACGATGAAAGTGCCATACAAAGCCCTCGTTCAACTGGCTCTTGAGTACTGGTTATCCATCTTGGATCGTTACCAGTCAGAACTGATAGAACAGATCGAGAAGCTCCAACAAAGAGTGGGATCGTTTAGTCGGAGCGAGAGCGTTACAGAGATGCCCAACAAACACCAGTGGCAGATGTTACAAGAGAGGCATTGTGCATCACCAAGAGGTTTACTATTGAAATTTCAAGAGAGCTCTTTCCGGGGAAGAATGGGACAACATATTACTTCCTCCCTCATACATTTCGTGAGATGATCACAACCAAAAAATTCGAGAAATTAGACCCAATACAGATCATTGTTCCTACGTGCCATTCAGAAGCTGAACAGGAAAGGAGGGAATCAGATAGCGTTACCAGAAGCTATCTCCGCCACACACTGTAGGTACCTCATGGAGTATGACGTAGGCGTGGTGGAGAACCACGTGGCTAGCACACCGCACTCCCGGCCTTCGTCGATTTTCTTGACCTTGGATCAGCTACTAATCGATCGGGTAGCCCCTCAGTGGCCTCACTAGGCTGGATGCACGTTGAACCAGTCCCGCCACCGAGGAAATATCCCTGGCAACACCAGGAACTGAACACGGATCACGGACATTGCAAAAAAATGGTTCAAATGGCTCTGAGCACTATGGGACTCAACTTCTGAGGTCATTAGTCCCCTAGAACTTAGAACTAGTTAAACCTAACTAACCTAAGGACATCACAAACATCCATGCCCGAGGCAGGATTCGAACCTGCAACCGTAGCGGTCTTGCGGTTCCAGACTGCAGCGCCTTTAACCGCACGGCCATGGGCATTGCAGTCAGCCTCACTGATCACTCGGCTACAAAGGCGGGCATGTGTTTCAGGATATCGATCTCTTACTGCAGATACCTCTGTTAATTCGTGATCGGAGGCCTTCTTTCTCTGATAAGTTCAGCTCTACCCATTCACCTACAAATTTAAATTTTTCCACCTGCTTAATTTTTCCATATCCGAAGTCCAGTACTCTTGGAGGTGGTTTTTGTGATATCATAAATCGATACTACCACCACCAGCGTCTTACAGTTGGCAACAGGAATGCACATTTCCGACACACGTCGATAGCAGTCGCACAGGGATCTGGTGGATCCAAAGGTGCGTGTCCACTCAGCCACGTCTTCAGCAACTCTGATTATGAGCGATCTCTGCTGCCGCAATATAGGATGGCCGACGACAGTTATACCGCCCAGTCTCAGTCCCAGTCATCGACAGTCTTCAGTCTAACTCATCCTTTGACAGTTCACTCGTGCGTGAACACCGCACAACACTCTTGTAATAGCTGGATTTTATTGTTGTTTCTTCTTTTGCAAAGTTTCTCCACAACGCTTGGAGAACTCTATTTACTGTATTTGCGTGTTCATTAATCATTTCTGCTGCTGTCTAGCTTCGATAAGACGACAGATGCTGCACCACTCTATAGCACACCTCTCCTTAGCGTTCTGTGCGAAGTAGTACACAACAGTGTGTCATAAAGGTGTCTTCTCAAAGGCGATTTGAAGCCCAGGCTTGGCTGCTTGTGTTCAGTCGGTTGTTTTGTTGCCACATCTACGGCCTCTGAAAAGGTTACTACATCATCTGCACAGCCTAGACAGCTGATTGTAACATTCATATACTTGTAGCCCAGTCTTACCACATTCTCTATCCCAGGACTCAACATTTGTTTCCGCCATTCTCGGATGACCTCTTTAAAAACACGTTGAAGTAGTAAAAAATGAAAATTTTTCAGTTTTACCAATAACAAACATTTTCTTCAGACGATTTAGTAATTTTAGAAATCGATTTTAGATTTAGATAAATTACATATGATGGTTAGGCAAGGACACGTTACAAGGTGGCAGAAAACAGCTATTGTGTTTCGGCATGTCCGTCACCACACTGCGAATGAAGTTGTCCGATTTGTTGCGTCATCAACGCCGATGGTCCCACGTTTCTGTACCACGGTGTAGGAACAGCGTTATTAAAAATGTGTTAATGAACAGAAGCCAGTGACGAGTACCAAGTGAGATGGCGCAGTGGTTATTACACTGGACTCGCGTTCGGAAGGACGACGGTTCAATCCCGCGTCCAGCCCTCCTAATTTAGGTTTTCCGTGATTTCCCTAAATCGCTTCAGGCAAATGCTTTGAAACGGCACGGCCGAGTTCCTCCCCCTTCCTTCCCTAACCCGATGAGACCGATGACCTCGCAGTTTAGTCTCCTCCCCCCAAATAAACCCAACCCTACCCAGAGACAAGTGTCACGCCTTGTCAGTGTTAATTGCTTTCAAACCCGAAATAATTTCTGCTTTCAGTGAATGAACGCCCATCTAAACTAGTTTAAAAACTCTGCAAACTATATTTGAACCCAAATGGCTCTGAGCACTATGGGACCTAACATCTGAGGTCATCAGTCCCCTAGAACTTAGAACTCCTTAAACCTAGCTAACCTAAGGACATCACACAGATCCATGCCCGAGGCAGGATTCGAACCTGCGACCGTAGTGGTCGCGCGGTTCCAAACTAAGGCGCCTAGAACCGCTCGACCACACCGGCCGGCCTATATTAAGAGACACCTCACAATATTTTCCCGTGACATAGCTGTCTGTGATCGGCCGGCCTATATTAGGAGATACCTCAGACTATTTTCCCGTGACGTAGCTGTCTGTGATAAAGTGCTTTTTAAACACAAGCTGCATAAACATGCACTCATATCTTCGTAAGGTGCCGCGCGAGATTTGCCGAGCGGTTTTGGGCGCTGCAGTCATGGACTGTGCAGCTGATCCCGGTGGAGGTTCGAGTCCTCCCTCGGGCATGGGTGTGTGTGTTTCTCCTTAGGATAATTTAGATTATGTAGTGTGTAAGCTTATGGACTGATGACCTTAGCAGTTAAGTCCCATAATACACTCCTGGAAATGGAAAAAAGAACACATTGACACCGGTGTGTCAGACCCACCATACTTGCTCCGGACACTGCGAGAGGGCTGTACAAGCAATGATCACACGCACGGCACAGCGGACACACCAGGAACCGCGGTGTTGGCCGTCGAATGGCGCTAGCTGCGCAGCATTTGTGCACCGCCGCCGTCAGTGTCAGCCAGTTTGCCGTGGCATACGGAGCTCCATCGCAGTCTTTAACACTGGTAGCATGCCGCGACAGCGTGGACGTGAACCGTATGTGCAGTTGACGGACTTTGAGCGAGGGCGTATAGTGGGCATGCGGGAGGCCGGGTGGACGTACCGCCGAATTGCTCAACACGTGGGGCGTGAGGTCTCCACAGTACATCGATGTTGTCACCAGTGGTCGGCGGAAGGTGCACGTGCCCGTCGACCTGGGACCGGACCGCAGCGACGCACGGATGCACGCCAAGAACCTAGGATCCTACGCAGTGCCGTAGGGGACCGCACCGCCACTTCCCAGCAAATTAGGGACACTGTTGCTCCTGGGGTATCGGCGAGGACCATTCGCAACCGTCTCCATGAAGCTGGGCTACGGTCCCGCACACCGTTAGGCCGTCTTCCGCTCACGCCCCAACATCGTGCAGCCCGCCTCCAGTGGTGTCGCGACAGGCGTGAATGGAGGGACGAATGGAGACGTGTCGTCTTCAGCGATGAGAGTCGCTTCTGCCTTGGTGCCAATGATGGTCGTATGCGTGTTTGGCGCCGTGCACGTGAGCGCCACAATCAGGACTGCATACGACCGAGGCACACAGGGCCAACACCCGGCATCATGGTGTGGGGAGCGATCTCCTACACTGGCCGTACACCACTGGTGATCGTCGAGGGGACACTGAATAGTGCACAGTACATCCAGACCGTCATCGAACCCATCGTTCTACCATTCCTAGACCGGCAAGGGAACTTGCTGTTCCAACAGGACAATGCACGTCCGCATGTATCCTGTGCCACCCAACGTGCTCTAGAAGGTATAAGTCAACTACCCTGGCCAGCAAGATCTCCGGATCTGTCCCCCATTGAGCATGTTTGGGACTGGATGAAGCGTCGTCTCACGTGGTCTGCACGTCCAGCACGAACGCTGGTCCAACTGAGGCGCCAGGTGGAAATGGCATGGCAAGCCGTTCCACAGGACTACATCCAGCATCTCTACGATCGTCTCCATGGGAGAATAGCAGCCTGCATTGCTGCGAAAGGTGGATATACACTGTACTAGTGCCGACATTGTGCATGCTCTGTTGCCTGTGTCTATGTGCCTGTGGTTCTGTCAGTGTGATCATGTGATGTATCTGACCCCAGGAACGTGTCAATAAAGTTTCCCCTTCCTGGGACAATGAATTCACGATGTTCTTATTTCAATTTCCAGGAGTGTATTTCACACACATTTGAACATTTTTTCTTCGTAAGGTTTCAAAGTGGTGCAGAGATCAGCCACTTATTTTAAACGTTCAGAAATGCTAAATTGTGCGCTTCAGAAGATGAAAACCATAGCCGTGTGTGGACGCAACATCAGTGAGTCACTGCTGGAATCACTCAACTTATACAAACACCTAAATGTCACATTTTGTACGGATACGAAATGGAATGATCGCATAGGCACAGTAGTGGGTTAAGGCAGGTAGCAATTTTGATTCATTGGCAGGATACTCTAAAAATGTTATCAGTCTGCATCCGAGACTGCCTACAAATCGCACGTGCGTCCAATATTAGAATATTGCTCTAGTATATGGTCATCAAACCAAATAAGACAAACAGAGGATATTGAACGTACACAGAGAAGGGCGGCTCGCATTGTCACAAGTTTGTTTGAGTCACTGGAGACGGTCTCAAGTTAATCTCTTAAGAGCATGAAATGGCTCATTCGTGAAGACAAACACTAATTATCCCGGAAAATTTTACTTACAGTGTCTCAAAAACCAATGTTAAGGAAAGCCTTTAGAGATATTTTTCAGACGCCTCTGTATCGCAAGTTAAGGGGTAGTGGAGACTGGATTAGACTAATTACTGATCCATTTAAACTTTCATTCACCCAAATACGGTTTGAAAGGGTAGAAACCCTGTGGTGGCACGCTATGTACGTTTTGTCATGAACTTCACAGTTGTTTGCAACCTTTGTATGTAGGTCTGTAAATGCAGAACTAGTTACCCAGTGAACACGTCAGAAAAGACCACTGCACACAGCTGTAGGTGCAGCTGCACATCTTTGATGGGCGAAACAACACAGAATGTGGACAGTTGCTGGCTGCGAAGTGTAGTGCGATACGAAGAGCGTCCGTTTTGCCTCTTGGCGAATGACGAAGGGCGTTGGATGCACAGTCGTTCCACTGAAGAGTTAAACCCACAGCATGTGGAGGGTGTAGTTCAGACAGTTACGTTTTGTGGGTGCCTACCGTGTCATGACTAGAGACCAGTCATTGAGGTTACTGTGAACATAAACCTGAAAGTTCCTTTCACCATTATTCTGTGACCAACAGTTGCCTTTTGTCCTTGACGATCAGTCTGCAGTCAACATTCATGTCTACCAAGATAATGATACCATTGTTCACAGGGATGAAGGCACATGTGTCTGGTCTGATGAACCCTCAGGCAGCTAATCAAACATCAACTGGCCCACCAAATCACCCAGTCTTTATCTCACAGAAAATATCTGGGACAGCGGTTGAAATGTAGTCATCTGTTTCCCGACGATCTGGTAGTTCTGTGGGATTTTTCCGTGAATCAGTGACTTCAGGTGGAAATGACACCACTGAAGATAGAGTCCGTGCTGAATACCACGGCCAGTAGATGTGCGGATGGCAGGGCACGCATGGGGTGAGTGGTAGCGGCAGATGCTGTAGGAGAAACGCCGAGCGCTGTAGGGGAAATGCGTTGTAAACTAAAGCCTACACTCACATTTTTTGTAGATAGTGACGAAAAAGTTTTTTCACCTCTGCTCTGGTTAGCATCTAAAAAGGAAAGGAAAGCCTTAAACATCACATCTAAAAAGAATTTCGCCGAAAATGCAGCGGTCTATTTTCACCTGGCTTGTTAACCGTTTGCAACTTTCAGAGAAATGTCACGAGTGGAGAATATTGAGTAAAAATTACACATTTCCCTTGCTGCCAAGTTAAAATATGCTTCGTTTGCCAAAACACAGCGGAGTTTACGCAGTCTCGCCTCACTAACATGTTGTGCAGGTGCAACTGCGAGAGAACTGTGAACCGATAGAGGTACTCAAGGTACCCTCCGCCACACACCGTTAGGTGGCTTGCGGATTATAGATGTAGATGTAATAAATTTATTAAGTGAGGAACTGAAGAAAAGTAAGGTCAGCATCTCATGAAAAAGCACGCCCTCGGTACAATATAAACATTTAATGTCTTCACTTCTATTGTTCCAAAACCCACAGCAGTTCTCGTTTCACCAGGCATCGATGTCCCTTAAAAAAATTATATTCTTTCTTCTAAAAAGTAGGTAGTTAGAGGTACAACCCGCTAGATAATGAAGTTTTGCATAATAACCGTAGGGCAAAACACTCTTCTCTTTGCTTGCTATCATTTGCCAAAACCTCATTTCTATATCTCAAACTATTTATGAAATATGAGGAATGTTGTGGATACTTCACTCTGGCTTTATCGCTGGCGCTGCGCAATCGTAAATGAATGTGCTGTGTCAGATCAATTTTCTCGAAATTTGTGACAGATAGAGACCTTCACCCAAGTCTAAAGACAAATTCAGTATGTTAGCTAAATTTCATACGCAGCAACATATTGTGTAATATGCACATAACGCAAAATCCTAGCGACCCCTATTTTTCATTGAAAACTTTTAGAATTTCGCGCTGTGTCTTATTTCCATGTAAATATCATAATAACTATGACCATTAACGAAATGATGGGCACGTCATCATTAACCTTACGTATAAAGCTACAGGCAACGAAAAATGAATTTTTCTACCGAATAGGTTTTGTAAAACTGTTTGAGAAAGATTGCAGGGCGTGCGCCTCGGTTCTGTCATCGCCGGCGGGCTGAAAGGTAGCAGACAGTGTCGGCCTCCCCTTCCTAAAGCCGTCGGCACACGGACCGTGCATCCGAACGTTGAGCGTTGAGCGTGCCGAGTTTCTGACGTCATAGCGTGTAAAAGCACGTTCGGGAGTCTTTCCTAACGTGCAGAGGAATATCAGGCATGTCAGATGTTCTGAGCTTGGGTCTGAGCGTTGACCAATGAGATGGCACAGCGCCACCTACGTCACATGCACGCCGTCTCCCTTCAGTACAGGGTTATGAGGCGCCATATTGGCATTCATTTCAAGCCTATATGTATATATGCCGTTTTTGAGCACCTGCAAATTGAGAATAGCTGGAAAACCCGTGTGATTCGTTGCAATAAAATAATGAGGAACATCATATTCGTGGCAAAAGAATTATTGTAGCTTGGGTATTATGAAAGTAGGCTATTTGAAGGCAGCGACACACTGAAGATCCACCCAAAACGCGTTGTTCTTGCTACAATTTGTTATAGTTAATTTTCAATTAGTAACATAATTATCTACGATTAACGTTTTTAGCAAGGGTAACACAATATGATTAAGTACAAGTAGCATGTTGTTGGTTGAGCGTAATGAGTAGCGTCTCTGTCCAGTAATGAGGTTTTGTTGAGGCGGTGGTTCGCGTTCTAACCCTTCCAATTTTTTTCCCTAACATTCGCGTTTCATTACGTTCTGATACTTTATTATTAGTTTAATATAAGTATATGCTATAATATTTGATGTTATGTAAATATAAGTTCACCTTTTTTTGAGGGGTGACTGTTCGATTGGCTTAATCTATAGGACAGTTTGCGCTACTTGTATAAAGATATTTTGCTCCTTTTTCTTTCACGCTTCGTAATTCACATGTTGCAAAGATTCTGTTACTGGGTGGGAACAGTGATCAAGTAAGACAGACCTTGGGGTTTTACTAAAATGTGGGAATGATGAAATAATATTTGTCTTATGCGGAGAAGTATTCCAAATTTGTACCGCACTGTTTGTAATGGAACTTTTATAAGCCTGTGTCCTTATTGATTGGACATGGTAATTTCCTTTTCGTGGACGATGAAATGTGCGTTTTAATAGAGCTAACGTGGAAATTTTACGCGTGCCTGTTCAGTAAACAGTATGATTTACGAACTAGAAACTTCCCCCAAACTGCCGCTGGAGTGCGTTACGATCGCGTATACCACGTTGGGCCCCACTAACCGTATGCACAAATCGCATCGTTCCTGAGCATTCAGCAGCACGTTGAACTTGGCACGCTCAACGTTAACGTTCGACAGCACGGTCCGTGTGCCGACGGCTTAACAAACGAATGAACTCGCCCAGCGCTTTGGACGAAAATTGGTCACTGTGCATCTGCCACCATAAAATGGTTCAAATGGCTCTGAGCACTATGGGACTTAACATCTGAGGTCATCTGTCCCCTAGAACTTAGAACTACTTAAACCTAACTAGCCTAAGGACATCACACACATCCATGCCCGAGGCAGGATTCGAACCTGCGACCGTAGCAGTCGCGCGGTTCCAGACTGAAGCGCCCACAGCCGCTCGGCCACCGCGGCCGGCCTGTCACCATATCCTGCCCGGACTCTACTTGTAGACTCTCATCTCTGTCGAACTGGGACCCTTTTAGGGTTATAGGCGCTTTAGACCTTTTAGCGCGATATCTCCTGGGGGAGGGGTGGAGAGGTAAATAACTTTTCCTCGGGTGAACTGAGTTATCATCACTCGAAATACACTAAAAGGAAAAGTATTTTAATTTAATAGCTTCTATTGTTATTAATTTTCAGAGCAGGAGATTACACAACTAGACAAGTTAGGATGATTCGAGCCCACATGGAGCTTTACCAGAAACCATCTTTATTCTCATGGAACAATAAGCGATATCGACATGGCATTCAATCCATATCTCTAGCTTTCCAGGTTCCAGACTGAAGCGCCCACAGCCGCTCGGCCACCGCGGCCGGCCTGTCACCATATCCTGCCCGGACTCTACTTGTAGACTCTCATCTCTGTCGAACTGGGACCATTTTAGGGTTATAGGCGGCTTTAGACCTTATAGTGCGATATCTCCTGGGGGAGGGGTGGAGAGGTAAATAACTTTTCCTCGGGTGAACTGAGTTACCATCACTCGAAATACACTGAAAGGAAAAGTATTTTAATTTAATAGCTTCTATTGTTATTAATTTTCGGAGCAGGAGATTACACAACTAGACAAGTTAGGATGATTCGAGCCCACATGGAGCTTTACCAGAAACCATCTTTATTCTCATGGAACAATGAGCGATATCGACATGGCATTCAATCCATATCTCTAGCTTTCCAGGAGGCTTTTGAAACCGTTTTTCAAAGGGCCTTCTAGTGAAATTAAGTGCTTATGGAATATCGTCTCAGTTGTGCGACTGGATTCGTGATTTTATGTTAGAAAGGCCGCAGTTCGTAGTAACTGACGGAAAGTCATCGAGTAAAACAGAACTGATACCTGGCGATCGCCAAGGAAGTGTTAAGACCCCTCTGCTGTTCCTAATCAACATAAATGATTTAGGAGAGAATCAGAGCAGCCCTCTTAGATTTACCGCCAAAGTCATCATATCAAAACCAATTCGAAATGGTTAACACAACATATTTGTTCTTGCGAAAAGTGGAAATCGACCCTAAATAATGAAAAATGTGAGGTCATCAACATGTGTACGAAAAGGAATCGTTTAAAAATCTCGGTTACACGGCAAATCACACAAATCTCCACTCTGTCAACTCAACTAAATACCTAGGAACTAACAATTACGAACAACTTAAATTGGAACGATAACATAGGTAACGTTGTGGAGAGACAAATCAAAGACAGCGTTTTATTGGCAGAACATTTAGAAGACGCAACAGGTCTACTAAAGTGACTGTCTGCATTAAGCTTGTCCCCCATCTTCTGGAGTACTGTTATCCGGTGTGGGATGAACATCTGATAGGATTAACAGAGGACATCGAAAAGTTCCGAGCAGGGTAGCTTGTTTTGTATTATCGCGAAATATGGGAGAGAGTATCACGGATATGACAGGCGAGTTGGTGTGGCAATGACTAAAACAAAGGCGATTTGCTTTGCGGCGAGATATTTTCACGAAATTTAAATCTTCAACGTTCTCCTCCAAATTAGAAAGTATTTTGATGACCACCCACATACACGGGGAGAAATGATCATTGTAACAAAATAAGAGAATTCAGAGTTCGCACGGAAGAAATAAGTGTTCGTTTTTCTCGCGCGCTGTTCGAGACTATAACGGTAGAGAAATTGAGTCAAAGTGGTTCGGTCAACCCTCTGCCATGCAATGAAGTGTGAATTGCAGAGTAGTCATGTAGATGTAGATGTAGATGTACGCGATTGAAACAGAGAAAAGTGACAGAAATACAGAGAGTACCCTCTCCCACACACCGTAGGGTGACTTGCGGAGTATTGTTGTAGATGTAGGCGTAGACATTACCATACCTACAGAGTACTGTACTAATGATAAACACAGTTGTTTCCTTACAAGAAGTAAGCAACTAATATCTTTGCCAGAGAATTGTTTGGAATCAATTACTGATATTTACATTTCGCAAACTACTCGTACAATAAATCATGTTTGTGTCCTGCAGCTCATAAAATTAAACAACAAAATGCCACAAATAAATTTCAGAAAGTGGTGCGGGGAGTTAAAGTTGGCCAGGCATGGTGATTTTCACCGCCTTTGAGAGGCTTTGCGCAAAAAGAAGTAAGATTTTATATTACATTGTGCAGCACAAGGTTACCTTGCAAGTAGATTTGCGTCTAAGCCGGCATCCGAACGGCGACAAAAGATCTCTGCAGCTGAAGTGGCCTGTTTCAAGTGCCTAAGTTTCTGTGGCAATGACTCATTGTTGTCGCAGCTATGGCTTTCAAAGTAGTACTGACGGCGTTAACCTCTTGCACATGGTTCTTAGAAAATGGAAAAAGCGACCTTCTTCCGTTGTACGGAGGGTACGAACGTTTTGTATTCACTACAACAAATTATAACAGTTCTTCTCTTTTCTCCTTCATTCTAGCCATTAACAGATTTTGGCGACCACACGAAGCACCTTTATCATATGATTTTCAGTAAATGTTGTGACAAACTTCTGCGGGAAGCGGACACATCGTAAGGGTTTAGAATTCCATACTAACCCAAGGCCGGAAACGTTAGGGTAATTAGTAGCAGAGGTGGAACATCGCAAAGGAAAGAAGACAGTGATTAATTTGAAACATTTATTGGACATAATTAGTACATATGCTGTGCGACATGACCACAGTTGTCATGTTACAAGAGACGCTCAGAGTTTGCACATCAGACTCCACGCATTTCTAACACCGAAGGAACTTTGGCTGCCGGACACGTTCGAACCCCTGTCCCCCTTGCTTACAGAATTTATCGAGCCTTGATTTCCTTCTGTGGAGAGGCATAAAATCCCCCATGTATCGCGATACTGTGGAGTCTGAAACGGATCTCGTTGCTAGAATCGCCTGTGTAGCTGCTGCAGTCAAAGAAACTGCCGGTGTGTTCGAGCGTTCCCCGCATTCAATGTGCTGCGTCGGTGCCAGGCATGCATAGCGTCTGATGGTGCAAACTCCGAGCATCTCTTGTAACATAAAACTGTAGTCATGTCGTACACCGTGCGTGCTCATTATGTCCAATAAATGTTTCAGATTAATCACGCTCTTGTTTTCTTTCTGATCTTCGATCTCTGTTACCACTTACCCTGCCGTTTGCGACCGTGGAGTGCTATTCAAATCTTAATCCTTTTGATGATGTGTCCCACATCCCCCAGAGGTTTGCCGTAATATTTCTTGGGCAACCTGTAAAGTACTTTATCTGTTCTTGGTAGTCTCGTCCACTGCTTTATTTTATTCTATCAAGATATTCTTCTTCGGCCATTTCTCTTTTTATCCTCTATATTCCTTTCTGTTATCAACTGTAGATATATATCTTTGATGTTCCGTAAGATATGTCCTAAGAGCGCGGTTGCGTTTCTTTTAAGCTTTGTCAACATTTTTTGGTGTTTGTTTATTCATCGCAATACGTCGGTGTTAGCTATTCTCGACGTCCATGACATTTTAAGCACTCTGCGGTAAATTCAAAATTCCAAAACCCTCGATCTTCTTTATTATTGACGTATTTAGTGTCCACCTTTCTGGACCATGTAGAGGTACAGACCAGATGAAACATCTTACAAATTGAACTCTTAAGTCTTACGCCTAAGTCTGTACTAATGATTTTTTTTTTTTATTTTCATGAAAGCATTACGGGCGTTCTCTATGTGACATTTCAACTCCACTCCTCATCTGCAGTCTTCATGTAGTCACATTCCTTGGTGCTCAAACGTGTCTACTTTTTCTATTAAGAAACCACTCAAGGGCATATTTGCATTTGTAAAAGAGTCACGCTATTGTGTGACGATCATAAAATGCGTCTTTTTCGTGTTGATATTCACGCTTATATCACTGATGTACTTTCCTATTACGCTGACGAGTTGTTGAAGAGCACTTAAATGATCAACAATCAATACTCTATCATCAGCACAGCGAATATTATTGCTGAAGAATCATTAATCTTTATGCCTTCTTCTATACTATCAAATGCTACCTGTGAGGTGCTCTCTCAGTGCAAATTGAATAACAGGGGTATCAGAACGCGTTCTTGCTGGATTCCTCTACAGATATTAAGCAACTGAGTGACCTCATTATCAATATTGTCATTTGCTGCCTGATTCCAAAATAAATGCTCCATACAGCGGACGTCTTTCCGACCTCAGGGTGAACCAAATCTTCACCGACAAACTTTAAGAGGCGTTCGTATGGACCAAAACAAGAAAAAATATCTACTAAACGTAGGTTTTCAAATACATACGTAAAGAACTATGATCATTGTTCATCTTCGGCACTGTGAAACACATTGCTTGTTCCTACAAATCTCAGCATTTAGTCTGTAACCTGAAAAGAGGTTTCTGATAGAGTCTTCTCACAGCTCTTACTTCTCTGCGGTATCAAGAATTATTTTATTACCTTTAAGAGAAGTTTGTTTCTTCTACATATTCCAACGGTTTCTTTTAGCTTTCCATGTAAGATTGCAGACACAAAAAATTCAGTGTTCAAGAAGATCAAGAAAATAAACGTAGAAACAAATACAAAGTATAAAAAGCCACATACGTGCCTGTATACAGAAATGAAACGTATCTTAGATATACCGAACTACACTAACGGTTCCCAAACGGAATATGCATGTCAGCCAAGGGGGCCGAAAAGGGTTGGGATGTGTTTAAAGAAGACAGATAGATCACCATTGTCAATAGGATTTGTAAGTCGTAACAGGAAACACGGTCTATTAAACTATCCTGCCACCAGCTAATTACGGTCATTAGTATTTCGATTTGTCAGTAAGAGAACATGTAAATCTGCTAAATTTACTGCGTATTGTTGGAGAAATTTAGTGTTCACACTTACGTCCTTTTAAAACGTGTAGAAAACAATCATGTCAAAATTAGTTACCCTGCTAAGATGGTTTAGTGAGCAGCATTATGTGAAACAAATGCCGAGAACTGCTTTAGCGGGATGTGAAAGGTTGATACACGCTCATAAAACAGTTTACAGCTGGTAAACGAAGACAAAAAGCACTTTTTTCCCACGTCACAACGTGTTTGCTGACAAAATATCAATGTCGAGTTTATGCAGTGAGTTGTTTATGTTATCCACGACCGAGAAGTTAAAACAATCTGCATGATGATTGCGGCTTTGACTTTCTGGGGCACGTGTGAATTGTTTGTAGATTTCGTGCAGCCAGGAAAAACAGTAACAAGTGAGGTGTAGTGCGCACACCCTCCCTCAAAAATTGAGAGTTATAGGAGACGGGAAAGAAATGAACCGGATAGATGTTTACAATACTTCTGATTCGAATGGAAAATAAAATTGCTTCCTCATTTGAAAACTGTGTTCCCCTAAAGATAACTGAAATACAACAGAAGTCTAAAAATAAATCAGATTACACAAGGACTACAGGTATTATGTAGGGCAAAAAGGAAACTGTATCTACTATCTAGGAACGGTTCTGACGTTAGCTTTGTAATGCATTAAAAGAATACTGAAAAATATTAAAGCAATAATTCAGAATTTTAAGCAGCTTTATTATGAAAAAAAAGATAATTACATCCGGCAACAAAATAAAAATTGTATGGGATGTGGTGAAGACAGAGATAGGTAGGGCCAAAAAAATGAGGAATCGATAGGTCTAAAAATAAATGAGACATTGGTAACAAGTGCATGTAGTGTTGCAAACCTTCTAAAAAGTTCTTCATTTCTATTACTGACAGCTTGGGCTCATCAGGTTCGGTGAAAAGAGCAATGGAATATCTGAGAACAGTCTCTATGAATAATTTCAATAAAATGAAAATGCCTCTCATTTCTCCCAAAGAAGTAGCATCCATAATAAAATCCTTAAGATCAAAGTATTTTAGGTGTTATGATAACATATCAACGAAGTTAACCAAAGACTGTGCATGTGAGTTGAGTTCTATCTCAAGTCATTTGTGTAACCAATATCTTATCAACAGAACATTTCCAGACTGGCTCAGATATGCTGAAGTTAAGCCTCTTTACAAGAAGAAAAAGAGATACCATCAAACTATCAACGAATTTCACCTTTACTGGCTTTCTCAAAAACTTTTGAAAAGATGGTGTTCAAGCATCTTCTTAAGCATCTGACTGCAAATAATATATTGTCTGAGAAGGCTATTGACATGAATAGCCAGGATGTGCTAAATTCATTAGTTAACAAATAAGTGCGTACTGGCAATTTCTTAGACACGTCAACAGCCTTTGAGTGTGTGAATCACAGCATTCTCTTAAGTAAATTAGAATATTATAGTGTCACTGGCAGTGCTGCAAAATAGTTTGAGTCTTACATAAGTAACAGAAAACAAAGATTGTCCTTGTCAAACACCTGTGTAATAAGCAATCAGTCTTCATCTGATTGGGAATTAATTACGTGTGATGTTCCTCAAGGATCCATCTTGGGTTCCTTGATTTTCCTGTGTACATTAACGACCTCTCGTCTGTTGAATTGCCAGATACAAAGCTTGTTTTGTCTGTAAATGATACAAATATTACAATAAATATCAAGTTTAGTACAGATTTGGAAATGCTTGCTAATCAAATTTTCACTGGCATTAATAAAAGGTTTAAAGCTAATTCATTGTCATTAAACTTTGGAAAGACCCACTATACATATATACATGTATTAATCCTTGTTCCATAGATCATGAATACGACATTTCGTAATAATGTGGAATGTGTCACTTTAACATAAGTTTATTTAATTAATTAAATTTTTGCAGTTACTACTTCATATCTAAAAATTATTCTATTGAGTGGAATGAGTTGTCATTCAGAAATTCTTTTAATTTGCTTTTAAATGTTGGTTGGGTATCTTCAGACTTTTAATACTGTTTGGAAAATGACCAAAGATTTTTGTGGCAGCATAATTCACCCCTTTCTGTGCCAAAGTGAGATTTAATCCAGAATAGTGAATATCAACCTATCTTCTAGTGTTGTAGCTCTGCACTTCGCTGTTATTTTTGAATTGGGATTGGTTATTAATGACAAATTTCATAAGTGAATATGTGTATTCTGAAGGTACTGTGAATATCCCAAGTTCCATAAATAAATGTCTGCAAGGTGTTCTTAGGTGGGCTGCAGTTATTATTCTGATTACATACTTTTGTGCAATTAATACTTTCTCTCTTAATGACGAACTGCCCCAAAATATGATGCCATATGAAAGCAGTGAATGAAAATAGGCATAGTAGGCTAATTTACTGATATGTTTATCACCAAAATTTGCAATAACCCTAATAGCATAAGTAGCTAAATCTAACCGTTTTAGCAGATCATCGATGTGTTTGTTCCAATTCAATTTCGCATCAGTGCACACATCCAAAAATTTTGAGTGTTCTGTCTTAGCAACAGACTTCCGTTCATAGTCTATATTTATCAATGGTGTTATACTATTAACTGTGCAGAATTGTATAAATTTTGCAGAATTGTATAAACTGTGTTTGCCTTTTAGAAACTGCAAGTGATTTCCTTACAGCATGTGCATAATATACAAAGACATGCAGATAGAAGAAGTTGGAATTGTTACATTTCTGGAATTATTACTTGATAACATTTCGACTGGGAAGGGCACACCACACAATTGTTGAAGTGCCTATACAAGTCAGTACAAATTATGTCAGATGTATGAGATTTGAATAGTTAAAAACCTTCCATACTCTGCTTAGTTTCATTCTGTTACATCATATGGGATCATATTCTGGGGTAACTCGTCAAACCAAGCAAAAGTTTTCAGAGTGCAAAAGCGTGTAATATGACATATTTGTGGTATAAATTAAAGAAAATCAGGTAGAAATCTGTTCAAGGAACTGGGAATTCTAACCACTTTTTCCAGTATATTTATTCCTAAATGAAATTTGTTACAAATAATATGTCTCTGTTTCCAACCAATAGCTCAATAAATAGTATCAATATTAGTAAAAATAAAATACTATATAAGGACTTAAAATCACTTTTCTTGGACCAAAAAGTGGTCCAATACTCAGGATGCACATTTTCAATAAATTTCCAGCAACCATTAAAAACTTGATTACAGATGAAGTGCAGTTTCAACAGAGTTTACAAGACTGTTTAATAGTAAATTCCTTGTACTCTATAGATGAATATATTAACAGGGATTATTAGAGCAGCTTAAGTAAAAGTGTTTGTTGGATTTCAGTTTTGAGAGCACTTTGTCACAACAGTCATGATAATGAATTTATTAAAAGTGCATAATAATGGTTCATTCTGACAGTGTATTAAGTCTGTAAATATTAGCAGTTCCAGTCTACTGCAATGTATTGATATACCTTCACAATCTCATGTCAGATTACCAAGGAAGTGAGTATTATAATCACATACTCTACATTTTTTGTGTTATACTTTCTGACATGTTCCACACCCAGGAGAATCATCTCATTTTTGAGTTTATGGAATGAAAACTTAATCTAATATAATCTAATCTCCACAGCGCTTAGAAATATTTGTTCCTCGGCCCACCAGGTCCACTAGGTGCATCGAAGATAGTAGTCAATACATAGAATTTTGGTATTAGAAGTTTATCTGTAGTTTTTGGTTTTAGTTAGTTTCATGTTCCATGGCTCATTTGTAATCTTAATCGTAAGCTGCGGAATGAGTCATGTTAAATTCACATTACACATTCATATGAATATATGGCTACATGCTAACTAGTTACAATGTTTCTCTTTTCTAATAATGATGTGAGTTACTAATTTCTGCCCACATCATTCACACATTATAAGAATAGAAATTCTTCTACGAAATAGAATTTGTCAGGGGAAACTTATCAGTCAGTTTTCGAATTAAACTTTTCTCTCGGTTAGACATTTTGTATCATTGGGAAAGTTGTCAAACATTTTAGTGACAGCATTATGCACCCTTTTTGTGCTAATGTCTAGTAATGAATGTCATTTTTTCTTCTTGTATTCTAAGTGCCATATCGTTGTTCCATTTGAACTGCAGTGGATTATTTACAACGAACTCCTTAAACATATGTGTACAGGCGCAACACGATCTTAGGTGAGTACAACATATTCTTATAGCATATATCTGAGGTATTTTTATAAACAATTTATATCAACATGAGTTGTTGTGAAATGAGTGATGTTCTTATTCTTGCAATTTCGTGTGATCAGCAGTCCGTCGATAACCGTACTTCACGCGTGTTGGTGCTCCCGTACTTTTCAGTCTGAGTGAGAGGATCTCTATGTGAATTTTCTATCTGTATTACTGTAGCAAGTAGATAGAAGGGGTTAGGACAGTTCCTGCCCCTCCTCATCTGACTTAAATCGATTCAACTTCTTTGTGTGTGGTCACGACAAGTAATCGGTTTACACGACGTCTGTCAAAGATACAGATCTCTTTTTCACCCAGTCATAGATGCAAGTGCGACAGAAAGTCTTATGAGAGGTGTATTACTATCAGAAAAGTGTATATATATATATATATCAAGATCATCCAATATGAGCATTCCACAGCAACATTTCTCTTTATAGATGTCCGCAGCAGTAACATTCCACCAAGCTTCTATATCTTCTTCAAGTTTTGTTAAAATCCAGCATCGAGACTACTCAGGCCTATATCTGATAACAGATGTTACTATCGAATAGACTTCTCAGAACTGCAAAAATAATGATAAGCGCTCTTGTTCAGTTGCATTACCCTTTTCAGACTTCCGCCAGTAGCCATCGTTTCTTTAAGCTAGTTTCTTCGCATGAAATTACTAGCTGATGGGCAGACGTGCAGTTAACAAGGCGTTAACGGCTTCTCCTGACTGTAGCAGTTACTCATACATAGTTAACGTGTGTTCTATGAACTATCAGCGCCGTTACGCTCTCGCCTTTCGCGGGAGGCTTTCGTGGCCTTGGCATATCGGCAGCTGTTCCGCATCAATGATTCACGCTCCGTTTCCAGTGGACAAGAGTTATGATGCCAAGGTGATGACTCTTATTAGGAAGGCCCAGGTGAAAAATCCGGTCCGGACCCAATGATTATGTTTCTCCCCTGTATTTCTAAATCATTTCAAGTCGGTGCTGAGATAGCTACATCTTCAGTGATACTATCTGAAGCAGAGATCTCTTGTCAGCTGGTGGATAAAACAAACGATTGGGTGACTCGGAGTCCTTCAGGAGAAATAGCACACATTTTAGATCTTGGTATTATAAACTAATTAGAATGAAACGTTCCATATAACACATGTTTAATTTTTACTGATTACAGGAATAAGTTTTCATTTCATATGTTGGTATTCCAATTGCTATGGGCTCAGTTATCGATTGTCACTTTGTTTTGAAGTTCATGCTGTGAAGTGGTACTTGACTTTACATAAAAGAAATTTTCGTCAGTGTTGTGATTTTCTGGGAAATTCGAGATTGTTTATGGATGTTTATGAAGATGCGCTTCGTATTTGCAAATAAATAAAAAGCTGTTTGTTTTGTGCCATACGCGTTCTGCTTATTTTATTTGTCAGCATCTTCATTGGCCTGTACACAATTACATTATTGTTGTATGTATATAATAATTAGGATGCACCTTATTTACAAATATGTTACTACCTTAAACATTTACTTCTTATTCTCCCTCTTTTTTATATGAGAAACAACTTTTGTGGCCCAAGCTTTGTGAGGTTAAAATACAATTTGGTATTACCTAGGATTTCTGATGTTATTAATCCTTTTGTGTTGACCTAGATATGTTAGATGATCTACATACTCAATATGGCTGTCACTGTGTATTTCTCATTAATCTCTTCTTTGTGTAGTAGTGCGTATATGTAGTTCAGTATTGGCTTCTCTTTTATGCATGTTTGGGTGTTTATGTAGTTGTGTGCTCTGTCAGGTCGTGTGTGTGTGTTTGTGTGTGTGTGTGTGTGTGTGTGTGTGTGTGTGTGTGTGTGTGTGTCAGAGAGAGAGAGAGAGAGAGAGAGAGAGACAGACAGACAGACAGAGAGAGAGATGGTGAGAAGGAGGGAGGGGAGGGACGGAGGGAACAGGGCTGAATGAGAGTGATAGAGAGGGGGGGTAAAGGAGAAAGAGAGACAGAGACGGAGAGATTACTTTATTATTTGGTGTCGTTACGTGTTACATTAGTTTCTTTTTGTTTAAGTGGGTAATACGAACAGTTTATTTACTATGTTTATATTGATTTGGTCGTTCATTGCTTTTATGTTCATTGCAAAGGGCTCTTTCTGTGTGAAAGTTTTCCTGTAACGTTGGGAGCCATTTGTTCTAATTGTTCTCTAATAAGTTCCATATGCTGTTCCATGTTAGAAGGTTCATGTCCACGTTTTATCAGGTATTCAGCAAAGGTAAAACGGCTATTTTCAAGTATCCGGTTTCTTGTATGTTCTTTGTATCTAGTTTCGAAAATTATGTCTGTCATTCCGAGATACACTAATGTGCTTTCTTGACATTCTAACTGGTATACACCAGCTCCATGGTATTTTGTCTGGTTTGTGTATTGGTGTTTGTAATTGCGACTGGAGTGTATTTCTTATTGTGTAAGCAACGTGTCGTACCTTTTCCTTCAGTATGTTTCTTATACTGACCTTGCCGTTGGTGGGGAGGCTTGTGTGCCTCAGCGATACAGATAGCCCTACCGTAGGCGCAACCACAACGGAGGAGTACCTGTTGAGAGGCCAGACAAACGGGTGGTTCCTGAAGAGGGGTAGCAGCCTTTTCAGTAGTTACAGAGGAACAGTCTGGATGATTGACTGATCTGGCCTTGTAACACTAACCAAGACTGCCTTGCTGTGCTGGTACTGCGAACGGCTGAAAGCAAGGGGAAACTATAGCCGAAATTTTTCCCGAGGACATGCAGCTTTACTGTATGGTTAAATGATGATGGCTTCCTCTTGGGTAAAATATTCCGGAGGTAAAACAGTCCCCCATTCGGATCTCTGGGCGGGGACTACTCAGGAGGACATCGTTATTAGGAGAAACAAAACTGGCGTTCTACGGATCGGAGGGTGGAATGTCACATCCCTTAATCGGGCAGGTAGCTTAGAAAATTTTAAAAGGGAAATGGATAGGTTAAAGTTGGATATAGTGGGAATTAGTAAAGTTCGGTGGCAGGATGAACAAGACTTCTGGTCAGGTGAATACAGGGTTATAAATACAAAATCAAACGGGGAAATGCTGGAGTAGGTTCAATAATGAATAAAAAAATAGGTGTGCGGGTAAGCTACTAGAAACAGCATAGTGAACGAAGCCCACGCCTACCACAGTGATACAAGTTTATATGCCAACTAGCTCTGCAAATGACGAAGATATTAATGAAATGTATGATGAGATAAGAGAAATTATTCAGATAGCGGAGGGAGAAGAATATTTAATAGTCATGGGTGAATGTAATTCGATAATAGGAAAACGAAGAGAAGGAAAGGTAGTAGGTGAATATGTAATGGGGATAAGGAATGAAAGAGGAAGCTGCCTGGTAGAATTTTGCACAGAACATAACTTAATCATAGTTAACACTTGGTTCAAGAATCATTAAAGAAGATTGTATACATGGAAGAAGCGTGGAGATACTGGAAGGTTTCATATAGGTTATATAATGGTTAGACGGAGATTGAGAAACCACGTTTTAAATTGTAAGACATTTCCTGGGCCAGATGTGGTCTCTGAGCATAATCTATTGGTTATGAAATGTAGATTAAAACTGAAGAAACTCATAAAGGTGGCAATTTAAGGAGATGGGACCTGGGTAAGCTAACATAACCAGAGGTTGTAGAGAGTTTCAGGGAGAGCATAAGCGAACGATTGACAGGAATGGGGGAAAGAAATACAGTAGAATAAAAATGGGCAACTTTGAGGGGTGAAATGGTGAAAGCAGCAGAGGATCAAGTAGGTAAAAAGACGGGGGCTAGTAGAAATCCTTGGGTAACAGAAGAAATTTTGAATTTAATTGGTGAAAGGAGAAATATAAAAATTCATTAAATAAAGCAGGCAAAAAGGAATACAAACGTCTTAAAAATGAGATCAACAGGAAGTGCAGTATGGCTAAGCAGGGAAGGCTGTAGGACAAATGTAAGGATGTAGAGGTATATCTCTATAGCGGTAAGATAGATACTGCCTACAGGAAAATTAAAGAGACTTTTGGAGAAAAGAGAATCACTTGTATGAATATCAACAGCTAAGATGGAAACCCAGTTCTAAGCAAACAAGGGAAAGCAGAAAGTTGGTAGGAGTATGTAGGGGATCTATACAAGAGCGATGGACTTGTGGACAATATTATGGAAATGGACGAGCATGTAGATGAAGATGAAATGGGAGGTATGATACTGCGTGAAGAGTTTGACAGAGCACTGAAAGACCTGAGTCGAAACAAGGCCCCAGGAGTAGGCAACATTCCATTAGAACTACTGATAGCTTTGGGAGAGCCAGCCCTGAGAAAACTCTACCATCTGGTAAGCAAGATGTATAGGACAGGCGAAATACGCTCAGACTTCAAGAAGAATATAGTAATTCCAATCCCAAAGAAAGCAGGTGTTGACACCTGTTTAGTTTAATAAGTCACGGTTGCAAAAGCTGGTAGAAGCCAACCACGGGGAAGATCAGTTTGGATTCCGTAGGAACATTAGAACACATGAGGCAATAGTGACCATACGACTTATCTCAGAAGATAGATTAAGGAAAGGCAAAACTACGTTTCCAGGAATTGTAGACTTAGAGAACGCATTTGACAATGTTGATTGGAATACTCTCTTTCAAATTCTGAAGGTGTCAGGGGTAAAATACAGGGAGCGAAAGGCTATTAATAATTTGTACAGAAACCAGATGGCACTTATAAGAATCGAGGGGCATGACAGGGAAGCAGTGGCTATGAAGGGAGTGAGACAGGGTTGAAGCCTATCCCTGATGTTATTCAATCTGGATATTGAACAAGCAATAAAGGAAACAAAAAAAAATTCGGAGTAGGTATTAAAATCCATGCAGAAGAAATAAAGACTTTGAGGTTCACCGATGACATTGTAACGCTGTCAGAGACAGCAAACGACTTGAAAGAGCAGTTGAACGGAATGGACAGTGTCTTAAAAGGGGGTTATAAGATGAACATAAACAAAAGCAAAACGAGGATAATGGAAGGTAGTCGAATTAAGTCGGGTGATGCTGAGGGAATTAGATTAGGAAATGAGACACTTACAAGTAGTAAAGGAGTTTTGCTATTTGGGGAGCAAAATAATTGATGATGGTCGAAATAGAGAGGATATAAAATGTAGACTGACAATGGAAAGGAAAGCGTTTCAGAAGTAGAGAAATTTGTTAACATCGAGTATAGATTTAAGTGTCAGGAAGTCGTTTCTGAAAGTATTTGTGTGGAGTGTATCCATGTATGGAAGTGAAGCATGGACGATAAATCTTTTGGACAAGAAGAGAATAGGAGCTTTCGATATGAGGTGGTACAGAAGAATGCTGAAGATTCGATGGGTAGATCACGTAACTAATGAGGAGGTATTGAGTAGAATTGGGGAGAAGAGAAATCTGTGGCACAACTTGACTAGAAGAAGGGATCGATTGGTTGGACATGTTCTGAGGCATCAAGGGAGCACCAATGTAGTACTGGAGGGCAACGTAGAGGGTAAAAATCGTAGAGGGAGACCAAGAGATGAATACGCTACGGAGATTCAGAAGGATGTAGGTTGCAGTAGGTACTGGGAGATGAAGAAGCTTGCACAAGATAGAGTAGCATGGAGTGCTGCATCAAACCAGTCTTTGGATTGAAGGCCACAACAACATTTCCTGTTCTGTGTATTGGTTTGTGTTTATATGTTAAAGAGTACCATTAGTCGTCACTGTTTTGTGTGCACTGCACTGCATGTGTTGACACAAAAGTTTTCAGAGTATCGTACCACGTCATAATGAGAAAAAGGAAGACCCACAAAAAGACCATTGTAACAGTGGCCGAAACGCAACGTTGGTATCTCCAGTACATGGTTTGTTTTTCATAATGATATGATACCCAAAAACTTTTATGTCAACTGATTCCGACCGCGGAATCCAGCACGATAATAAATGTATGTGTTGTTTGTGGATTTTTCGTGTTTGTGTGTTGCACTTGTTTTTATTTCCTGCCGCGCGGGGTAGCCGTGCGGTCGAGGGCGCCTTGTCACGGTCCGTGCGGTCCCCCACGTCGGAGATTCAAGTCCTCCCTTGGGCGTGAATATGTGTGTTTTCCGTAGCGTGAATGGTTCAAATGGCTCTGAGCACTATGGGACTTAACATCTATGGTCATCAGTCCCCTAGAACTTTACTTAAACCTAACTAACCTAAGGACAGCACACAACACCCAGTCATCACGAGTCAGAGAAAATCCCTGACCCCGCCGGGAATCGAACCCGGGAACCCGGGCGTAGCGTAAATAAGTTAGATTAAGTAGTGTGTAGGGACCGATGACCTTAGTAGTTTGGTCCCATAAGACCATACCACAAATTTCCAAAGTTTTATTTCCTTCTGTTGTGTTTTGATTTTGCGGTTGTCTTTGTGCTATACGGGTGGCTCTTAGTCGTATTGTCAGTAATTATTTTTCACAGTTTTTTTTATGATATTCAGTTTATGCAATATGTGTCGTAGATCCACTATTTTTTTTTTTTCATGGGTGGTCTGACGAGCATGTACAACTGTGCCTGCTGCTGTTGGTTTTCTACAGCTCTCAATTTTCTGCTTATCAGTGTCTCTCTTTATTTATCGTATTGTTAAAGCATACTCTTACAGGGCCCCGTAACCTTGTCTTTCCAGCGCTATTGGAAGATGTTCTTTTGCTTCAAGATTAGGTATTCGCTTCAAGCTGGACGGGCCCCCTGCACATTCTAGTCTTCAGTTGACACATTATTTAAACAATACTTTTCCCAGAAGATGGATCTGAAATGATATTTTTTCTTGCCCACCAAGCTCCTCGGACATTACCTCTTTAATTTTTGCACATTTGGATGGTTCAAGGCGAAGTCTGTGAAGAAAATGTAAACACAAGTGTCTAATTGGTCGTTCGGTTTATGAAGAGCGCCACCCCCATAAGAAAACGTAAAGAAGACCGCAGAAGAGTTACACATGTTATTGCCAAGAGAATTCAAAAGCGCATTGAAGTTGGAGGTGGAATTTATGCAAATCAGCTTTGAATTTAATCATTTGCCTCTGCGTAACACCTTCTGTGAGTATCTGATTGGGTTAAAATCTAAAAGCTGCATCAATGTAACCATCAAAAATTGGACACATGTTGTAGGGAGTGTTTTACTGGAATTTGTTCATACTACGACCTCGTGAAATATTTACTATTTGTCCCGAAATATCTGGCGTAGCACTTTTTTTTAAATATATAACGTTTTGTAAGTATATAATATGCTTGAGCTGCTCTCTAGTGTGGTTCCATCCTATGTAAAAATAAGGTGTGACAAATACGGAATAGTACGATAAGGGGATGCGGTGCCTGTGGGTCTTCAAAATTGGGAAATCTTGGAAAGGAAATCAATCAAGTTCGAAAGATATCACCTCTGTGTGACATATTTATTCATTATCTGATTAAATTGAGACTGGTTGCCTACTTCAGTTGCAAGTTTCCTCATGTTACAGTTCGCATTGGTCGTATGGCATGAAGGATCAGTGACCACAAGCTAGACAGAGAAAGCACAGCGAACCGAGGAGGTGTTTCATTTTAGGGGACACGCCAGACCACGTCAGTCGCCTTTCACCTTCCGGGTAAGGTAGCAGTCACAACAAGTACAATGTCTACCTCTTCAAATCATTTGCGGGAGAAAATTTTTGTGCAGGTATGCAGAAGCACTGGTTCAGGTGAATCTCACCTGAAAACATTTGGAAATGGTTGGCTTCAATTTGATGTTCATCAGTACCAAATTGGAATTTGACACGAAATGGTCAAGGAACGTCTGGATCAAGTCTATGTGTCTCCAATCCTTGGTTTCGTTTGAAATACTCTAAGAGAACAGCAGAATAAAGAGGACTGTTGAGAACTTTTAGGATTACTGCAATCTTCCCTGGCGAAGCACCATCCCGTAGCGCATCTTTCCCTGCTGCAGGGCTACCATCATGCAAAGTGCGTAAGTGCATGGCGAAACCTATTTATTGCCTGAAATGTTAGTGTTACATGGTGCATTTGAAATAGCTTCGCAAGAACAAACAGCAGTTTTTGATACTCGTATTTTATACGAGTGTATGTTAAACGGTGGTTGTATGGCCCTTCTACAGCCACAGTACCATAAGCTATAAGATCAAAAGTATTCTCACACATATTAATGGACATTAATATGGGGAGTGAACATCCTTCATTTTTATGACGACTTGAGACTGCTAGGGCCACTTTTGAAGTGTCTGAACGTCTGTTGCGGAATGGCAACACATTCCTTCTGAAGAGGCGAGACCAGAGAATATATTGATGTTGGATGTTGGGGCCTGGACCAAAGTTTATGTGCTAACGCATCCCAAAGGTGTTCCGTTAAGATCAGATTGGGGTTCTGGGTAGAGCAGTGACTGGCCGGTTTCCAACCCTTCTGAATTTGTGACGCCCCTGACCAGTTACGTTGTTCCCGTGGCTCCCCTATAGACAACCTTGCCAAAACTGAAATTAATACAAAAAGCTACGAATGAAATACTACTCACTTCAATTCGACACTTTAGCTTGCGTCTTCTCACACACCTTGTCAAATCCTGGCACCAGATGAGGTACAGTTACCTCATTTCCTTCTACGCACTAAGTCTTGATCTGTACTTAGTTTTTATGACAGTCACTGCAGAAAATCCACTCTCGCAGAGGTATAAGGTTCCACAAGGAGTTAATAAATACCTTCAGTGCTTTTTTGATTAAGTTTTCAAACTATTTTTGCTTACTAAATACCAAAATATTGGCAATGTCCTTGATGAAAACTTCACTTTTAGTGAAGAATCTGATTAAATTCCTATCGACTCTTCACCTTGTGCAGTATTGAACTCAGAAGGAGAGTCACTACTGAAGGGATTTTGAACCTGTTGAGACCTTTTTTCAGCAAAGTATTTTTCAAAATGAACATGAAGTTCAAATAAATGTCCTCCAACTCCTGGAAAAAATATCTACTGTACGGCTTGTCTCATTGTCGTTTATTAAATGCTACAAACATGGCAAGCAGTCTATCTCTCCTACGTCGTTCATTTTTCTCTTGCAAAGAAGAAGCTTCCTTTCGAAGGCCGTAACTTTGTCAATAGGCTGAATGATATGAGTTTCACTTCCTTGCAGAGCCTCACTCAGTGAATTTAACTTCTCGAACACGTCACATAAGCACGCGACCTTTAATAGAAAACCAGAGCCTAGCACGAGCTTACCACTGATACGATTTTGTTCTTCCAGATAATAAAAGACTTCACGCCAAATTTGCAAAATGCGCGCTAGTGCATTCCACCCAGAGAGCCAACGAGTAATGCCATAAAACAAGAGATGTGTTTGTTCCGCCGCCATGTCGTAGCAGAATTGTCTAAAAACATCGACCTTCGTTACGACGTGTTATATAAAAGCTCACCATATTTATGACAGCCTGTAATACTCTTGATCGACATGCGAATGTTGCGAGACAACTGCTTCGGTATGGACAGTGCAATGGGTCCACATAATATCAGGAGCTTTGCCACGAATAAGTACTTGTAGACCACCGTAATGGCCCGACATACATGACACCATCAGTACAAACACACTCAAATACAGTGAGCCTAGCTAAGTTGAATTTCTCTCATGAAATTGTCCACTGTCTCGAAAAAATCTTTTCAGGTCTCAGCTGCATTTATTTCCTTACAAAAAGGACATTTCATCGGTTAGTTAATTTTTTCATCGAATCGCACAAAGTAAGTAAAATGAGCATCTCCATGGCTATCAATGGCGTCATGAAGCAGCAAACCAAAATCCCTCCCTCTGACATTTTCTATAATTTGCTCATGAAGAGCCTCTTCAAAATCTTGAATTCTAGGACTGATTGTAGTGTCTGACAAACGAATGGGCAGAAATTGTTTTGCCTTGGGTTATCCATGCATAATGGACACCATATCAACAGCACGCAGTAGAATTAGTTCTTCTGCAATTGTATGGGCTTGCTTACATGTTGCTACTTTGTAAGATAGGGTCGCTAGAAGGGCTTTACTCAAGATTTTCGCCTGCTTAGAAAATGATGACTTTCGTTCTTTAATTTTACTTAGTTTCTACAGAATATATTCTCTTGATGTGATCACGTCATTCCTATGAACACTTTCTAAATGTCGCTGTAATTTGGTAAGTAGCATACATTCAACAGAAAGTACTTTCACACAAAAGAAAACCACACGGTGGACTCTCTTCGTTGTTCACAACAGCGCAGGTGAAACCAAAATCTAAGTAGCTAATGCTAGAATTTTCTATACTTGCGTTACCTGTCTTCATTAGCAATTTCCATGTTGTCCTCAGCAAGTTCTCGCTTTTTACTTGCACTTGAGAAATTTAAAAACTTTTCCACAGTTAATGGTCCTTATCAACTTTATAACCAAGTCAAGTATAATAAAAACTGGTCGAAAACACAACTATCATTGATGGTGCTGTGTGATGCGCTATAGTTCAGCTTCGAGGTTGTGACTGTTTACGCAGGCTAGCCAACATCTAAGGTGGAATTACTCCGAGGTCACACAGGCTGACACCAGAAATGAAATTTCCCACAACTGTCTTCTTTGCCACTAACTACGAAAGAAATCCATGGCGTCCCAGTCATTCATTCGTGGTGCACCAGGGTGCCGCTGAGCACATGTTGAACACAACTGGGCCAGTCCATTCCAGAATGTTACTATCACAAAACATTGCCTAGCAGACGCTGCTTTATGACAGGGTGAACTCTCATGCTGATGTAAACAGTCATCGTCTCTAATGCGTTCCTCTGCTGTAAGTAGTACACAATACTGTGAAATGTTGTCGTATTCTTCCCCATTTAGCGTTTTCTTAAGCACAATAAAGGCATCGCATCCTAACCACGAAAAACAGCCCCACATCGTCTGACACCAGTTCCTCCGTACATCACTCTTAGCACCACACGTGATGACAGGTGACGCTCTCCATCCATTCGTCAAAACCAAGCACTTCCATCGTATCGCCACAGGGTATGGCGAGATTCATCACTCTAGGTCAGACGTTCCCAGACTTCCATTATTCATTAGCGTCGCTCTCTACACCCCCTCAAGCGTCGCTTACCAACGGCTACCGCTATATGAGGCTTATGAAGAACTGCTCGACCACTGCTTCCAATTCTTTATAACTCTCTACGCACAATCATTGTACTAGCTGGACTGCTGATAGCACTTTGGAACTCACGAAGGGTTCTTTCCACTGATTTCATGTGATTTTTTACAATCGTTCTCAGTAATACTCGACAATCCCTCTCCTTCAGTAGATGAGTTCTGCCTGGCCTTGATTTAGTTGTAGGTGGTCATTCGCTTTCCTGTTTTTCAATCACATCGCCAACAGTCGAGTGGGAAGCTTCAGAAGGTTTGAAATCTGCCTGATTGGTCTGTTATTCGAGTGACGTTCAAGAGCAGGTCAACGTCCCAAGTCAATGAGCCCTCCTGACTGACTCCTTATGCTGTGGCTGCTTCTCCATCGCCAACACAGTAATACCCACCTTATCTTATACAGGTCTCTCCTTATACCTAGTGCTTAGTTCTGCATTACATAGGAATGTCCGGATAGTTTTGAACAGATAGCGTAGTTGCAGTTATAAAAATTTATACATCAGTACCAATAATTAAATATAAAGCGAAAGTAATTAGTTGATCAGCCACATATGTGAAATATTTTCGTATACAATAAAATGATATTTTTACGCACGTTTTCGTTTTTTTACAAATTGTGTCAGGAACATTACTTCTGTTCATAGTGACAAAAAATTCCACACAAGTCATTTTTTCGTGCTCTAAAATCAGACTGCGAGGTAGCACAAAAAGATCTATCTTAAACAATAAAGACCACTCTATCACAAACCAGTCAATAAGCTATTAGAAACTGTCCTTCCGAAAACGAGTGCAATAATTTAACCTCTGCAACACCTCGCCCTTTCATAAAGAATTTTATTTGTACCGAAACTTCAACATGCGAGCTACATCCGAGAAATCAAACTCGATTTCATCACACATTGGATCAGCAGTCTGCATCTTCGTCGTGATGAAGACCACTCCGTGCTCTGCGATAGCTGGTGGTACACTGCGTTCTGTACCCTGTATAGCGGCGATCGGGATCACAGCAAAAACTTATCGCTCCTGATGTTGGGCATGTATTAGCCCGAAACCGATGGTGGTGTAAGCCCCGAAAAAGTAAAACAAAATAAAGAATAAAAAACAAAAATCTTTGACAGTTTCGAATGTTCCTCCAGCAGGATTGTTTGCCATGAAACATAGTTGTCTTTCCAATAAAATTCTTAACGACATGCATTTTCAATACGTAAAATTCTCCAACGTTTCGACCACTGTTGCAAACGGCCTTGAGGGTGTTCTGACTGACACTTTATAACGGTAGAAATATTTTTAGAAAGGCTGTAACTGCGTACGCGTAATAGTAAAGATGCACTATAGCTTCAAGTGTTACGAATTTTTAATTTTAGCGGTCTTAAAGGAAAATCTTGAATGATGAATTATTTCATTCTTTGGACGTCAGTGTAGCAGATAATATGTTAGTGTAGGAAATACAATTTCTTGATAGGAGAACTCATTTTATTAACGTTACGGACTGCAACGTTCGACGGAAAACCAGTCGATGAATTCCATGCATTGAATACATTGAGTTACTGTTTCAAGAGTCACTAAGAAAGACAGCGCGGAATTAGCCGAGCGGTCTAGGGCGCTGCAGTCATGGACTGTAAGGCTGTTCCCGACGCAGGTTCGAGTCCTCTTCGGACATGGGTGTGTGTCTTTGTCCTTAGGATAGTTTAGGTTAAGTTGTGTGCAAGCTTAGTGACTGATGACCTTAGCAGTTGTCCGATAAGATTTCACACACATTTTTGAACTAAGGCAGACAGATTTTTAATGTAATGAAAGTGACAAAGATTTTTCAGTGATTCACTAAATATCGCCAGTATAATGTCATTCGTACTGAAATAGAACACAGTATGAAAAATTACACAAATTTTGTTACTCAGGATTCAGATGCTAAATAGAAAACGATTTGTCAGACATCACTTA